>NC_053022.1:379249515-379572923 GCF_003073215.2 Triticum urartu | reverse complement strand
AAGCCTCACACTTGAGCTGAAAATCTTCTTGCTTGAGGGCCATGTCATAGAATTGATCGAACTGAGTAGCCTCAACAAGAACGAGAGCTAACTACAGATCCTCTCTGAGGCCACCCCTGAAGTGATAGATCATGCTCTTTTCATCAGGAACTTCCTGCCTTGCGAAGCGAGCAAGTTTCTGAAACTGGATGTTGTATTGGTACACGGACATGCTTCCTTGCTTGAGATTGCAGAATTCCTCACGCTTGCTCTCAACAACACTTGTTGGAATGTGATGAGCTTTAAAGTCTCGGCAGAAGTCATCCCAGGTAATCACTCGACTTCCTCTGGAATCTTTGTATTGCTGATACCAATCAGCTGATTGGTCCTTGAGCTGAAAAGAAGCGAACTTGACGTAGTCCTCAGGCCTGACATTGTGCTACCTCTTGAGCACTTGCGTTGGTTTTCCCTTGAAGAGGAAAGGGTGGTGCAGCAAAGTAGCATAAGTATTTCCCTCAGTTTTTGAGAACCAAGGTATCGATCCAGTAGGAGGCCACGCACGAGTCCCTCGTACCTACACAAACAAATAAATCCTCGCAACCAACGCGATAAGGGGTTGTCAATCCCTACACGGTCACTTACAAGAGTGAGATCCGATAGATATGATAAGATAATATTTTTGGTATTTTTATGATAAAGATGCAAAGTAAAATAAAAGGCAATAAAAATAACTAAGTATTGGAAGATTAATATGATGGAAGATAGACCTGGGGGCCATAGGTTTCACTAGTGGCTTCTCTCGAGAGCATAAGTATTCATGACGGGTAAACAAATTACTGGTGAGCAATTGATAGAATTGAGCATAGTTATGAGAATATCTAGGTATGATCATGTACATAGGCATCACGTCCGAGACAAGTAGACCGACTCCTGCCTGCATCTACTACTATTACTCCACACATCCACCGCTATCCAGCATGCATCTAGAGTATTAAGTTCAAGAGAACAGAGTAATGCTTTAAGCAAGATGACATGATGTAGAGGGATAAACTCATGCAATATGAAATAAACCCCATCTTGTTATCCTCGATGGCAACAATACAATACGTGCCTTGCTGCCCCTACTGTCACTGGGAAAGGACACCGCAAGATTGAACCCAAAGCTAAGCACTTCTCCCATTGCAAGAAAGATCAATCTAGTAGGCCAAACCAAACTGATAATTCGAAGAGACTTGCAAAGATAACCAATCATACATAAAAGAATTCAGAGAAGATTCAAATATTGTTCATAGATAAACTTGATCATAAACCCACAATTCATCGGTCTCAACAAACACACCGCAAAAGAAGATTACATCGAATAGATCTCCACAAGAGAGGGGGAGAACTTTGTATTGAGATCCAAAAAGAGAGAAGAAGCCATCTAGCTAATAACTATGGACCCGTAGATCTGAGGTAAACTACTCACACTTCATCGGAAGAGCTATGGTGTTGATGTAGAAGCCCTCCGTGATCGGTGCCCCCTCCAGTGGAGCTCCGGAACAGGCCCCAAGATGGGATCTCGTGGATACAGAAAGTTACGGCGGTGGAATTAGGGTTTTGGCTCCGTATCTGGTAGTTTGGGGGTACGTATGTATATATAGGAGGAAGGAGTACGTCAGTGGAGCAACAGGGGGCCCATGAGGGTGGAGGGCGCGCCCAGGGGGGTAGGCGTGCCCCCTACCTCGTGGCCTCCTGGTTGATGTCTTGACGTAGGGTCCAAGTCCTCTGGATCATGTTCGTTCCGAAAATGACGTTCCCAAAGGTTTCATTCCGTTTGGATTCCGTTTGATATTCTTTTTCTACGAAACCCTAAAATATGCAAAGAAACAGCAATTCTGGGCTGGGCCTCCGGTTAATAGGTTAGTCCCAAAAATAATATAAAAGTGTATAATAAAGCCCAATAATGTCCAAAACAGAATATAATACAGCATGGAACAATCAAAAATTATAGATACGTTGGAGACGTATCACATTGCTACATTCAAAATGATTGCTGATGTCCACGAGCCAATCATCGGCGTCCATGGCCTCGGCACAGTTGCTGAAAGACTTTGGTTGATTTGCAAGGAACTGGTTGAGGGTAGAAAACTAAGGCTGATTGTTGAATTGCCCTTGACCTTGATTCCCTTGGTTGCCTTGACCTTGGTTGCGCTCTTGCAAGAGTTGCAAAAGCATTTGGGTATTGGCGTTGGTGGCTGCCATGACAGCTTGCCATGCCTCCAGAGGCGGCGGAGGTGGCAGAGGTGGAGGGTTCGCCTGCCATCATTGCGTTGCAGATTCAGACGCGTTGGAGGAGCCATCCTGAAGAGGGTGACATCCGTTAGAACCATGATAGACAGATAGAGAAGCTGAATCAACGGATAGAAATTGCAGCATATAGTCTTCACAATAAACATTCGAACAAAGATCGAACGAATGAATTCCAAAGTTAACATTACACGACCATTAAGGTGAGAAGCCACTTAAAAGAGATTGATGAAAGAAACAACAAGGTACGACTGGAACAAATAAGTGGTAAGGATTACCCAATCACATAACAATTATCTGTCGGAAGAATAACTATAAGAGCTACTAGAATTCCCACCTATTAACTCCCGAAACTTTCTGGTTATGCAATCTGGTGTTGGGGATACAGGGAGGCACAATATATATCACACAACTAACAAGCCCTACGCTCCAACTGTATCCATCTGTCAACACATAACCAAGAAAACTCCAGAAATCGTGTACCTCAACCTTCGAAAAGCATCTATTATACGAGTTATGGCAATACTTCCGAACTCCCTCCCCAGTACTGGGTGGCATCGAGGATATCTCACCACTAAATGCATAAAAGATATTTTTGATGTCGGCGAACTCAGGTATTCTAGAACTGCAACGATAAAATTATGACTACAACACCTCGGAGCT
This sequence comes from Triticum urartu, assembly GCF_003073215.2. NCBI lineage: Eukaryota > Viridiplantae > Streptophyta > Magnoliopsida > Poales > Poaceae > Triticum > Triticum urartu. The sequence continues at coordinate 379,569,992 of NC_053022.1, read as the reverse complement.
CAACTCCCCGGGACACTGCCACAACCCCTAAATGTCAGGAGGCACCAAGAACAATGTTTTCGTCACAAGAATATCGGAACGATCCCAAGATACCCGCATGATCCTAATTTTTTTAGTGAAATGAGGAGAGGAAAGTCAAAACATCTACGCTAGGAGGCCTCACCAGAGCGACGAAGGGGGCTGAGGAGTAAAAAGAATCCTACTCTCCGATATATATATATATATATAATCCTAAGACTCAATACATTTTGCTCTAGACTCAACAACGTCAGCGATTCGATCAAGCAGGGGGCTCCTAAGTCGGGGATGGCTCTGATTACCAACTTCTAACACCCAAGATGCGGCTATATCTTCCACGTGTCGAGGCACGACTTAGAGGCATAACCGCATTTTGGTTTTGTCGCAAGAAGGGTCATCTTCACACATCCCATGTAATGAACAAGGAAGGGATAAATAGTTGGCTTACAATCACCACGTCACACAATGATCAAATAATTCATACATCATTCAGAGTACACACATAGTCCGACTACGGATGGATCCAAAAGAAAACAAGACAACCCCAAATCCTAAATCCCGATCGTCCCAACTGGGCACCACTACTGATCATCCGAAAAAGACACGTAGTAACGGCCAAGGTCCTCGTTGAACTCCCACTTGAGTTCAGTAGCATCACCTGCACTGGTATCATCAGCACCTGCAATTGTTTTGGTAGTATCTGTGAGTCACGAGGACTCTGCAATCTCAAAACCCATGAGATCAAGATTATTTAAGCTTATGGGTAGGATGTGGTTATGAGGTAGAGTTGCAGCAAGCGCTAAGCAAATATGGTGGCTAACATACGAGTACAAGAGCAAGATGAGAAACTACGCAACGGTCGTAAGGCTAGAAGTGATCAAGAAGTGATACTGAACTACTTACGTTCAAACATAACCCAACCGTGTTCACTTCCCGGACTCCGCCGAAAAGAGACCATTAAGGTTACACACGCGGTTGATGCATTTTAATTAAGGCAAGTGTCAAGTTCTCTACAACCGAATATTAACAAATTCCCATCTGCCACATAACCGCGGGCATGACTCTCAAAAGTTTATACCCTAGAGGGGTGTCCCAATTTAGCCCATCACAAGCTCTCATGATCAACGAAGGATATTCCTTCTCCCGGAAAGACCCGATCAGTCTAGGAATCCCGGTTACAAGACATTCCGACAATGGTAAAACAAGACCAGCAAGAGCGCCCGATGTGCCAACAAATCCCGATAGGAGACGCATGTATCTTGTTCTCAGGGCACATCGGATAGGCCAGACGTCGCGTTGGCTGAGACCCTGGTTGCCCAGGGGGCGCCAGACATCGCCCAGGTTGGATCAGCACTCAGAGGAACACTGGCCCGGGGCTTGAATTAAGATAATCCTCAGGTTAATTACTCCCTAGGCAAATTTTAGTTGTTATTAGGCAAATGTTAAAACCAAGGTTGGGCCTTGCTGGAGGAGTTTTATTCAAAGCGAACTGTCAAGGGGGTTCAATAACCCCAACCGCGTAAGTAACACAAAATCAAGGAACATAACACCGGTATGACAGAAACTAGGGCGGCAAGAGTGGAATAAAACACCGAGCAAAAGGCCAAGCCTTCCACCCTTTGCCAAGTATATAGATGCATTAATTAAACAAGAGATATTGTGATATCCAACATATCCATGTTCCAACATGGAACAGCCTGCAAGGCACCTACAACTAGAAATGCTATAAGAGGGGCTGAGCAAAAGTGGTAACATGGCCAAACAACGGTTTGCTAGGAAGGTGGGTTAGAGGCTTGACATGGCAATATGGGAGACATGATAAACAAGTGGTAGGTAGCGCGACATAGCGATAGAGCGAATAACTAGCAAGCAAAGATAGAAGTGATATCAAGGGTAATGGTCATCTTGCCTGCAAAGTTCTCAGGGTTGTCGAAAGCTTGATCCTCGTAAATGTACTCAACAGGATCCTCGTTCACGAACTCATCTCCCGGCTCTACCCAAAGCAAGAACACAAGTAACGGAACAACAATCAATCACGGTGCAATGCACAAGCAACATGATGCAAGACAGGGCATGGAATGCAAGATATGATGTGCAATGCATATGGGTACTCCGGAAGGAAAAAGATGATCAAGGCATCAACTTGGCAAACCAAGCATGCCACTGGAAATATTGAGTGATTTCGATCAAAATCGATATAAGGATCACCGGAAACAGATGCACGGTTTGCAAATGACGAGCAAAACAAGAATGATGCAAAACTACGCTTAACAGCATCATAGCACTTAAGATGCAACAAGAAACTATGCTACAACACTCCAACATAGCAACAAAGCACATGGCAGTGAAGTACAGGTGAAGCTCTACAAATCATGAACACTGAGCTCTTGCTAGAACTCACTAGAACAAGCCTAAAATAGCATCGCAAAAATACAAACGATAACATCTTCACAGACTTGGTGAAAAATCTAAACATGTCATAAACAGCATCAGGTAGCAATGTTTAGAGCTAGCAAACAAAATGCTACATGAACATATCATGGCAAACAAAGGCATGGCATGCTAGTACTAAAGGCAAAGAACAAAGCTCCCTTACTGAACTTTAGCCAAAGATGCATAGAAAAGATGGTAGCCCTGATGCAAACATGGCAAGTGATATGATCAGTTTCAGACTTATAAGAAAAACATGGCATGGCAGAAACAGATTCATGATAGCAACTTTGCAAGCTCATGCCACTCACCACAAAGCATTTCATGGCATCACAAGGTAACCAACAGTAGAAGACACATTTATGAAGCTAAGCATGGCAATAGCAAGTTCATAGGGTGCATGGATCACTAGCAAAACACATGGCAAAAAATGAACTTCATGTTAACAATCTGTCAGCAACAATATTTAGCAAAAGTAGAGCATGGGAATGACAAACTCGAGTACTCCATAATTACAACCAGAGGCATGAATGGATAGATCGTCACCATATCTTCAAAACACTCTTACTGAACTACATCAAAATATGCATGGATCTACTTGTGAAAACAAGACAACATAGCAACATAATGTAACAGGAAAAGACTTGGCAAAATTACTAAGTTTGTGAAATCAGCAACATCGTGTGGCCTACTTTGCATGCTTGTGCTAGTCACCACAGAGCTCATAAAAATACAAGGCTTGCACCACCGTAAAAATGCCATGGACATGCTCCTAAAACATGTAGACATGATGCTCAAAGGATGCACACACAAAATGCAATGAAAATGACAAATCAGCAAGTTATGATGGATTCCAGCAGACAACATCATATAGCACTTTTGCAACAAATATTATGGCATCAGTATGGAATGTAACATGCATGCAAATGACACTAACATTAAGAGCATCATGAGACGAACATTTCGGTATATCATATGTGCAAATCAGACCTATATGCATGGAGATATGACATGATGAAGGGGCACACATGGAATTACATCTCAAGGACTTAGTGATAAAAATCAACCTCGAGGATGTCCGGGTTAGAGAGGACACGTCCGATCGTGGCGGTTTACCCGGCGAGGAAGTGCCTGGAGATGCGAGGAGGTGGCCAGAGATGCGGATCTGGGCCGGATCTCACCGGATCCGGCCGGATCACGGCGCGGGGAGGTGGTCGGTGGCGGCGCTGACGAGTTTTGCGGCGCGGGCCGGCGAGCGGTGGAGTTGCAGGTGGCAGCGGCGGGCCGGCGCAGGGCGCCACAAGGCGGCGAGGTGGAGGGCTGGAGGCGGGCGACAGCGGCGCGGTGGAAGGTGGCGGCGTCGGTGGTTGGTGGCAGAGCGGCCGGTGCGGAGGAGGCGCGTTGCGGGCAGCTCGGGCCCGATCTGGCCTGGGACGGGACCGATCCGGGCCGCGCGAGCCACGGGCTAGGGACGGCGTGGGGCCAGGTGGCAGACACGGGTTGGGCGCGGGGCTGCGCGGCTGATGTGGCGGCGGGGGGGAGCTCTCGCGGTGACAAGTGGTGGCAGAGGATGGGTCTGGCGTGGAACACGAGGCGAGGAGGGGCTAGAGGTTAGAGAAGGCTATGGTTTCCTCAGATTTTGGGAGTGGGGGTGTTTATATAGATAACTGGAGCTAGGATAGGAGTTTTTTAGTCAGTTTTCGCCCACACGATCGTGATCCAACGACGGAGAGCATGGAGGGGGTTTAGATGGGCTAGAGGGTTGTTTGGAGGGGTGTTGGGTTGCAAAGAGAGAGGGGTTTTTGCGATTACCCGGTTAACCGTTGGGGCATCAAACGACCTCCAAATGGAATGGAATTTGATAGGAGGCCTACCGGTGATGTACCAAGGCCACTCGACAAATCTCGGCCCATTCCGAGAACGTTTTTCTCCCGCTCACGAAACGATATCTGAGAGGTGTAACAGGTGCATGTGGGAGTGTTGGATTCCGAAACGGACAATGGGGAAAATGACCGGATGCATGAGACGAACACGAATGCAAATGAGATGCACATGATGACATGAGATGGAATGCATGACATGAACAAAATGCAAAACAAAAGAAAAAAACCCAACCACGAAGGATATAGCATATCACATAGCCAGAAATGGCAAGAGTTGGAGTTACAATTATGGAATGTTACATCCGGGGCGTTACATATCATGCCGATGGCGATCACATCGACTTTGGAACCATTTACCACGCGCATCGTCACCTCGTCCTTAGCCAATCTTCATTTAATTCATAGCCCCTGTTTCGAGTTGCAAATATGAGCAACAGAGCCAGTATCAAATACCCAGGCGCTACTACGAGCATTAGTAAGGTACACAACAATAACTTGTATATCAAATATACCTTTCACTTTGCCATCCTTCATATCTGCCAAATACCTGGGGCAGTTCTGCTTCCAGTGACCAGTCCCTTTGAAGTAGAAGCACTCAGTCTCAGGCTCAGGTCCAGACTTGGGCTTCTTCACTTGTGCAGCAACTTGCTTGTCGTTGTTCTTGAAGTTCCCCTTCTTCCCTTTGCCCGTCTTCTTGAAACTAGTGGTCTTGTTGACCATCAACACTTGATGCTCCTTCTTGATTTCTACCTACGCAGCCTTTAGCATTGCGAAGAGCTCGATAATTGTCGTATCCATCCGTTGCATATTATAGTTCATCATGAAGCTTTTGTAGCTTGGTAGCAGTGATTGAAGGACTCTGTCAATGACACTATCATCAAGAAGATTAACTCCCAGTTGAGTCAAGTGGTTCTGGTACCCAGACATTATGAGTATATGTTCACTGACAGAACTATTCTCCTCCATTTTGCAGCTGTATAACTTATTGGAGACTTCATATCTCTCAATCCGGGCATTTGCTTGAAATATTAACTTCAACTCTTGGAACATCTCATATGCTCCATGACGTTCAAAATGTCGTTGAAGTCCCCATTCTAAGCCGTAAAGCATGGCACACTGAACTATCAAGTAGTCATCAGCTTTGCTCTGCCAGACGTTCGTAACATCTGGAGTTGCTCCTGCAGCGGGCTTTGCACCTAGCGGTTCTTCCAGGACGTAATTCTTCTGTGCAGCAATGAGGATAATCCTGAAGTTACGGACCCAGTCCGTGTAGTTGCTACCATCATCTTTCAACTTAGCTTTCTCTAGGAATGCATTAAAATTCAAAGGAATGGTAGCACGGACCATTTATCTACAACAACGTAGACATGCAAAATACTATCAGGTACTAAGTTCATGATAAATTAAAGTTCAATTATCCTATTACTTAAGAACTCCCACTTAGATAGACATCCCTCTAGTCATCTAAATGATCACGTGATCCATATCAACTGAACCATGTCTGATCACCACGTGAGATGAAGAAGTTTTCAATGGTGAAACATCACTATGTTGATCATATCTACTATATGATTCACGCTCAACCTTTCGGTCTCAGTGTTCCGAGGCCATATCTGCATATGCTAGGCTCATCAAGTTTAACCTGAGTATTCTGCTTATGCAAAACTGGCTTGCACCCATTATATGTGAACATAGAGCTTATCACACCCGATCATCACGTGGTGTCTCGGCACGATGGACTGTAGCAACGGTGCATACTCAGGGAGAACACTTGTACCTTGAAATTTAGTGAGAGATCATCTTATAATGCTACCGTCGAACTAAGCAAAATAAGATGCATAAAGGATAAACATCACATGCAATCAAAATAAGTGATATGATATGGCCATCATCATCTTGTGCCTTTGATCTCCATCTCCAAAGCACCGTCATGATCACCATCGTCACTGGCTTGACACCTTGATCTCCATCGTAGCATCGTTGTCGTCTCGCCAACTATTTCTTCTCGGACTATCACTACCACTTAGTGATAAAGTAAAGCAATTACATGGCGATTGCATTTCATATAATAAAGCGAAAACCATATGGCTCCTTCCAGTTGCCGATAACTGTTACAAAACATGATCTTCTCATACAACAATTTATATTATCATGTCTTGACCATATCACATCACAACATGCCCTGCAAACAAGTTAGACGTCCTCTACTTTGTTGTTGCAAGTTTTACGTGGCTGCTATGGGCTTCTAGCAAGAACCATTCTTACCTACGCATCAAAACCACAATGATTTTTCATCAAGTGTGATGTTTTAACCTTCAACAAGGACCGGGCATAGTCAAACTCGATTCAACTAAAGCTGGAGAAACAGACACCCGCTAGCCACCTGTGTGTGAAGCACGTCGATAGAACCAGTCTCATGAACGCGATCATGTAATGTCGGTCCAGGCCGCTTCATCCAACAATACCGCCGAATCAAAGTAAGGCATTGCTGGTAAGCAGTATGACTATTATCGCCCACAACTCATTGTGTTTTACTCGTGCAGATAACATCTACACATAGACCTGGCTTGGATGCCACTGTTGGGGAATGTAGTATTTCAAAATTTTCCTATGATCACGCAAGATCTATCTAGGAGAAGAATAGCAACAAGCGGGGAGAGTGTGTCCACTTACCCTCGTAGACTGAAAGCGGAAGCGTTTAGTAACGCGGCTGATGTAGTCGAACGTCTTCGCGATCCAACCAATCCAAGTACCGAACGTACGGCACCTCCACGTTCAGCACACATTCAGCTCGATGACGTCCCTCGAGCTCTTGATCTAGTTGAGGCCGAGGGAGAGTTCCGTCAGCATGATGGCATGGTGACGGTGATGATGAAGTTACCGGCACAGGGCTTCACCTAAGCACTACAATGATATGACCGAGGTGTGACAAATCCTAATCTCGATCTATGCCAACTCAATAAACACTATTGGAGACACCTGTAAAGCATCTTTATAATCACCCAGTTACATTGTGGCATTTGATAGCACACAAGGTGTTCTTCCGGTATTCGGGAGTTGCATAATCTCATAGTCTGAGGAACATGTATAAGTCATGAAGAAAGCAATAGTAGAAAAACTTAACGATCATTATGCTAAGCTAACGGATGGGTCTTGTCCATCACATCATTCTCTAATGATGTGATCCCATTCATCAAGTGACAATTCATGTCTATGGCTAGGAAACTTAACCATATTTGATTAACGGACTAGTTAAGTAGATGCATACTAGGGACACTTTGTTTGTCTATGTATCCACACATGTACTAAGTTTTCGGTTAATGCAATTCTAGCATGAATAATAAATTTTTTATCATGATATAAGGAAATATAAATAACAACTTTATTATTGCCTCTAGGGCATATTTCCTTCAGCCCATACCTTGGGTTCGTCCGCCGGTCATGTTGACCGACTGCTCTAGAGAGTCTTTTTCTCGATCCTTGATCCGGGTTTTTCTCTCTCACGCCGGTAGTCTTGATCCGTGCTTCTTCTTTGGTTTTCCCATCTACGATTGATTTGCGTCGCCCGCCGACGCCGTCAACCCTCACACGCCATCTACTTCGACCTCGGCGATTACACTGGCTACTGGTATGACTGCGACATCGTGTGGCTAGTGGCGTTGTAGGGAACACCCGCACACCCATTCGATCTGCACGTCCTATGCCGGTCGGCCGTCATTGCCCCTATCTGATCGGGACACGTCCACTCCACCTCCACCAGAATCGGCTAGATGCTGACGTAGGCTTCACGCGCGTGGCAGCACGTCATGTGTTCATGTGCGTCGGTCGCTTGGGCAAGTCATGCACTGGTTTGCACCCGCACAGAAGGGCAGGCCATATGGAGATCAGATCTCTCTCCATGCAAGAAGCTTCATCACGTGACAACATCTATAAGTTTTGACACACAATACACTACGTGTGCAAAGCAATCAACAAAAGTTCACTTTCCATCTTCGATCTGGCCCAATGTTGCGCCAACTGGTCTTCGTCTAGGTGCACTACCTCCAGTCAGACTCCCCTGCTACATCGACCTCGTGAGTAATCGGATTGATCACCCGTCTTCTTGCGATCCGCTCCACCCGTGTAGCTCGACTAACCTGACAGTCAGTTGCGTGTGCCTCCGCGGGTCCCGTGAAGATCGTCCCCAAGTTCAGCGTGTCCCTCCACCGATCGAGCAACGGGTTGCCGTTGCGTCGCCTCGTCGGGCTGCAGCGCAGCCGCCCCGAGGTTCTTTTCCCGGTTGCACCGACCCACGTCACCATTGCGTCGCCCCTTCGGGCCGTAGTGTTGCGGCCCGCGGTCCACCGCCGTCCTGAGGCCGTCTGCACCAGGCCGTCATGTGACTGCACCAACCCTCGCGCCATCGCTGCGCCGCCCCGTCGGGCCGTAGCGAGTGTGGCACATGGTCCACGCCGCCGTCCTAAGGTTGTCCCCACGGCTGCACTGATACGTCTCCAACGTATCTATAATTTTTGATTGCTCCATGCTATATTATCTTCTGTTTTGGACATTATTGGGCTTTATTATTCACTTTTATATTATTTTTGGGACTAACCTATTAACCGGAGGCCCAGCCCAGAATTGCTATTTTTTGCCTATTTCAGAGTTTCGTAGAAAAAGAATATCAAACGGAGTCCAAACGAAATGAAACCTTCGGGAACGTGATTTTCGGAACGAACAAGATCTAGGAGACTTGGACCCTACATCAAGCAACCAACAGGGAAGCCACGAGGTAGGGGGCGCGCCCTCCACCCTCGTGGGCCCCCTGTTGCTCCACCGACGTACTCCTTCCTCCTATATATACCTACGTACCCCCAAACGATCAGATACGGAGCCAAAACCCTAATTCCACCGTTGTAACTTCCTGTATCCACGAGATCCCATCTTGGGGCCTGTTCCGGAGCTCCGCCGGAGGGGGCATCGATCACGGAGGGCTTCTACATCAACACCATAGCCTCTCCGATGATGTGTGAGTAGTTTACCTCGGACCTTCGGGTCCATAGTTATTAGCTAGACGACTTCTTCTCTCTTTTTGGATCTCAATACAAAGTTCTCCCCCTCTCTTGTGGAGATCTATTCGATGTAATCTTCTTTTGCGGTGTGTTTGTTGAGACCGATGAATTGTGGGTTTATGATCAAGTTTATCTATGAACAATATTTGAATATTCTCTGAATTCTTTTATGTATGATTGGTTATCTTTGCAAGTCTCTTCGAATTATCAATTTGGTTTGGCCTACTAGATTGATCTTTCTTGCAATGGGAGAAGTGCTTAGCTTTGGGTTCAATCTTGCGGTGTCCTTTCCCAGTGACAGTAGGGGCAGCAAGGCACGTATTGTATTGTTGCCATCGAGGATAACAAGATGGGGGTTTTATCATATTGCATGAATTTATCCCTCTACATCATGTCATCTTTCTTAAAGCGTTACTCTGTTCTTATGAACTTAATACTCTAGATGCATGCTGGATAGCGGTCCATGTGTGGAGTAATAGTAGTAGATGCAAGCAGGAGTCGGTCTACTTGTCTCGAACGTGATGCCTATATACATGATCATACCTAGATATTAACATAACTATGCTCAATTCTGTCAATTGCTCAACAGTAATTTGTTCACCCACCGTAAAATATTTATGCTCTTGAGAGAAGCCACTAGTGAAACCTATGGCCCCCGGGTCTATCTTCCATCATATTAATCTTCCAACACTTAGTTATTTTCATTGCCTTTTATTTTACTTTGAATCTTTATCATAAAAATACCAAAAATATTATCTTATCATATCTATCAGATCTCACTCTCGTAAGTGATCGTGTAGGGATTGACAACCCCTTATCGCGTTGGTTGCGAGGATTTATTTGTTTTGTGTAGGTGCGAGGGACTCGCGTGTAGCCTCCTACTGGATTGATACCTTGGTTCTCAAAAACTGAGGGAAATACTTACGCTACTTTGCTGCATCACCCTTTCCTCTTCAAGGGAAAACCAACACAGTGCTCAAGAGGTAGCAAGAAGGATTTCTGGTGCCGTTGCCAGGGAGATTCGCGCCAAGTTAAGTCAAGATTTGACTCCCGACAACGAGCCATTTCTGGCGCCGTTGGCGGGGAGGTTTACGCAAAAGTCAACATACCAAGTACCCATCACAAACCTTTATCTCTCGCATTAAATTATTTGCCATTTGCCTCTCGTTTTCCTCTCCCCCACTTCACCCTATTCGTTTTATTCGCCCTCTCTCTGTCTCTATCCTCCCTCTCCTTCTCTATTTGCCTCTTTTTCGCTTGCTCCTCGTTTGCTTGTGTGTTGGATTGCTTGCTTTTCACGTTGGCTCAAGATAACACTAAATTGTGTGACTTTACCAATACCAACAACAATGATTTTATTAGCACTCCGATTGCTCCTCTTACTGATGCTGAATCTTGTGAAATTAATGCTGCCTTGCTGAATCTTGTCATGAAAGATCCGTTTTCCGGCCTTCCTAGTGAAGATGCTGTTGGGGAACGTAGCATAAATTCAAAATTTTCCTACGTGTCACCAAGATCTATCTATGGAGTCATCTAGCAACGAGGGAGGAGTGGATCTACATACCCTTGTAGATCGCGCGCGGAAGCGTTCAAGAGAACGGGGTTGATGGAGTCGTACTCGTCGTGATTCAAATCACCGATGATCCTACCGCCGAACGGACGGCACCTCCGCGTTCAACACACGTACGGAACGGAGACGTCTCCCATGCCTTGATCCAGCAAGGAGGAGGGAGAGGTTGATGGAGATCCAGCAGCACGACGGCATGGTGGAAGTAGCGGGATTCCAACAGGGCTTCGCTAAGCGCTGGGGGAGGAGGGAGATGTGTCACGGGAGGGGAAGGGAGGCGCCAGGCCTTAGATTGGTTTGCTCCTCCTTTTTCCCCACTATATATAGGGCCAAGGGAGAGGGGGAGGCACAGCCCTTGCCCCTTCCTCCAAGGAAGGGTGCGGCCAAGGGTGGGGAGGAGTCCATCCTCCCCAAGGCACCTCGGAGGTGCCTTCCCCCTTTAGGACTCTCCCCTTTTTTTCTATCTTGGCGCATGGGCCTCTTGGGGCTGGTGCCCTTGGCCCATATAGGCCAAGGCACACCCCCTACAGCCCATGTGCCCCCCCGGGGCAGGTGGCCCCACCCGGTGGACCCCCGGGACCCTTCCGGTGGTCCCGGTACAATACCGGTGACCCCGAAACTTGTCCCGATGGCCGAAATAGCACTTCCTATATATAATTCTTTACCTCCGGACCATTCCGGAACTCCTCGTGACGTCCGGGATCTTATCCGGGACTCCGAACAACTTTTGGGTTACCGCATACTAATATCTCTATAACCCTAGCGTCACCGAACCTTAAGTGTGTAGACCCTACGGGTTCGGGAGACATGCAGACATGACCGAGACGTTCTCCGGTCAATAACCAACAGCGGGATCTGGATACCCATGATGTCTCCCACATGTTCCACGATGATCTCATCGGATGAACCACGATGTCAAGGACTTAATCAATCCCGTATACAATTCCCTTTGTCTATCGGTATGTTACTTGCCCGAGATTCGATCGTCGGTATCCAATACCTAGTTCAATCTCGTTACCGGCAAGTCTCTTTACTCGTTCCGTAACACATCATCCCATGATCAACTCCTTGGTCACATTGCGCATATGATGATGTCCTACCGAGTGGGCCCAGAGATACCTCTCCGCTTACACGGAGTGACAAATCCCAGTCTCGATTCGTGCCAACCCAACAGACACTTTCAGAGATACCTGTAATGCACCTTTATAGTCACCCAGTTACGTTGTGACGTTTGATACACCCAAAGCATTCCTACGGTATCCGGGAGTTGCACAATCTCATGGTCTAAGGAAATGATACTTGACATTAGAAAAGCTTTAGCATACGAACTACACGATCTTTGTGCTAGGCTTAAGATTGGGTCTTGTCCATCACATCATTCTCCTAATGATGTGATCCTGTTATCAACGACATCCAATGTCCATGGTTAGGAAACCGTAACCATCTATTGATCAACGAGCTAGTCAACTAGAGGCTTACTAGGGACATGGTGTTGTCTATGTATCCACACATGTATCTGAGTTTCCTATCAATACAATTATAGCATGGATAATAAACGATTATCATGAACAAGGAAATATAATAATAACTAATTTATTATTGCCTCTAGGGCATATTTCCAACAGTCTCCCACTTGCACTAGAGTCAATAATCTAGTTCACATCGCCATGTGATTAACATTCACAGGTCACATCGCCATGTGACCAACATCCAAAGAGTTTACTAGAGTCAGTAATCTAGTCCAGATCACTATGTGATTAGCACTCAATGAGTTCTGGGTTTGATCATGTTGCTTGTGAGAGAGGTTTTAGTCAACGGGTCTGAACCTTTCAGATCCATGTGTGCTTTACAAATCTCTATGTCATCTCCTAGATGTAGCTACCACGTTCTATTTGGAGCTTATTCCAAATAACAGTTCTACTATACGAATCCAGTTTACTACTCAGAATAATCTGGATTAGTGTCAAAGTTTGCATCGGCGTAACCCTTTACGATGAACTCTTTTAACACCTCCATAATCGAGAAAATTCCTTAGTCCACTAGTTACTAAGGATAACTTTGACCGCTGTCCTGTGATCCATTCTTGGATCACTCTGGTACCCCTTGACTGACTCATGGCAAGGCCCACTTCAGGTGCGGTACACAGCATAGCATACTGTAGAGCCTATGTCTTAAGCATAGGGGACGACCTTCGTCCTTTCTCTCTATTCTGCCGCGGTCGAGCTTTAAGTCTTAACTTCATACCTTACAACTCAGGCAAGAACTCCTTCTTTGACTGATCCATCTTGAACACCTTCAAGATCACGTCAAGGCATGTGCTCATTTGAAAGTACTATTAAGCGTTTTGATCTATCCTTATAGATCTTGATGCTCAATGCTCAAGTAGCTTAATCTAGGCTTTCCATTGAAAAACACTTTCCAAACAACCCTATATGCTTTCCAGAAATTCTACGTCATTTCTGATCAACAATATGTTAAAACATATACTCATCAGAAATTCTATAGTGCTCCCACTCACTTCTTTGGAAATACAAGTTTCTCATAAACTTTGTATACACCCAAAACTTTGATCATCTTATCAAAGCATACGTTCCAACTCCGAGATGCTTACTCCAGTCCTTAGAAGGATTGCTGGAGCTTTGCATCCTTATTAGCATCTTTTCAGGATTGACAAAACCTTTCGGTTGTATCACATACAACCTTTCCTCAAGAAAATCGTCGAGGAAACAATGTTTTGACATCCTATCTGCAAGATTTCATAAATAACGCAGTGACTGCCAATATAATTCCAACAGACTCTTAGCATCGCTACGAGTGAGAAAATCTCACCGTAGTCAACTCCTTGAACTTGTCAGAAAACATCTTAACGACAAGTCGGGCTTTCTTAATGGTGACATTTTACCATCATTGTCCGTCTTCCTTTTAAAATCCATCTACACTCAACAGCCTTACGACCATCAAGTAGTTCTTCCAAAGTCTACACTTTGTTTTCATACATGGATCCTCTCTCGGATTATATGGCCTCAAGCCATTTATCGGAATCCAGGCCCACCATCGCTTCTCCATAGCTCGTAGGTTCATTGTTGTCTAGCAACATGACTTCCAAGACAGGATTACGTACCACTCTGAAGTAGTACGCATCCTTGTCATCCCACGAGGTTTGGGAGTGACTTGATCCGAAGTCTCATGATCAATATCATAAGCTTCCACTTCAATTGGTGTAGGTGCCACAGGAACAACTTCCTGTGCCCTGCCACACACTAGTTGAAGAGACGGTTCAATAACCTCATCAAGTATCCACCATCCTCCCACTCAATTCTTTCGAGAGAAACTTTTCCTCGAGAAAGGACCTGATTCTAGAAACAATCCCTTATTGCTTTCGAATCTGAGACAGGAGGTATACCCAACTGTTTCGGGTGTCCTATGAAGATGCATTTATCCGCTTTAGGTTCGAGCTTATCAGCCTGAAACTTTTTCACATAAGCGTCGCAGGCCCAAACTTTTAAGAAATGACAGCTTAGGTTTCTCTAAACCATAGTTCATATGGTGTCATATCATCGGAATTACGTGGTGCCCTATTTAAAGTGAATGTGGTTGTCTCTAATGCCTAACCCATAAACTACCGTGGTAATTCGATAAGAAACATCATGGTATGCATCATATCCAATAGGGTGCAGTTATGATGTTCGGACACACCATCACACTATGGTGTTCCAGGCTGTATTAGTTGTGAAACAATTTCCACAATGTCTTAATTCCGTGCCAAACTCGCAATTCAGATATTCATCTCTATGATCATATCATAGATCTTTTATCCTCTTGTCACGATGATCTTTCAACTTCACACTGAAATTACTTGAACCTTTCAATAATTCAGACTCGTGATTCATCAAGTAAATATACTCTACATCTACTCAAATCATCTGTGAAGTAAAAACATAACGATATCCACTACATGCCTCAGCACTCATTGGACTGCACACATCAAAAATGTATTACTTCCAACAAGTTGCTTTCTAGTTCCATTTTACTGAAACCGAGGCTTTCAGCCATCTTGCCCATGTGGTATGATTTGCATGTCTCAAGTGATTCAAAATCAAGCGAGTACAAAATGGTCCATTTGCATGGAGTTTCTTCATGCATATATACCAATAGACATGGTTCGCATGTCCCAAACTTTTCAAAAACGAGTGAGCCCAAAGATCCATCAACATGGAGCTCCTTCATGCGTTTTATACCGATATGACTTATGTGGCAGTGCCACAAGTAGGTGGTACTATCATTACTATCTTTTGGCATGAACATGTGTATCACTACGATCGAGATTCAATGATCCATTCATTTTAGGTGCAAGACCATTGAAGGTATTATTCAAATAAACAGAGTAACCATTATTCTCCTTAAATGAATAACCGTATTGCGATAGACATAATCCAATCATGTCTATGCTCAACGCAAAACACCAATCTCGATGGTAGAGGGAGAGTGCGATGCTTGATCATATCAACATTGGAAACACTTCCAACACATATCGTCAGCTCACCTTTAGCTAGTCTCCGTTTATTTCGTAGCTTTTATTTCGAGTTACTAACACTTAGCAACCGAACCGGTATCTAATACCCTGGTGCTACTAGGAGTACTAGTAAAGTACACATTAACATAATGTATATCCAATATACTTCTATCGACCTTGCCAGCCTTCTAATCTACCAAGTATCTAGGGTAATTCTGCTCCAGTGGTTGTTCCCCTTATTACAGAAGCACATAGTCTCGGGTTTGGGTTCAACTTTGGGTTTCTTCACTAGAGCAGCAGCTGAATTGCCGTTTCATGAAGTATCCCTTTGTTCCCTTGCCCTTCTTGAAACTAGTGGTTTCACCAACCATCAACAACTGATGCTCCTTCTTGATTTCTACTTTCGCGGTGTCAAACATCGCGAATATCTCAAGGATCATCATATATATCCCTGATATATTATAGTTCAACATGAAGCTTTAGCAGCTTGGTGACAATGACTTTGGAGAACCATCACTATTTCATCTGGAAGATCAACTCCCACTCGATTCAAGCGATTGTTGTACTCAGACAATCTGAGCACAAGCTCAACAATTGAGCTTTTCTCCCTTAGTATGTAGGCTAGAAGAACCGTCGGAGGTCTTATACCTCTTGACGTGGGCACGAGCCTGAAATCCCAATTTCAGCCCTCAAAACATCTCATATGTTTCGTGAAGTTTCAAAAACGTTTTTGGTGCCTCAACTCTAAACCGTTTAACTGAACTATCATGTAGTTATCAAAAACGTGTATGTCAGATGTTCTCAACATCCACAGACAACGTTCGAGGTTTAGCACACTGAGCGGTGCATTAAGTACATAAGCCTTCTAAGAAGCAATGAGGACAATCCTCAGTTTACGGACCTAGTCCGCATAATTGCTACTATCAACTTTAAACTAATTTTTCTCTAGGAACATATCTAAACAGTAGAACTGAAACGCGAGCTACGACATAATTTGCAAAGATCTTTTGACTATGTTCAGGATAATTAAGTTCATCTTATGAACTCCCACTCAGATAGACATCCCTCTAGTCATCTAAGTGTTACACGATCCAAGTCGACTAAGCCGTGTCCGATTAACACGTGAGACGGACTAGTCATTGTCGGTGAACATCTCCATGTTGATCGTATCTTCCATACGACTCGTGTTCGACCTTTCGGTCTCTGTGTTCCGAGGCCATGTCTGTACATGCTAGGCTCGTCAAGTTAACCCTAAGTGTTTTTGCATGTGTAAAACTGTCTTACACCCGTTGTATGTGAACGAAAGGATCTATCACACCCGATTAACACGTGATGCTTCGAAGCGACGAACTGTAGCAACGGTGCACAGTTAGGGGAGAACACTTCTTGAAATTTTAATGAGGGATCATCTTATTTACTACCGTCGTTCTAAGCAAATAAGATGTATAAACATGATAAACATCACATGCAATCAAATAATAGTGACATGATATGGCCAATATCATATAGCTACTTTGATCTCCATCTTGGGGCTCCATGATCATCTATTACAAGAACATGATCAATCTCATACATCACATATATCATTCATCACATCCTTTTGGCCATATCACATCACATAGCATACCCTGCAAAAACAAGTTAGACGTCCTCTAATTGTTGTTTGCATGTTTTACGTGGCTGCTATGGGTTTCTAGCAAGAACGTTTCTTACCTACGCAAAAACCACAACGTGATATGCCAATTTTTATTTACCCTTCATAAGGACCCTTTTCATCGAATCCGATCCGACTAAAGTAGGAGAGACAAACACCCGCTAGCCACCTTATGCAACTAGTGCATGTTTGTCGGTGGAACCGGTCTCACGTAAGAGTACGTGTAAGGTTGGTCCGGGCCGCTTCATCCCACAATACCGTCGAATCAAGATTGGACTAGTAACGGCAAGCATATTGAACAAAATCAACGCCCACAACTACTTTGTGTTCTACTCGTGCATAGAAACTACGCATAGACCTAGCTCATGATGCCACTGTTGGGGAACGTAGCATAAATTCAAAAATTTCCTACGTGTCACCAAGATCTATCTATGGAGTCATCTAGCAACGAGGGAGGAGTGGATCTACATACCCTTGTAGATCACGCGCGGAAGCGTTCAAGAGAACGGGGTTGATGGAGTCGTACTCGTCGTGATTCAAATCACCGATGATCCTAGCGCCGAACGGACGGCACCTCCGCGTTCAACACACGTACGGAACGGAGACGTCTCCCATGCCTTGATCCAGCAAGGAGGAGGGAGAGGTTGATGGAGATCCAGCAGCACGACGGCATGGTGGAAGTAGCGGGATTCCAACAGGGCTTCGCTAAGCGCTGCGGGAGGAGGGAGATGTGTCACGGGAGGGGAAGGGAGGCGCCAGGCCTTAGATTGGTTTGCTCCTCCTTTTTCCCCACTATATATAGGGCCAAGGGAGAGGGGGAGGCACAGCCCTTGCCCCTTCCTCCAAGGAAGGGTGCGGCCAAGGGTGGGGAGGAGTCCATCCTCCCCAAGGCACCTCGGAGGTGCCTTCCCCCTTTAGGACTCTCCCCTTTTTTTCTATCTTGGCGCATGGGCCTCTTGGGGCTGGTGGTGCCCTTGGCCCATATAGGCCAAGGCACAACCCCTACAGCCCATGTGGCCCCCCGGGGCAGGTGGCCCCACCCGGTGGACCCCCGGGACCCTTCTGGTGGTTCCGGTACAATACCGGTGACCCCGAAACTTGTCCCGATGGCCGAAATAGCACTTCCTATATATAATTCTTTACCTCCGGACCATTCCGGAACTCCTCGTGACATCCGGGATCTCATCCGGGACTCCGAACAACATTCGGGTTACCGCATACTAATATCTCTACAACCCTAGCGTCACCGAACCTTAAGTGTGTAGACCCTACAGGTTCGGGAGACATGCAGACATGACCGAGACGTTCTCCGGTCAATAACCAACAGCGGGATCTGGATACCCATGATGGCTCCCACATGTTCCACGATGATCTCATCGGATGAACCACGATGTCAAGGACTTAATCAATCCCGTATACAATTCCCTTTGTCTATCGGTATGTTACTTGCCCGAGATTCGATCGTCGGAATCCAATACCTAGTTCAATCTCGTTACCGGCAAGTCTCTTTACTCGTTCCGTAACACATCATCCCGTGATCAACTCCTTGGTCACATTGCGCATATGATGATGTCCTACCGAGTGGGCCCAGAGATACCTCTCCGCTTACACGGAGTGACAAATCCCAGTCTCGATTCGTGCCAACCCAACAGACACTTTCGGAGATACCTGTAGTGTACCTTTATAGCCACCCAGTTACGTTGTGAAGTTTGGCACACCCAAAGCATTCCTACGGTATCCGGGAGTTGCACAATCTCATGGTCTAAGGAAATGATACTTGACATTAGAAAAGCTTTAGCATACGAACTACACGATCTTTGTGCTAGGCTTAGGATTGGGTCTTGTCCATCACATCATTCTCCTAATGATGTGATCCCGTTATCAACGACATCCAATGTCCATGGTTAGGAAACCGTAACCATCTATTGATCAACGAGCTAGTCAACTAGAGGCTTACTAGGGACATGGTGTTGTCTATGTATCCACACATGTATCTGAGTTTCCTATCAATACAATTATAGCATGGATAATAAACGATTATCATGAACAAGGAAATATAATAATAACTAATTTATTATTGCCTCTAGGGCATATTTCCAACAGATGCCGCTACCCATCTAAATAGCTTCGTTGATTTGTGTGATATGCAAAAGAAGAAATATGTGGACAATGATATTGTTAAATTGAAGCTATTTCCTTTTTCGCTTAGAGATCGTGCTAAAGCTTGGTTTTCGTCTTTGCCTAAAAATAGTATTGATTCTTGGAATAAGTGCAAAGATGCTTTTATCTCTAAGTATTTTCCTCCCGCTAAGATCATCTCTCTTAGAAATGATATTATGAATTTTAAGCAACTTGATCATGAACATGTTGCACAAGCTTGGGAGAGGATGAAATTAATGATACGTAATTGCCCAACACATGGTTTAAATTTGTGGATGATTATACAAAAAAATTATGCCGGATTGAGTTTTGCTTCTACAAATCTTTTAGATTCGGCCGCGGGAGGCACTTTTATGGAAATCACTTTAGGATAAGCTACTAAACTCCTAGATAATATTATGGTTAATTATTCTCAATAGCACACTGAAAGATCTACTAATAAAAAAGTGCATGCGATAGAAGAAATTAATGTTTTGAGTGGAAAGTTGGATGAACTTATGAAATTATTTGCTACTAAGAGTGTTTATTCTGATCCTAATGATATGCCTTTGTCTACTTTGATTGAGAATAATAATGAATCTATGGATGTGAATTTTGTTGGTAGGAATAGTTTTGGTAACAACGCGTATAGAGGAAACTTTAATCCTAGGCCTTATCCTAGTAATTCCTCTAATAATTATGATAATTCCTACAACAATTCTTATGGAAATTTTAATAAGATATCCTCTGAATTTGAGACTAGTTAAGGAATTTATGAATTCACAAAAGAATTTCAATGCTTTGTTTGAAGAGAAATTGCTTAAAGTTGATGATTTGGCTAGGAACGTTTATAAAATTTCTCTTGATGTTGATTCTTTAAAACTTAGATCTATTCCTCCTAAGCATGATATCAATGAGTCTCTCAAAGCCATGAGAATTTCCATTGATGAGTGCAAAGAAAGAACCGCTAGAATGCGTGCTAAGAAAGATTCCTTTATAAGAGTGTGTTCTTATAGTTTCCATGGTAATAAAGATGGAGATCTAAAAGTTATTGATGTGTCCCCTATTAAATATTTGTTTTGCAATATGAATCTTGATAATGATGGGACTGAATATGATCCACCTTTACCTAGAAGGTGTTCTAAAAATTCTGAGTTTTTAGATCTTGATGCTAAATTTGATAAAAGTGGGATTGAAGAGATCAAAACTCTAGATGTTGATGAACCCACTATTTTGGATTTTAAGGAATTTAATTATGATAGCTGCTCTTTGATAGATTGTATTTCCTTGTTGCAATCCGTGCTAAATTCTCCACATGCTTATAGTCAAAATAAAGCTTTTACCAAACATATCGTTGATGCTTTGATGCAATCTTATGATGCCTAGCTAGGGGCGTTAAACAATAGCGCTTGTTGGGAGGCAACCCATTTTTTTTATTCCTTGATTTTTCTCCTGTTTAGTAATAAATAATTTATCTAGCTTGTGTTTTGGTTGTGTTTTTTGTGTTTAATTAGTGCTTGTGCCAAGTAGAACCATTGGGAAGACTTGGGGAAAGTCTTGTTAATCTTGCTGTAAAAAACAGAAATTTTAGCGCTCACGAGAACTGCTGCCATTTTTATTTGGAAAGTGCTATTTAGTTAATTCTTTCTGCAGATGATTAATATATAAATTCTTCACGTCCAGAAATTTATCTTAGAATTTTTGGGGTTCCAGATCTTGCGCTAGCTGCAGATTACTACAGATTGTTCTGTTTTTGACAGATTCTGTTTTTCAAGTGTTGTTTGCTTATTTTGATGAATCTATGGCTAGTAAAATAGTTTATAAACCATAGAGAAGTTGGAATACAGTAGGTTTAACACCAATACAAATAAATAATGATTTCATTACAGTACCTTGAAGTGGTCTTATGTTTTCTTTCGCTAACGGAGCTCACGAGATTTTCTATTTTAAGTTTTGTGTTGTGAAGTTTTCAAGTTTTGGGTAAGGATTTGATGGATTATGGACAAAGGAGTGGAAAGTGCCTAAGATTGGGGATGCCCATGGCACCCCCAAGATAATCTAAGGACACCTAAAAGCCAAAGCTTGGGGATGCCCCGAAAGGCATCCCCTCTTTCGTCTACTTCCATCGGTAACTTTACTTGGAGCTATATTTTTATTCACCACATGATATGTGTTTTGCTTGGAGCGTCTTGTATGATTTGAGTCTTTGCTCTTTAGTTTACCACAATCATCTTTTCTGTACGTACCTTTTGAGAGAGACACACATGATTCGGAAATTATTAGAATACTCTATGTACTTCACTTATATCTTTTGAGTTATATAGTTTTTGCTCTAGTGCTTCACTTATATCTTTTAGAGCACGGTGGTGGATTTGTTTTATAGAAACTATTGATCTTTCATGCTTCACTTAGATTATTTTGAGAGTCTTAAATAGCATGGTAATTTTCTTAAATAATCCTAATATGCTAGTGTTGGGTAACGTAGTAATTTCAAAAAAATTCCTACGCACACACAAGATCATGGTGATGCATAGCAACGAGGGGAGAGTGTGATCTACATACCTTGTAGATTGACAACGGAAGCGTTTGGTTGATGTAGTCGTACGTCTTCACGGCCCGACCGATCAAGCACCGAAACTACGACACCTCTGAGTTTTAGCACACGTTCAGCTCGATGACGATCCCCGGACTCCGATCCAGCAAAGTGTCGGGGAAGAGTTCTGTCAGCACGATGGCGTGGTGACGATATTGATGTACTACTGCCGCAGGGCTTCCCCTAAGCACCGCTACAATATTATCGAGGACTATGGTGGCTGGGGGCGCCGCACACGGCTAAGAGTAAGATCACGTGGATCAACTTGTGTGTCTCTGGGGTGCCCCTGCCTCCGTATATAAAGGACCAAAGGGGGGGTGTGGCCGGCCTAGGAGAGGCACGCCAGGAGAGTCCTACTCCCTCTGGGAGTAGGATTCCCCCCCCAATCCTAGTTGGAATAGGATTCGCGGAGGGGGGGAAATAGAGAGTGTGGCCGGCCCCCTCTCCTTGTCCTATTCGGACCAAGGGAGGGGAGGGGCGCGCGGCCCATCTTGGGCTGCCTCTTCTCTTTTCCACTAAGGCCCACTATGGCCCATATAGCTCCCGGGGGGTTCCGGTAACCTCCCGGTACTCCGGTAAAATCCCGATTTCACCCGGAACACTTCCGATATCCAAACATAGCCTTCCAATATATCAATCTTTATGTCTCGACCATTTCGAGACTCCTCGTCATGTCCGTGATCACATCCGGGACTCCGAACAAACTTCGGTACATCAAAATGCATAAACTCATAATATAACTGTCATCGTAACCTTAAGCGTGCGGACCCTACGGGTTCGAGAACAATGTAGACATGACCGAGACACGTCTCCGGTCAATAACCAATAGCGGGACCTGGATGCCCATATTGGCTCCTACATATTCTACGAAGATCTTTATCCATCAGACCGCATAACAACATACGTTGTTCCCTTTGTCATCGGTATGTTACTTGCCCGAGATTCGATCGTCGGTATCCTATACCTAGTTCAATCTCATTACCGGCAAGTCTCTTTACTTGTTCTGTAATACATCATCCCGTAACTAAATCATTAGTCACAATGCTTGCAAGGCTTAAGTGATGTGCATTACCGAGAGGGCCCAGAGATACATCTCCGACAATCGGAGTGACAAATCCTAATCTCGAAATACGCCAACCCAACATGTACCTTGGGAGACACCTGTAGAGCTCCTTTATAATCACCTAGTTACTTTGTGACGTTTGGTAGCACACAAAGTGTTCCTCTGGCAAACGGGAGTTGCATAATCTCATAGTCATAGGAACATGTATAAGTCATGAAGAAAGCAATAGCAACATACTAAACGATCGGGTGCTAAGCTAATGGAATGGGTCATGTCAATCAGATCATTCAACTAATGATGTGATCCCGTTAATCAAATAACAACTCTTTGTCCATGGTTAGGAAACATAACCATCTTTGATTAACGAGCTAGTCAAGTAGAGGCATACTAGTGACACTCTGTTTGTCTATGTATTCACACATGTATTATGTTTCCGGTTAATACAATTCTAGCATGAATAATAAACTTTTATCATGATATAAGGAAATAAATAATAACTTTATTATTGCCTCTAGGGCATATTTCCTTCAGTCTCCCACTTGCACTAGAGTCAATAATCTAGATTACACAGTAATGATTCTAACACCCATGGAGCCTTGGTGCTGATCATGTTTTGCTCGTGGAAGAGGCTTAGTCAACGGGTCTGCAACATTCAGATCCGTATGTATCTTGCAAATCTCTATGTCTCCCACCTGGACTAGATCCCGGATGGAATTGAAGCGTCTCTTGATGTGCTTGGTTCTCTTGTGAAATTTGGATTCCTTCGCCAAGGCAATTGCACCAGTATTGTCACAAAAGATTTTCATTGGACCCGATGCACTAGGTATGACACCTAGATCGGATATGAACTCCTTCATCCAGACTCCTTCATTTGTTGCTTCCGAAGCAGCTATGTATTCCGCTTCACACATAGATCCCGCCACGACGCTTTGTTTAGAACTGCACCAACTGACAGCTCCACCGTTTAATGTAAACACGTATCCGGTTTGCGATTTAGAATCGTCCGGATCGGTGTCAAAGCTTGCATCAACGTAACCATTTACGATGAGCTCTTTGTCACCTCCATATACGAGAAACATATCCTTAGTCCTTTTCAGGTACTTCAGGATGTTCTTGACCGCTGTCCAGTGATCCACTCCTGGATTACTTTGGTACCTCCCTGCTAGACTTATAGCAAGGCACACATCAGGTCTGGTACACAGCATTGCATACATGATAGATCCTATGGCTGAAGCATAGGGAACATCTTTCATCTTCTCTCTATCTTCTGTAGTGGTCGGACATTGAGTCTTACTCAACTTCACACCTTGTAACACAGGCAAGAACCCTTTCTTTGCTTGATCCATTTTGAACTTCTTCAAAATCTTGTCAAGGTATGTGCTTTGTGAAAGTCCAATTAAACGTCTCGATCTATATAGATCTTTATGCCTAATATGTAAGCAGCTTCACCGAGGTCTTTCATTGAAAAACTCTTATTCAAGTATCCCTTTATGCTATCCAGAAATTCTATATCATTTCCAATCAGTAATATGTCATCCACATATAATATCAGAAATGCTATAGAGCTCCCACTCACTTTCTTGTAAATACAGGCTTCTCCAAAAGTCTGTATAAAACCAAATGCTTTGATCACACTATCAAAGCGTTTATTCCAACTCCGAGAGGCTTGCACCAGTCCATAAATGGATCGCTGGAGCTTGCACACTTTGTTAGCTCCCTTTGGATCGACAAAACCTTTTGGTTGTATCATATACAACTCTTCTTCCAGAAATCCATTCAGGAATGCAGTTTTGACATCCATCTGCCAAATTTCATAATCATAAAATGCGGCAATTGCTAACATGATTCGGACAAACTTAAGCATCGCTACGGGTGAGAAGGTCTCATCGTAGTCAATCCCTTGAACTTGCCAAAACCCTTTTGCGACAAGTCGAGCTTTGTAGACAGTAATATTACCGTCGGCGTCAGTCTTCTTCTTGAAGATCCATTTATTCTCAATTGCTTGCCGATCATCGGGCAAGTCAACCAAAGTCCATACTTTGTTCTCATACATGGATCCCATCTCAGATTTCATGGCTTCAAGCCATCTTGCGGAATCTGGGCTCACCATCGCTTCTTCATAGTTCGTAGGTTCATCATGATCTAGTAGCATGACTTCCAGAACTGTATTACCGTACCACTCTGGCGCGGATCTCACTCTGGTTGATCTACGAGGTTCAATAGTATCTTGTTTCGAAGTTTCATGATCATTATCATTAGCTTCCTCACAAATTGGTGTAGGTGTCACAGAAACAGTTTTCTGTGATGCACTACTTTCCAATAAGGAAGCAGGTACAGTTACCTCGTCAAGTTCTACTTTCCTCCCACTCACTTCTTTCGAGAGAAACTCCTTCTCTAGAAAGTTTCCGAACTTAGCAACAAAAGTCTTGCCTTCGGATCTGTGATAGAAGGTGTATCCAATAGTCTCCTTTGGATATCCTATGAAGACACATTTCTCCGGTTTGGGTTCAAGCTTATCAGGTTGAAGCTTTTTCACATAAGCATCGCAGCCCCAAATTTTCAGAAACGACAACTTTGGTTTCTTACCAAACCATAGTTCATAAGGCGTCGTCTCAACGGATTTTGATGGTGCCCTATTTAACGTGAATGCAGCCGTCTCTAAAGCATAACCCCAAAATGATAGCGGTAAATCAGTAAGAGACATCATAGATCGCACCATATCTAGTAAAGTACGATTACGATGTTCGGACACACCATTACGCTGTGGTGTTCCGGGTGGCGTGAGTTGCGAAACTATTCCGCATTGTTTCAAATGTACACCAAACTCATAACTCAAATATTCTCCTCCACGATCAGATCGTAGAAACTTTATTTTCTTGTTACGATGATTTTCAACTTCACTCTGAAATTCTTTGAACTTTTCAAATGTTTCAGACTTATGTTCCATTAAGTAGATATACCCATATCTGCTTAAATCATCTGTGAAGGTGGGAAAATAACGATATCCGCCACGAGCCTCAATATTCATCGGACCACATACATCTGTATGTATGATTTCCAACAAATCTGTTGCTCTCTCCATAGTACCGGAGAACGGTGTTTTAGTCATCTTGCCCATGAGGCACGGTTCGCAAGTACCAAGTGATTCATAATCAAGTGGTTCCAAAAGTCCATCAGTATGGAGTTTCTTCATGCGCTTTACACCGATATGACCTAAACGGCAGTGCCACAAATAAATTGCACTATCATTATCAACTCTGCATCTTTTGGCTTCAACATTATGAATATGTGTGTTACTACTATCGAGATTCAATAAGAATAGACCAGTCTTCAAGGGTGCATGACCATAAAAGATATTACTCATATAAATAGAACAACCATTATTCTCTGATTTAAATGAATAACCGTCTCGCATCAAACAAGATCCAGATATAATGTTCATGCTCAACGCTGGCACCAAATAACAATTATTTAGGTCTAATATTAATCCCGAAGGTAGATGTAGAGGTAGCGTGCCGACCGCGATCACATCGACTTTGGAACCGTTTCCCACGCGCATCGTCACCTCGTCCTTAGCCAATCTTCGCTTAATCCGTAGTCCCTGTTTCGAGTTGCAAATATTAGCAACAGAACCAGTATCAAATACCCAGGTGCTACTGCGAGCATTAGTAAGGTACACATCAATAACATGTATATCACATATACCTTTGTTCACCTTGCCATCCTTCTTATCCGCCAAATACTTGGGGCAGTTCCGCTTCCAATGACCAGTCTGCTTGCAGTAGAAGCACTCAGTTTCAGGATTAGGTCCAGACTTGGGTTTCTTCTCTTGAGCAGCAACTTGTTTGCTGTTCTTCTTGAAGTTCCCCTTCTTCTTCCCTTTGCCCTTTTTCTTGAAACTAGTGGTCTTGTTGACCATCAACACTTGATGCTCCTTCTTGATTTCTACCTCCGCAGCTTTCAGCATTGCGAAGAGCTCGGGAATAGTCTTATTCATCCCTTGCATATTATAGTTCATCACGAAGCTCTTGTAGCTTGGTGGCAGTGATTGGAGAATTCTGTCAATGACGCAATCATCTGGAAGATTAACTCCCATCTGAATCAAGTGATTATTATACCCAGACATTTTGAGTATATGCTCACTGACAGAACTGTTCTCCTCCATCTTGCAGCTATAGAACTTATTGGAGACTTCATATCTCTCAATCTAGGCATTTGCTTGAAATATTAACTTCAACTCCTGGAACATCTCATATGCTCCATGACGTTCAAAACGTCGTTGAAGTCCCGGTTCTAAGCCGTAAAGCATGGCACATTGAACTATCGAGTAATCATCAGCTTTGCTCTGCCAGACGTTCACAACATCTGGTGTTGCTCCAGCAGCAGGCCTGGCACCCAGCGGTGCTTCCAGGACGTAATTCTTATGTGCAGCAATGAGGATAATCCTCAAGTTACGGACCCAGTCTGTGTAATTGCTACCATCATCTTTCAACTTTGCTTTCTCAAGGAACGCATAAAAATTCAACGGAACAACAGCACGGGGCATTTATCTACAAACATACATAAACAAGCAAGATACTATCAGGTACTAAGTTCATGATAAATTTAGGTCAATTAATCATATTACTCAAAGAACTCCCACTTAGATAGACATCCCTCTAATCCTCTAAGTGTTTACGTGATCCAAATCAACTAAACCATGTCCGATCATCACGTGAGATGGAGTAGTTTCATTGGTGAACATCACTATGTTGATCATATCTACTATATGATTCACGCTCGACCTTTCGGTCTCCGTGTTCCGAGGCCAAATCTGTATATGCTTGGCTCGTCAAGTATAACCTAAGTATTCCGCGTGTGCAACTGTTTTGCACCCGTTGTATTTGAACGTAGAGCCTATCACACCCGATCATCACGTGGTGTCTCAGCACGAAGAACTTTCGCAATGGTGCATACTCAGGGAGAACACTTCTTGATAATTTAGTGAGAGATCATCTTATAATGCTACCGTCAATCAAAGCAAGATAAGATGCATAAAAGATAAACATCACATGCAATCAATATAAGTGATATGATATGGCCATCATCATCTTGTGCTTGTGATCTCCATCTCCAAAGCACCGTCATGATCACCATCGTCACCGGCGCGACACCTTGATCTCCATCGTAGCATCGTTGTCGTCTCGCCAATCTTATGCTTCCACGACTATCGCTACCGCTTAGTGATAAAGTAAAGCATTACAGCGCGATTGCATTGCATACAATAAAGCGACAACCATATGGCTCCTGCCAGTTGCCGATAACTCAGTTACAAAACATGATCATCTCATACAATAAAATTTAGCATCATGTCTTGACCATATCACATCACAACATGCCCTGCAAAAACAAGTTAGACGTCCTCTACTTTGTTGTTGCAAGTTTTACGTGGCTGCTACGGGCTTAAGCAAGAACCAATCTTACCTACGCATCAAAACCACAACGATAGTTTGTCAAGTTGGTGTTGTTTTAACCTTCGCAAGGACCGAGCGTAGCCACACTTGGTTCAACTAAAGTTGGAGAAACTGTCACCCGCAAGCCACCTATGTGCAAAGCACGTCGGGAGAACCGGTCTCGCGTAAGCATACGCGTAATGTCGGTCCGGACCGCTTCGTCCAACAATACCGCCGAACCAAATTATGACATGCTGGTAAGCAGTATGACTTATATCGCCCACAACTCACTTGTGTTCTACTCGTGCATATAACATCAACATATAAAACCTGGCTCTGATACCACTGTTGGGTAACGTAGTAATTTCAAAAAAATTCCTACACACACGCAAGATCATGGTGATGCATAGCAACGAGGGGAGAGTGTGATCTACATACCTTGTAGATCGACAACGGAAGCGTTTGGTTGATGTAGTCGTACGTCTTCACGGCCCGACCGATCAAGCACCGAAACTACGGCACCTCCGAGTTTTAGCACACGTTCAGCTCGATGACGATCCCCGGACTCCGATCCAGCAAAGTGTCAGGGAAGAGTTCCGTTAGCACGATGGCGTGGTGACGATCTTGATGTACTACTGCCGCAGGGCTTCGCCTAAGCACCGCTACAATATTATCGAGGACTATGGTGGCTGGGGGCGCCGCACACGGCTAAGAGTAAGATCACATGGATCAACTTGTGTGTCTCTGGGGTGCCCCTGCCTCCGTATATAAAGGACCAAAGGGGGGGTGCGGCCGGCCTAGGAGAGGCGCGCCAGGAGAGTCCTACTCCCTCTGGGAGTAGGATTCCCCCCCCCCCCAATCCTAGTTGGAATAGGATTCGCGGAGGGGGGAAAAGAGAGAGGGTGGCCGGCCCCCTCTCCTTGTCCTATTCGGACCAAGGGAGGGGAGGGGCGCGCGGCCCATATTGGGCTGCCTCTTCTCTTTTCCACTAAGGCCCACTATGGCCCATATAGCTCCCGGGGGGTTCCGGTAACCTCCCGGTACTCCGGTAAAATCCCGATTTCACCCGGAACACTTCCGATATCCAAACATAGGCTTCCAATATATCAATCTTTATGTCTCGACCATTTCGAGACTCCTCGTCATGTCCGTGATCACATCCGGGACTCCGAACAAACTTCGGTACATCAAAATGCATAAACTCATAATATAACTGTCATCGTAACCTTAAGCGTGTGGACCCTACGGGTTCGAGAACAATGTAGACATGACCGAGACACGTCTCTGGTCAATAACCAATAGCGGGACCTGGATGCCCATATTGGCTCCTACATATTCTACGAAGATCTTTATCGGCCAGACCGCATAACAACATACGTTGTTCCCTTTGTCATCGGTATGTTACTTGCCCGAGATTCGATCGTCGGTATCCTATAGCTAGTTCAATCTCGTTACCGGCAAGTCTCTTTACTCGTTCTGTAATACATCATCCCGCAACTAAATCATTAGTCGCAATGCTTGCAAGGCTTAAGTGATGTGCATTACCGAGAGGGCCCAGAGATACCTCTCCGACAATCGGAGTGACAAATCCTAATCTCGAAATACGCCAACCCAACATGTACCTTTGGAGACACCTGTAGAGCTCCTTTATAATCACCCAGTTATGTTGTGACGTTTGGTAGCACACAAAGTGTTCCTCTGGCAAACGGGAGTTGCATAATCTCATAGTCATAGGAACATGTATAAGTCATGAAGAAAGCAATAGCAACATACTAAACGATCGGGTGCTAAGCTAATGGAATGGGTCATGTCAATCAGATCATTCAACTAATGATGTGATCCCATTAATCAAATAACAACTCTTTGTCCATGGTTAGGAAACATAACCATCTTTGATTAACGAGCTAGTCAAGTAGAGGCATACTAGTGACACTCTGTTTGTCTATGTATTCACACATGTATTATGTTTCCGGTTAATATAATTCTAGCATGAATAATAAACTTTTATCATGATATAAGGAAATAAATAATAACTTTATTATTGCCTCTAGGGCATATTTCCTTCAGCTAGGTATTCAAGATTAGTAAAAACTTCCTTATGAGTGTTTTGAATACTTAGAGAAGTTTGATGCTTCATGATTGTTTTGAGATATGGAGGTAGTGATATTAAAGTTGTGCTAGTTGAGTAGTTGTGAATTTGAGAAATACTTGTGTTAAAGTTTGTGATTCCTGTAGCATGCACGTATGGTGAACCGTTATGTGATGAAGTCGGAGCATGATTTATTTATTGATTGTCTTCCTTATGAGTGGCGGTCGGGGACGAGCGATGGTCTTTTCCTACCAATCTATCTCCCTAGGAGCATGCGCGTGATACTTTGCTTTAATAAACTTGTAGATTTTTGCAATAAGTATGTGAGTTCTTTATGACTAATGTTGAGTCCATGGATTATACACACTTTTCTACCCTTCCACCATTGCTAGCCTCTCTAATACCACGCACCTTTCGCCGGTATCATACACCCACCATATACCTTCCTCAAAACAGACACCATACCTACCTATCATGGAATTTCCATAGCCATTCCGAGATATATTGCCATGCGACTTTCCACCATTCCGTTTACTATGACACGCTCCATCATTGTCATATTGCTTTGCATGATCATGTAGTTGACATTGTATTTGTGGCAAAGCCACCATTCATAATTCTTTCATACATGTCACTCTTGATTCATTACATATCCCGGTACACCGCCGGAGGCATTCACATAGAGTCATATTTTGTTCTAAAGCATCGAGTTGTAATTGTTGAGTTGTAAGTAAATAAAAGTGTGATGATCATCATTTTTAGAGCATTGTCCCAAGTGAGGAAAGGATGATGGAGACTATGATTCCCCCACAAGTCGGGATCAGACTCCGGACGCAAAAAAAGAGGCCATAAAAAAGAGAAAAGGCCCAAATAAAAAAATAAAAAAATGAGAGAAAAAGAGAGAAGGGACGATACTACTATCCTTTTACCACACTTGTGCTTCAAAGTAGCACCATGATCTTCATGATAGAGAGTCTCCTATGATATCACTTTCATATACTAGTGGGAAATTTTCATTATAGAACTTGGCTTGCATATTCCAATGATGGGCTTCCTCAAAATGCCCTAGGTCTTCGTGAGCAAGCGAGTTGGATGCACACCCACTTAGTTTATTCTTGAACTTTCATATACTTATAGCTCTAGTGCATCCGTTGCATGGCAATCCCTACTCACTCACATTGATATCTATTGATGGGCATCTTCATAGCCCGTTGATACGCCTAGTTGATGTGAGACTATCTTCTCCCTTTTGTCTTCTCCACAACCACCATTCTATTGCACCTATAGTGCTATGTCCATGGCTCACGCTCATGTATTGCGTGAAAATTGAAAAAGTTTGAGAACATTAAAAGTATGAAACAATTGTTTGGCTTGTCATCGGGGTTGTGCATGATTTAAATACTTTGTGTGGTGAGGATAGAGCATAGCCAGACTATATGATTTTGTAGGGATAACTTTCTTTGGTTATTTTAAAGACACATAATTGCTTAGTTAGTATGCTTGAAGTATCATTATTTTTATGTCAATATTAAACTTTTGTCTTGAATCTTTTGGATCTGAATATTCATACGACAATTAAGAAGAATTACACTGAAAGTATGCCAAGTAGCATTCCACATCAAAAATTTTGTTTTTTTATCATTTACCTACTCGAGGACGAGCAGGAATTAAGCTTGGGGATGCTTGATACGTCTCCAACGTATCTATAATTTTTGATTGCTCCATGCTATATTATCTTTTGTTTTGAACATTATTGGGCTTTATTATTCACTTTTATATTATTTTTGGACTAACCTATTAACCGGAGGCCCAGCCCAGAATTGTTGTTTTTTGCCTATTTCAGAGTTTTGCAAAAAAGAATATTAAACAGAGTCCAAACGGAATGAAACCTTCGGGAACGTGATTTTCGGAATGAACAAGATCCAGGAGACTTGGACCCTACATCAAGCAACCAACTGGGAAGCCACGAGGTAGGGGGCGCACCTACCCCCCAGGCGCGCCCTCCACCCTCGTGGGCCTCCTGTTGCTCCACCGACGTACTCCTTCCTCCTATATATACCTACGTACCCCCAAACGATCATATACGGAGCCAACACCCTAATTCCACCGCCGTAACTTTCTGTATCCACGAGATCCCATCTTGGGGCATGTTCCGGAGCTCCGCCGGAGGGGGCATCGATCACGGAGGGCTTCTACATCAACACCATAGCTTCTCCGATGATGTGTGAGTAGTTTACCTCAGACCTTCAGGTCCATAGTTATTAGCTAGATGGCTTCTTTTCTTTTTTTGGATCTCAATACAAAGTTCTCCCCCTCTTTTGTGGAGATCTATTCGATGTAATCTTCTTTTGCGGTGTGTTTGTTGAGACCGATGTATTGTGGGTTTATGATCAAGTTTATCTATGAATAATATTTGAATCTTCTCTGAATTCTTTTATGTATGATTGGTTATCTTTGCAAGTCTCTTCGAATTATCAGTTTGGTTTGGCCTACTAGATTGATCTTTCTTGCAATGGGAGAAGTGCTTAGCTTTGGGTTCAATCTTGCGGTGTCCTTTCCCAGTGACAGTAGGGACAACAAGGCACGTATTGTATTGTTGCCATCGAGGATAACAAGATGGGGTTTTTATCATATTGCATTAATTTATCCCTCTACATCATGTCATATTTCTTAAAGCGTTACTCTGTTCTTATGAACTTAATACTCTAGATGCATGCTGGATAGCGGTCGATGTGTGGAGTAATAGTAGTAGATGCAGGCAGGAGTCGGTCTACTTGTCTCGGACGTGATGCCTATATACATGATCATACCTAGATATTCTCATAACTATGCTCAATTATGTTAATTGCTCAACAGTAATTTGTTCACCCACCATAAAATACTTATGCTCTTGAGAGAAGCCACTGGTGAAACCTATGGCCCCCGGGTCTATCTTCCATCATATTAATCTTCCAACACTTAGTTATTTTCGTTGCCTTTTATTTTACTTTGCATCTGTATCATAAAAATACCAAAAATATTATCTTATCATATCTATCAGATCTCACTCTCGTAAGTGACCGTGTAGGGATTGACAACCCCTTATCGCGTTGGTTGCGAGGATTTATTTGTTTTGTGTAGGTGCGAGGGACTCGCGCGTAGCCTCCTACTGGATTGATACCTTGGTTCTCAAAAACTGAGGAAAATACTTACTCTACTTTGCTGCATCACCCTTTCCTTTTCAAGGGAAAACCAACACAATGCTTAAGAGGTAGCATGCACCGACTCGCAAACCGCCGTTGTGTCACCCCCTCGGGCCGCAACGTCGCGGCCCGCAGTCCCCGCTGTCGCCCCGAGGTCTTCTCGCCGTAGCTCCGACCTGCCCGTTGATGCTGTGTTGCCCCTTCGGGTCTAGCGCCGCGGCCCACCATCCATTCCGCCGTTCCTACGCGTTGACTTCACGTGATATGCGCCACGCCGCCTTCCTTGGCGCGAGAACGCCACCGTACGCGTCGGTCTTCGTCATGCTATCGGGTTCTTCGCCTCCTTCGAGCATCGCCGCCGCGCTCCTAACCTAGCCGTCACCGTCACCGTCAGGCTGCCCGCCACCGCTCTTCTTCGTCTGCTGCCGCCGCTACCCCTGTAGCTGCCGCAACCGCCCGTCCACCCCATTCGTCTTCGTCTAGCACCAGCCCGCTGCTAGCGTCGTCGTCATCTACCTTGGCCACTTCGTCTACTACGACAACCGCGGGCGACATCGGCCCCGCGCCGACGGACGCCACAACCGTCGTCGAGTCCTTCTCTGTTGGCCTCTCTGATTTCTCTGACATGGCATACAACTCGTGCAGGTCCCAGTCTACGCATGCTCGATGCTGGCAACACCGGTGCGTGCCTTCGTCAACGACGTGTTCCCGGGCCTGGCAAGCCTGGTGCGGCGCTTCGTCAACTTCGTCTTCGTCCGTCTACGCATGCCCGGTGCTGGCAACACCGATGCGTGCTTTCGTCCACGATGTGTGCCTGGGCTTGGCAACTCGTCGCGACGTGTCATCAACACCGTCTTCTTTCCGGCGCACCACTACTTCGACACCACTGCGCTCATAACTAATTCGGTGCCTCCTTGCGCCCGCGGCTCCACGGCAACTCCCTCCACACCGGCTACCCCGACTCGACATCGACCACGGCTACACCACCCTACGCTCTCGGCTACCTCGACATCGGCACAAAGGGCTATCATCCGCTTGAGCAACTCGTCGGCTTCCTCTACAGTCAACGCGTCCGTGACGCGACACCGTTCACGACGGTACCGCTATGAGTGTCGGGGGGGGGGGGGGGTCAGCCTGTCGGCTGCTATTCTATCCAGTCTGACCGTCCGCGACGCTCCTGATGTCTACGCCGCTACCGCTACGACTGCGGGGGATGTTAGAGTATATAGACATATCTTTGTATATGGTAGACTATGATTTGTAGTCATCTCCTGCCTTATCTCTAGGAGATGCTTCTTGCCCAGCCTTGTACTCTATATAAACCGCCCGAGAGGCTTAACACAGCATCCATCATATTCCGCAACAATCCCTCTCTCTCCCTTCTAACAGCAAGAAAGTTACATAATCCAAAAATAATAAAATTGGGAAATAACTAAACCAATGTTATTATTTTTTGTTTGTTATAAATCACACGGAAGACGTGAGAACCGAGAAGATCGTCTTATCTAGCGGGGTGGCACTGCCGCCTTCGGCCCCGCCACGCCACTGCATATATATTCGCGCTTACAGCTTCTCGCGGCATGCCTAACCGCCTCTAGATCAGCCCCGTTCCCCGTCCAGTCACACACTCAATGGCGGCTCCCGTTCTCCCCGTTGCGCCGCTGGCTCCCGCGCACCTGTCGCCCTTCATCTCCGCCCGCCGGAGGTCCTCGTTGGCCTCCTCCGACCCGCCGCGTCGCCGCGGGACGGGCCCGTCGGTGCGCGCGTCGTCGTCGGCACCGGCGGTGGTGACGAGCGGGTGGGCGCCGGACAGCTGGAGGGCGCGGCCGGCGCGGCAGATCCCGGAGTACCCGGACGCGGCGGCGCTCGGGGAGGCGGAGCGCACGCTGGCGTCCTTCCCGCCGCTGGTGTTCGCGGGGGAGGCGTGGACGCTGGAGGAGCGCCTCGGGGAGGCGGCCATGGGCCGGGCGTTCCTCCTGCAGGGCGGCGACTGCGCCGAGAGCTTCAAGGAGTTCGGCGCCAACAACATCCGCGACACCTTCCGCCTCATGCTCCAGATGGCCGTCGTCCTCACCTTCGGGGGCCAGATGCCCATCATCAAGGTCCGAGTCCGACTCCCACTTTCATCCATGCATACCCCTTCCTTAATTTGACGATCCTACGCAAATAGCCTACCGTTGGATTCGCGCCCCAATTAACGAGGGTTTATGTCCTTCTGACTTGTGAATTGTGATGATCAAATTCACAAGTCACAATGCAGTTCAGACTTTGCCGCCTCCACAATTTCATCAGATATTCAAGTGTCTATAATGAAAACACTTGTAATCTCAGTAGAATCACAGAAAAGGTGACTACTGGCTAGATCATGACACAAGCGGTCATGTTTATGGATCCTTAAACTGTCAGTCTTTTTTGAGCGGAATAACTGTTGGGGAGTCCCCGACAATAATTGTGCCCATACTGCTGGTTTAATGGATGGTAAAATGATCTATTGCTATTTTGCATTCGATTCATCTGCAAACCAGTACTAATTGATTAAAGCTATAGATTACATGAAACTATGAAATGGTGCTTAACCATGTTTATTTATCTACAGATTAAGAAAACTTGTATTGACAAAATAAAGATTCTTGTTATGCTGAAGAGAAATGCTTCTAAATGTTCTCCCTCCATGATTGGCAGAAAAACCATCCACACTCCATCTTTGTATATAAACATCTCTCCTGTTATACAAAAGATTTGTGGCACTATGTATTTCAGGTTGGAAGGATGGCAGGCCAATTTGCAAAGCCAAGATCGAACCCAATCGAGACTAGAGATGGAGTGACGCTGCCGTCCTATCAAGGTGACATCATCAACCACGATGATTTCGATGAGAAATCGCGTGCACCAAACCCTCAAAGGTTGATTAGAGCCTACAGTCAGTCTGCGAGCACCCTGAATCTTTTGAGAGCATTTGCCCATGGAGGATATGCTGATCTTCAGAGAGTCACCGAGTGGAACCTCGACTTTCTGAGGCACAGCACGCAGGGAGACAGGTGACTAAATTGCTACTTGATCTCATCAAGTGACTAGCCTTTATGCAAAACTCTTTTCACCCCGCCGTAAATATCATCTGAATTCAGAAATTACCATCAATCTTTCTCCAGCACACGGCTCATGCCCCATTCAATGTCATTGCCATATTTGCACATATATGCAACGGTTTTGGTTTAATTTTTACTTCTGACCTTGTTTGTGGATAATTTGCAAGTCCAGAAAAGTGATTTTGTCAAACAACTGATGTACTTGTTTTAGCACACTAATCTGGACAGCATCAGTCACGTGTAATCATAGCTAGGTATTCATTCTCTAGGATTCTGTAGGAAATATCAGTCAGCCTAAATATGATCACTGACATCCTGTGTTATATACAATAAAAGTAGATCTTACCTCGTTATGTTCTTCTCTGAGCAGGTATGTGGAGCTTGCCCAGAGGGTTCATGACGCCATCGGGTTCCTGCTTGCTGCTGGTCTGCCTCCTCAGCATCCCATGATGACCACAGCTGAATTCTGGACATCCCATGAGTGCCTTCACTTGCCATATGAGCAGGCACTGACCAGGGAGGACTCCACTTCTGGCCTCTATTACGACTGCTCCGCACACATGCTCTGGGTTGGGGAGAGAACTAGGCAACTGGATGGTGCTCATGTTGAATTCCTCCGCGGTATTTCCAATCCTGTCGGCATAAAGGTAACCAAAGCACCCATCAGAGTTGGCTTGCCTGCATATGGTCTTCGGTGACATCTCTTCATATGACATAAGTTTTTACTGAAGTCCTGAAGGTTTGCATTTCGTTGTTGGAGTTGGTCACGTAAAATCATAAACATCTTAATTCTAAGTACTTCAACTTCCATTGCAAATGGCGACCATCAATGCTTCACAAGTCTCCTATAGATCTTTCACTTTTGTGGTCTCCAGGCTTATGTATAGTGTTTATCTGTTGATAATCATCTTTTGTCATATATTGTTAATGACATGAAAGATGTCGTGTTTTTAACAACTACAAAGAACAGTAGTTTTGATGTTTTAAAAATCTTACTAGTTACAATCTTATGACTGTGTTAGAGTATGTAATGGGCCTAATGGCCTGGGCTGGCGGTATAGCCCGTTAGTCTTAGGGTTAATTAGAGATAAGGGTCGCTTTCTTAGGGATCAAGTAAGCCTTGCTTGGGAGTCAAGTAAACCTCTCTATATAAAGAGAGGAGATGTATCAATCTAATCAAGCAAGAATTAAGAAGGAAATCCCTTCCATCTTGCCCGGCCGTGGGCAAAAGGCCCCCGGCCGGCCCTCTCGCGCCCTCCTTCTAGCAGCACCATAACAATTTGGTATCAGCTAGCTTCGGTTCGATCATGTCTTCACTGCCGCCCAACCCGTCTCTTCCGCTGCCGGTCACGACCGTCGCCCCGCTCCTGCCCGCGCCGGGATCCTCCGTCGCGCCCGCCCCCGTCGTCCTCACCCCGGAGGTGTCCGGGGCGCTGCGGGACCTAACGCAGGCGGTCCAGGAGATCCACCTGTTCTTGGCCGGGTCCTATGGGCCGCACCCGGCTGCGCCGCCCATCACCGCCACCGCGCCGCCGTGGCAGCCGCCGCACCAAGCGCCCCCCGCCGCGCTCGCCGGGCTGCTGCAGCAGCCGCTGCAGCTGCCATCCATCGCCCCGTCCTGGCTGTCGTGGCAGCCGCCGCACCAGGCGGCCTCCGCCGCGCTCGTCGGGCTGCTGCAGCAGCCGCTGCAACTGCCATCCACCGCCACCACCGCCCCGTCCTGGCTGCCGTGGCAGCCGCCGCACCAGGTGGCCTCCGCCGCGCTCATCGGGCCGCTGCAGCAGCTGCCATCCATCGCCCCGCCCTGGCTGCAGTGGCAGCCACCGCTCCTGGCGACCTCCGCCGCGCCCGGCACTCCGCCGCAGCAGCCGCTGCAACTGCAGCAGCCATCACCGGTCAACTCCGGCCCCGCATCGACCGCGCCGACGGGAGTCCCGATCCACCAGATCAAGTTCCCGCCATCGCCATCACCGCTTCCCCAGGGCGTCCCCATCCAGCAGATCAAGCTTCCGCCGTCGCCGTCACCGCTTCCAGCTTGGATCACTACCCGCCACGTGTCGGCGACGGTGAGGCTGCAGGCTGCTGCACGCGGCCTCCTAGCGCGTCGGCGTGTGCGGGAGTTGCGTGGTCTGCAGTTGCCGCTCCTCCCAGTTGCGCTTCGCTGCGCAAAGGACCTCGATCTCGTCCACTGCGTCGGGGATCTTGGGCATGCTGTTTTCCCCACGGACAACGCCCTCAAAGTCTGCGACATCGGCGGTTGGGGAGGCGCACCCCTCCTCGCCATTGTCCATCGACAACCCTCCACTCTTCTATGTACGGTGCCGACCAACAGCCGTCCGGCGGGGAGAAGGCATGGTGTCACCGACAAGAGCGCACCGAGTAGCACCACTGCATTCCGCCGTCGGCCGCCGCGAGGGCGCCTCTGCTGGTCGCTCTTGCGACCACTTCCAGGTGGCCATACACATGCACTCCTTTTGTCCAGATGGTGTCCATGGGATCCAGGTGGCTGTACACGTGCACGTCCGACGTGCGGATGGTATCCACTTTTTGTTAAGAGGTCCAAAATAAATCATCCCAGTCCATTTCAGGTTGAGAGTAATAAAACAAGCCGAGATGTAAAAGGCTTGTTTTTAGGTGTTAGGTTTGTGTTGCCTCGAGTCATGGTTATAAGTTGGTTAGGCTGCAGCTTGAGGACAAGCTGCATGTCCAGGTGGGGTGTAGTGTTAGAGTACGTAATGGGCCTAATGGCCTGGGCTGGCGGTATAGCCCGTTAGTCTTAGGGTTAATTAGAGATAAGGGCCCCTTTCTTAGGGGTCAAGTAAGCCTTGCTTGGGAGTCAAATAAACCTCTCTATATAAAGAGAGGAGATGTATCAATCTAATCAAGCAAGAATTAAGAAGAAAATCCGTTCCATCTTGCCCGGCCGTGGGCAAAAGGCCCCCGGCTGGCCCTCTCGCGCCCTCCTTCTAGCAGCGCCATAACAGACTGTCTTAGATGGAAAAAAATCAGTTGACAAATCTAATGACTCTGACTATGTTATACAGGTGAGTGATAAGCTTGATTCATCGGAGCTTGTGAAACTCTGTGAGATTTTGAATCCTCACAACAAGCCCGGGAGGCTGACACTTATCACAAGGATGGGGGCCGAGAACATGCGTGCCAAGCTCCCCCATATGATCAGAGCCGTGCGTCAAGCAGGGCTGATTGTCACCTGGGTCTGCGATCCCATGCACGGGAACACCATCAGCGCACCTTGCGGGCTCAAGACAAGATCATTTGATGCAATCCGGGTAAGCGTGATAACTTTTTGCATGATTCGACATAGAACAACCTACTTATGGTCGGTATTTCACGCCGTTTGTTACAATGAGACATGGACTGTTGTTTTCTGGAACCACATGCCATTGAGACATCCGATAGCATTGTTCGGACTTGTCAACTTTGGCATGGTTCAGAATTTTCACTGTTTCTTTATGGCTGCACAGGCTGAGCTTCGGGCTTTCTTTGATGTACATGAGCAAGAGGGGAGCTACCCCGGAGGGGTTCACCTAGAGATGACAGGGCAGAACGTTACAGAGTGCATTGGTGGATCCAACACAGTGACCTTCGACGATCTCAGTTCCCGCTACCGCACGCACTGCGACCCCAGGCTGAACGCGTCGCAGTCGCTCGAGCTGGCATTTGCCATTGCCGAGAGGCTAAGGAAGAAGAGAGACAGGACATGGACTAGCCTGATATCTAAAGTAGAAGCTTAAGATATCAATCTTAGATTTCTTCCCTGCAAAACTATCTTCAGCTGCTAGAGGACATAATTTTGCATTCTTTAGTTTTTTTGGTAGTATAGGTCTCGTTTGATTTTGGAAATGCCGAGGAAAAATCTCCCTCAAATAATAGGATATAGCTGTTTTGGTGCAGTACTTGTGCTTGGTTCAATTCCAGTTTCTTTCATTTTCATCGTTTCTTTGGTGCAGTTTGTGTGAGGGTGGAGAGATTACATGAGACCTGACAATAGATTACTCATTCGGTATTTGCTGAGACTGGACATAAGGTTTATTGATTAAATTTGGAAACGCAATATGAGAAGTGCCTTATCTTCTCTCGCTGTCGTTCTTAGCCACTCGCCCAATTCTTCTTCCTCTGTTCTGCCCGAGGGATCTCCTCCTCTCTCTCGCTGTCTTCTCCGGTGAGCACCACGAAGCCAACCGTCGAGCCAGCACCATCCCCTCGTTTTTCTCTCTCAACTGCATCTGTCACTGCT
Organism: Triticum urartu; assembly: GCF_003073215.2. Taxonomy (NCBI): domain Eukaryota; kingdom Viridiplantae; phylum Streptophyta; class Magnoliopsida; order Poales; family Poaceae; genus Triticum; species Triticum urartu. The sequence goes on along the minus strand of NC_053022.1, from coordinate 379,529,034 downwards.
CGACGACGACTAGAGCTGCGACAGGGTGGAGCAAGGTGCTGCAACGGCGAGTGTCGGCGCCTTCCGGCGGCTGATGCTGGAAGCCTGGAGTCAGCACCCATGGTTGCTACAACCAGCAGCCGCCGCCGACGGAAACGGCGAGCTCGGGTGCTGCAACTGTAGATTTTTTTTTGCTGGAACCACCTGGCGAAAAAGCTCCAACCACCGTGGACCAATGCTGGAACCAGATGGCATCGAGGATCATTTTGCTGGGACTGGCAATAAAATTTGCTAGAACCAGCAAGAATTTTTGTTGCCGACCAGATCTTTTCCGGAAATGTTAACGCCCACACGTGTGGTGTGTAGCATCCCGCCCACACGCGTCATCTGTCGTTGGATCATTTTGCACGATTCTTGAAGCACTTTACGTTCCACGTCATCCCACAGCCTCGTCCGGGCCTGGACAAACTGTGCCGCACGTCCGGACCTGGACAAACTATGCCGCACGTCCTCACTCCCGTTCTTCTTTCCCCACTCCGCCTCACCTTCTTTCCCACCTACCCGCACACCACACACAATATGGCCCGGGCGGCGGCGGACGGCAGGCCCGAGCAAAGGCGGGGTGGAGGCCCCTGGCGGTGGCGGGCGGAGGCCCCGAGCGGAGGCGGGCGGAGGCCCCTGGCGGTGGCGGGCGTGGGCCCCGAGCAGAGGCGGACGGAGGCCTTGGGCGACGGCGACCGGAGGTCCCGAGTGGTGGCGGGCGGAGGCCCTAAGCGGTGGCGAATAGGAGGTGGATCCGGCCGACGGTGATGGAAGGCGCAGCGGAGGAGGAAGGGCGCGCTCGCTACGCGATGGAGGAGCCGCAGCGGGATTGGGCTGCGGCTAGGAGGAGCCACGATGGAGGAGCCGTGGCGGGAAGGAACCGCTGCAGGGAGAGGAATGGTAGCGACGGCGACGGTGAAGAGGAGCTGTCGCAGGGGAGTGCACGTGCGCAGCGGGGGAGGAGCTGCCGCAGGGGAGTGCCCGTGCGCAGTGGGGGAGGAGCTGCAGGGAGAGGAATGGCGGCAGCGGCGACGGTGAAGAGGAGCTGCCGCGGGATCCACGCTGGAGGAGCCTCGCCTCCGTCGATTCCCTTCCTCCGCGTCCATTCTACGGCGACGTTCGTCCTCACCTTGGATCCCGTCACCGGCATCACGTCTGGCCACCCCATGGAGGAGGTCGTGGCCATGCCCGTTCTTGCCGGTGAGTCGCTGGTCCATTGGCTCGAATAACAGAATTCGTGTATATGACTAGTCCACATGATGGCAATTTTTTATATGATCTTATGGCAATTCACATGAGCTGAAATAGATTATACTGAATGTTTTTGCCATGGCAAATTTGTTTTTCTCATCAATCCAATGTTCAAACTAACATAACCATGGCAATTTTTCTGTAGCATCACATAGTAAATTCATACATTGTTGAATAGATGCTACAGAATGTGTTTTGCCATGGCAAATTCCATGTATCATGTACAAATTTTTCCCACAATTTGTTTGGTCACATGGCAAATGTAGGATTGCTCTTTTTTTGAACACACGACATTTTTTGTAAAACATGGCAAATTCTGAAATTTTATACAACATGTCAAGAATACTTCAAATAACATGTCAAACTGAATGTTGGATCAATTGGTGTCATGGCAGTTTTCGTTATGAGTAGTTCTGATGGGGCAGAATTGCTATGAGTTGTTGCCATGGCAAATTTCTAGAGTAATTGCCATGGCAAAATTATATAGTAGTTGCCATGGCCGAATTTGCTACGAATAATTGCCATGGGACAGAGTTGCTATGAGCTTCCGCCATGTCAAAATTCTGGAGTATTTTCCATGGCAAAAATATGTGTTTTTGTGTGATCTTCCATTTTCATACTGATGTTAATGTGTCTACAATTCCACTTCTTATCAATTTGCCATGCTTCTAAATAAATACATGGCAACTATCCTACTGTTTGGCGCTGAAAATTGCCATGTGTTCTGATATGCCATATGCTACGGCAGTCAATGCATTTACATTTGCCCTTTCATCATTTTGCCATTCTACTGAATAAATAGATGGCAACTTGCCCTATGTGTGGAACTGTAAAAACTTGCATTGTTTGCCATGTTTTTCAAACCACAACACATCCTTTTTTTTCAAATTTCTGAGTAAATACATGGCTAATCACTCTCTATAAAAGCCTGAAATTTGCCATGTTTCATGTTTGTTATGCCTGTTAACAAGTACCAAGCAATTGGTATGCTATTGTACTAAATGCTTGGCAACTTCATCAGATCCATAACCCATCAATTGCCATGGCTGAACTGTTTCTTTTTGCCATGTTTGCCATCTTCATGCCAACCACAACCCATCATTCTGTAAGTAGAAAGTCGTGGATTTGAAGCGTCGTTATAATTTGACAACTGAAAATGCATCCAACTGTCATCTTAGAGCTCCACCCTTACTAAGTGACATTTGTCGAGTAAGTAGAAAAGAAGAGGGGGTAACTCATAGGGGTGGCGCTGTGAAGCCACCTTGTATGACTAAAGCGCCTTTGATCCATAGCCAATGGTGATGACCATCACCTCACGAAGGAGGTCCATGTTGAAGTTGTCGCGAGAAAGCAGATATGATGACAATGGTCAAAGTCTTGCTAGACTTCTTGAAGTCAAAGACCCTAGAAAACCAAGATATGTAGATCTACTCATCACCTTCGAGCTGACACACATATCTCCTGCATTAGTTGTGCTTAGTGTTGGCTACCCCGCGACAACTATCTCTTGTGCTGTGAAACTTGTGATGTTTCTATAACTAATGGCTACCTGATGTCAGCATAGAGTTAGCATTTCAAAGAAGAAGAAATGAAGTTAGCTGTAAAAAAAATATAGTTTTCTTATATTTTCTTTAGGGATTTCTTTTGAGCAGTCCTTCTATGTTTTTTTCCAGTGCTTTCTCTAGGGTTTTATTTTGGAACGAGAACCCCCTTCCATTTTCTAGGGTGGGTCGAACCGACCGTCCGATCTGGCACCTGTAGACGCAGAACCGTGGGATCTACCACTCGCTTTCCCGTGTGAAGTGTACAAGTACTCTCCAACCAACCAAGCCACGCCAAAAGAGGCAACAGGAGCTAGTCATCACCAAGACAAAAGTAACTGAAGAGGGAGAGCACCAAGCGAACCAGCACTTGCGGCGGCGGCGAGATGGCCTCGGGCAATCGCGCAATCCCGATCGAGAACGGCGAGGTCCTCCCTGCCGCCGGAGGCAATGGCGAGGGTGGGAACGGCGGCAGCGGCGACGGATTCAACCGCAACCGCTCCTCCGTGGACCAGGTTCGCGTGCGTGCGTGCGTGCGTGCGTGTGTTACAGCTTGCAGCGTAGCCTCTTTGCCTCGCGTTTCGAGGGTTTGAGCGCCTGCGGTGTTTGTGGCGTCGGGTGCTAACGAGGATAGGGTATGGTGTGGTGATGTGCAGCAGATTGATGACATGCGGAGGAGGCTGCGGGAGTTGGAGGAGACCGAGCGCGAGATGCTAGCCGTCGCCGCCGCCGCCGCGTCGCATGGTAATCTGTCCTAGTCGCCACCACCCTCTCCGTTTCTGCTCGTGTAATTAGCGCTTTGTTTCGTCTTTGGTGGTTGCCCGGATTGAAATTGGTTGGATGCACGTGAGATCCCGAGCGCCTTGTTACTTGGGCGTCATTCATGTGATAAGATTTGTGCCACTCTCGATGTGGAATCGCTGACACTACGTGATCGGTTTGATCTTCACTTTCCAGTCAACAGGCTCCTAGTTTCTTCGTTTCTGACGACTTCTGTGTGGTTGGTTGTCGGAATAGTTGCTGCCTTTGAGTACTTGTAGGTGCTGGGTGAGTGCATCTTTTGAGCATTGTGTGTTTGTTCATTTCATTGCTCTGTTGATTTGTGTTGTACCAGTAATATGCATTTGAACAGCTTTGGTAAGGATTGTTACAGTGTTTAAGGTGATAGGCAGGCAGCGGGGGTGATGTCGGCACCTAATCATGGGCTAGGCAGCCCCCTAGACGCGTAAAGCAGGACCGTAGCGCCTCGTGGGCGGGCTACGTACATGGCTGTCTTTTGGAGTAGGGGTATAATGATGGTGCATTACTTAGACTCACCTGGTTACGTGGTGGATTAGTGTTGCTAAGCATTATTTACTACAATTGCTGTAAAGTGTAAACCATCTTCCTTCTCGCAACTCGTCACATTTACTATCCGGAGACGGTTAGAATGTTATTTTCGAGCGTCAACAATTGCACTTTTGTAGAGCATCATCAAGTCATTGAGCTCATCCTGCATTCCACATTTCCCGAAATGTTACCGATGTGTCCAGATGGAATTCAGTTATGAACGGAGTATTTTTTTAGACAAATGGCACTAAATAGTGCCCCAAATCAATCATGAACGATGTAAATTAGGAAAGGGGTCTGCTTACGTACCTGATTCGAGATAATAATGCACACATATGGTGCATTTGAAAATATCATAACCAAAGCTGTAAGAATAGGTTACCATGATGATGGTTTGAAGTTGATGAAAATGTTCTATGGAAAGCATGGTTTATATACACCGATAATGCCACTAAAGTTTATGGTTGTAACCTTTTTTTCTTCTTCTACTGGTACATGCTTACTGCTGCTTCTGATATTTTTCTGACAGCAAAGAGAAATGTGAGATGACCTGGTTTAAAATGCACACATATGGTGCATTTAAAGATGATATTGTGTACACGATTAAGTGTTTGCTTCAAGCCTCACCCTTTACATACTTACTTAATAAGTATGGTTATAAATAGAAACATAGATGCTGATTAAAGATCCTAATCAAAGGCGTCTTCTTTCTTTTGCGTTTGATTCTTTCTGATCATGAGAGCTGTGCCATGCCATGCCGTTGTTTCATTATTTTTAATGAACTCTCTGCCTTCAGTTAGCCATTAAACTCTACAATCTGTTTACACTTTTTTCCTCCTTCGGTCTATTTTTTCAGATGATCCAGCTGCAGCGGCAACCGCACTCGAAAAGGCAGAGGTGGATGCTCGCTCCATCTATGTTGGAAATGTGAGGTTTTCTTCTTGTTTTGTTTCTTATCCTAAAGTGTACTTCTAGCATGTCCATGAAGAACTTTCCAATATGCAGTAGCACACAGAGCCAGAAAGTTTTGCATTGCCATTTGTTAAGCCAAGAATCTGGATTACGGGGAGCACTTTTAATAAATTATGACTGCTACTGAGATGATACTTTCTTTCTTGATTTTACCATCCCATTTCTTCCTGGGGTTTATGGCATCCTCATCTGCTGTTTTAGTACTCCCTCCGTTCACAAATATAAGATGTTCTAACTTCTTTCTGAATTGGATATATATAGACACGTTTTAGTGTATTTGTTCACTCATTTCAGTCCGTATGTAGTCCATATTGAAATATCCAAAACGGCTTATATTTGTGAACGGAGGGAGTACTTCTCTTGAAAAAATAAATTAAAAATAGCATTGAATAGTTCTTAGCTACTCCTGTGCAGCTGTTTAACTATACTATTACCACCTTGCCTCAGGTTGACTATGGGTGTTTGCCAGAGGAAGTTCAGGAGCATTTTCAGGATTGTGGAACTGTCAACAGGGTTACAATTCTGACAGACTTTTATGGCAACCCCAAAGGATATGCTTACGTGGAGTTTCAGGAAGCTCAGTCAGTCCAAAATGCTCTCCGGCTGAATGATACAGAACTGCATGGCCGTCCTTTGAAGGTTCAAAACGAACCTTTTTACAATTTGCACTCACTGTTGTTTTGAACTTTCTAACATTTACTTGCGTGCTCTTTTTTTATAGGTGTGTCCAAAAAGAACTAATGTTCCAGGAATGAGCCACCATAGGGGAAGGCGCCCGTTTCAACCTTACTATCCCCCCTGTCCAGCATTTGGGTAAGGTGTCTCTTCATGAAGATGTATTGCACTTAGATGTGGAAAGATTAAGTCAGCATGTTTCCAATTGTGGCTTAGGTAGGACTAATGGAATTTTTCTAGGTGAATCATTTTTTAGCGACTGTTTCTAGATATTGATCTTTTCAGCTGAATTTTGGGTTATCCTGATTTCATTGGAATTTTTTTGCATAAGCCTAATCAAGACCAACCCAGTACTTCTGTTTGAATAGAGCAGAATTTCAATCGTAAACTGTATATAATATAAAGTAAATGAAAGGATTCGAAGAATATGGCATGCGGAGGCCATTCTTGTAATGCATCCGACTAGTTGTGCACCAAACATTCAGGCGAACTTTTATTCCCTGGGATCTCCTCTTTTCCTGAGGTTACCAAAAATCCAAAATGGAGCCCAAGATGAGAGAAATTCAAACAGAATTCCCAGGATGACCTTTCTGATGTTCTGTTTTTCTCTGCAGGAGGTCACCCAGGTTCTGTCCCTATTCCTGATTCTGCTGGGTTGCTATGACTTCAGGTTTTTGCTAGCGAATTTCCATGATACATACAGAAGATACAGGCAAAGACCCTGAAAGGCTGCGACTTCTGAAAGTTACATAGTCTCCTTGTTGTCATACCTCCCATCAGACCATGATGACATCCCTTTTACCTTAGGAATGAACCTATGTTCCGAATTATCCCGTGATCAGTCGGCCTGGTGGGTTTTATACCGTTGACTTTAGCTTTGAAGTTTTATCGAATTTTGAGTCAGAATTGTTGGCAAAGTTGTGTACTCTGCTTGCTCTGATGAGTTCTAAGCAGTTGGACCTGAATTATCTGCAACCATTGGCGATATACATTATGCCTGTTAGTTCATGTTTGGTTGTCTTGTTAGCTGGTGATGTTCCATTCCGATGGACTGATGGCTGCCTCTGCTTGGTTTTCCGCTTTTGTCATGCGAGAAAACATGGCACCTGTCCAGAGATTTCATATTTGATCTGTCGAGTCCTTATAGCTGCTGCTGCTGTAGGGTGTGTGTAGTTGCAGGTTTACAGGCAGCGGAAGGGTTCGCCTCTTCCATGAGGCTGATCTTCTGGCTATGGTGCTTTTGTTTGTTCTGAACCCTCCTGAATTCACACCCTCCTCAAGTCCGGTACATAGGACGGTCGTTGATTTGACTAATCAAATTGTATGTCATGAAAAGCATATCATTAGAATCATACACAAGATGAAGCTTCTAAGCATATGTTTTTCATCTCAAACATATATATCTGGTTAGTCAATCAAATTACCGACCTAGAAGCACCCGCACTCCGCCGGAGGGAATGGAGAAGGTCAAGGTTGAGAAGAACAAATATTGTATCCAGTGACATTAGTTACAGCCGCAGCTTGCAACTTTCATGCCCTCATTGATGTTCAGCCGTCCCTCGTCTTCAGTAGTGTAATGGCAGTGTTCTGTGGCGCCTTTTGATTCGCAGGAATTCATACTACAAACAGTTCAATTCCTGCAGGAACTGTGAAACTCACGGTGCCCGGTTGATAGTTCAATTGGTGCAGCAACTGTAAAACTCACAGTACCAGTTGATAGTTCAATTCCTGCAGCAACTGTGAAATTCACAGTACCCAGTTGATAGTTGAGCAAGGGCCATCCATAACAAATTATCCATGAGTGAGAGACTGTTGATTACAACTATCATAACAATCACACCTTGGCTCACTGTGAGACAATCTTAACAATAGCAAAGCAGCAGAAGCAAGCAGTGACCAGATGATGATATTCCCAGCGAAGCTACTCTTTTCTTTTCCCCACCATAAACAGCAACTCAAAAGACAACACACTGATTACAAATGAACACTTTCTAAATCCTCCCACAGCCATATCCTACACCTACATTCTTTGCCCTTCACTTCTTAAATCAACCATCCAAACAAAAGAAGAGTAGAAACATCACAAGTCATCAGCTGACTGACAGGAGCAGCAGCAGTTAACTAACAAAGCCAGCAAGCATCCATCAACACGGAGTTGAGCTGAGGCTGCACCGGAGCTCTAGTTCTCAATCCTCCTCCATAGCAGCGGCGGAGGAGACCAGCTTGGCCTTCTTGTGGTGCGGCTGCTGCTTGCCGAGGAACGCCTCGACGAAGAGCTGCTGCGCGTCGAGCAGCGCCTGGGTGCGCTTCATCTCTGACTCCATCCGCTCCTTCTCCATCTGGAGCGACAGCTCCAGCCTGCGCTCCTCCATCCTCAGGAACCCCTCGCCGACGGCCCTCAGTGCCGAGGCCACCTCCGCCATGGCCTCCGCCTCCGGGTCGTCATCGCCCCTGTCCCGGTCCGGCCTCGCCTCCCGCGGGACCCCCGGCTTGGTGCGCGAAGCCTTGGGGATGGTGAAGCGCAGCCCGCTGCCGCCCCCGCCGTTGGAGATGAGGCCGTGGAGGCTCCTGCTCCGCCCGGCGTCCTCGGACGAGGGGGACGACACGGGGGAAGGGGACGCCGGGGTGGCGTTCCCCCTGGGCTTGATCTTGATTATGGGGTTGGGGCTGGCGTCGGGCACCCCGCCGCCGGCGAGGTCGTGGAGGAGCGGGAAGAAGGGCCACTTGGGGCCCTTGGAGCGCCCCATGGAGCGCGTGCGCTCGGCGCGGTACCGCTTCCGGAGCTTCTCGATCTTGTGGCGGCACTGGACGCCGGATTTGTAGGTGGCGGTGGGGAACCTCCCGCAGCGGGCGGTGACGGCGCCGGCGACCTCGTCCCAGTCCGCCGCCCGCAGGTTGCCCTTCTTGAGCGCCTCCCACTTGTCGCGGTACGCCTCGATGAGCGCGAGGGTCTCCTCGTGCGTCCAGCACGGCGGGGGCAGCCTCCTCCCGGAGCCGCCGCCCGCCCCCACCCCGCCCCCTCCGCCCCCGGACGAGGCCGCGGCCGCGGCCGCGGCGGCCGCCGCCGCGATGCCGGGCGCGGCCAGCGGGGGGAGCTCCGGGGAGGAAGGGATGTCGTCCTGCTTGAGCGACGAGGAGGAGGACATGGTCGCAGCACGGCGGCTAGGGTTTGGTGGTGGAGATGGGGAACGGAGGAGGAGGAGGTGGGGAACCGGTCATATAAGGAGGCGCGGTGCGGTGGAGGTGGGCCGCGGGCGCCCGCCCGCTGGCGGGCGTGGGTGGGGTGGGCCGCGCGGTGAAAGGAACGACCGGCTGTGGAGGGGCAGCGGCCGCGGCAGCCGCGTGGGGCGTGGCGGTGCGGTGCGAGATGCGGTGGTGGTTTTTGCTTGGAGCGGGGTTTGGCGGGGGGGGGGGGGGGGGGGGGGGGGGGGGGGGGTAAGGGGTGGGTAATGGCACGGCACGGGCGGGGGCAGAGGCACCGCACCGCACGGCGCCGCGTCGTGCGGCCCGTGCCGTGGTGGGCACTCGAGGCCGCGGTGCGGGGGGCCGGGGCCAGGCCAGCCACCCACCGCTCTCCCTCCCGCCCGCCCGCCCGCGCGCGGCGTGGCCGCGTGGCCGTGCGCCGTGTAACCTCCTCCGTCTCCTTTCCATCGGCGGAGGCTCCGCCCGTCTCCTTTCCTTTCCCCCTTTTTTAATCGGGCACTCGAATTCCATCCAGCAGCGCCGTTCCGATCCCATCGTCTGCTCCTCCTCAATTATTGGCTCCGGACCTCGCTGGTTCACCAGCGCCGGTGCCGATCGATTTGGGTTGCCGGCCCTCTGCTAATCTGGTTTTTCTTTTTATTTTTCCAAATGATAAGTGACACACGTGTTGTACGAAGCACTCTAGTCCTGATTTTGAGAGTCCACCACGTAAGGAAACACTAAGGCGGTAGGGGGCGATCGCGAGGCGATTGTGCTCCTGCGCTAGGGTTAGGGTTTCTGCTTCACGAGGGTGGTTTGAATTTGGCAGCAGCAAGGAGGGCAACGGCGCAATCCCTGTTCGCTGGCTGGGAGAACTGGTTCCTGCTGAGTATTCCGCTCATGGCGGGGACAGTGGACGGCAAGGAGACGGGATCCGCGAAGAACAAGATGACCACCCCAAAGGCGACACCGGCTACACCAACAGCACGGCGATCGGGTGGATCTGCTAATCAGGAGTGTTCCAAATCCCCGGTGGAGAGCAAAACGCCGGATCCGACATCAAGCTTGTCAGCGAGATTGGGTGGGATGGTGCTTATGGATAAGGAGGTGGAAGGGTTCATCTTTGATGAACCAGAATCTAAGATGCCAAAGTGTTCACGATGGTCAGCGATGGGTAAGGTGTGTTCTACCCATCCTTTCAAAAAGTCTGTTCTTGAGAGGACCATGCCGCGTGGTTGGGGCCTGCATAGAGATGTGCAATTCAGAGACATGGGTTCCAATATCTTCGTTGTGCACTTTGGGAGCGAGGGCGATTACAAACATGTCTTGAACAATGGCCCATGGCAGTATGACTTCGCTGTGCTGATCATGAAGGATTACGAAGGCAAGACGAGGCCCTCGGAGATGATCTTCGATAAGGTGGATATATGGGTCCGGGTTATAGATCTTCCGCCAGATAAGAGGACTGAGGTGTTTGGGAAAGCTTTGGGAAATTGGCTTGGCGAAGTAGTGAAGGTAGATGTGGACAAGGATGGGATGGCCAGAGGAAACGAACTTCGGGTCCGGGCCAAAATTGACGTTTATGCATGGTTAGTCAGAGGATTCTATCTAAAAAATCAAAGGATGATATTAGGGGCACATGGTTTGATTTTTACTATGAAAAAGTCCCCCACTTCTGTTTTGAATGTGGGCAGCTAGTGCACGGTGGTGGGATTTGTGAGCCACCGGTTGACTCCACGTCATAGTCGGGCAGATGGCTGCGAGCTTCTCCAGGCAGGAACGGTAAAAAGGAAGGATCTACTGGAGGGGCAACAAGTAGCAACAATAGCCACAGTAGCTCGCAGGCTGATGATGGTATGAGACAGAGGCAAAGAGCTGATTATGGGCGTGTGAGGGACGTCCCAACAAAGAGAAATTTAAACTCTGAATTTTCTCAAACAGCTGAAATCCGCACTGGCGGGCTGAGCAAGCTGAGGGAAGGAGAAGTAATAGCCCAAGAAAAGATAGAATGATATCGAGTATGGGGCATGAACGTGACCTGCGGCATCACTTAGAGCAGAAAAAGGAGAAGGATCTAAGGGACACCCTGATTGATAAAAACCTCCAGAGGGAGGCTGGTTTTGCTCATGATATTCCTTGGAGTGCAAAAGGTAAAGATGCTATGGGCAGCTCCTACAGTGGGCGACATGCACCTGCTCGACCCGGGCGTATAGGCCCGGTTGGGAACCCCGATATGCATGGCTTTCAAGAGAGACGCAGGGGATATTATGTCAGGAAGCCAAGGCAAAATGCGGACTATGAACAACGCAATGGACAAAGAGAGGTAGAGGTTCAGGAGTCCAGGAAACGAAGGCCAAAACAGATGTGGATGGCTAAGGGTGACTCTGACAGGCAGGGTGGGAATGATGCTTTCATTCGCGATACTCGACGTAAAACATCGACTGTGTTTGATCGCATTACCGAAAACCACGAGAGATCGGCGGACCCTGATGCTCAGGGCCGCCGGGAGCAATGAATATCCTGGCCTGGAACTGTCGAGGACCGGGGTTGGACTCGATAGTGGGCGAATTTCGCGACCTGAATAGGTCCCACAACCCAGTGGCGGATCCAGGATTTTAGACTTGGGTGTTCAATTTTTTTTCCGTGTACAATATCTAAAATGTTCACGCAGCTACTAAGGCCTCTTTTGGTTCATAGGATAGGATTATCATAGGAATAGGAATCTTGTATGAAATGAGATGACATGTATCTCAAATTCTATGAGTAGGAATAGGAAACAAGATGTCATTTGGTTGACACCAAAGGAATTTTTCCATTGAGTCTAGGCTCTTTTTTATTTTCCTATGAAATGTGGAGGATAGGAACCAATCCTATGTAGGAATAGGAATCCATTCCTATGAACCAAAGGGCTCTAAAGGAAAAAATCCTATAAGAATCCTATCCTCTAGAATTCCTATGAAATTCCTCTAAACCAAAGGAGGCCTAAGAACTTTTTTACCATCATAATGATAGTAATGTTGGGGAACGTTGCAGAAAACAAAAATTTTCCTACTCGTTTCACCAAGATCATCTAGGAGTTCATCTAGCAACGAGTCATCGGATGCATCTACATACCTTTGTAGATGGCGCACGGAAGCATTCAAAAGAACGGTGATGATGTAGTCGTACTCGACGTGATCCAAATCACCGATGACCAGCGCCGAACGGACGGCACCTCCGCGTTCAACACACGTACGGGACGGGAGACGTCTCCTCCTTCTTGATCCAGCAAGGGAGAAGGAGAGGTTGATGAAGATCCAGCAGCACGACGGCGTGGTGGTGGATGCAGGGCGTCACAGAAGCAGGGCTTCGCCAAGACTACAAGGGAGAGACGTAACGGGGAGAGAGGGAGGCGCCAGGGGCTGGTGTAAAATCCCTCCTCTCCCCCCCACTATATATAGGGGTGCCATGGGGGGGGGCACCGGCCATAGTAGATGAGATCTACTAGGGGGGTCGGCGGCCAAGGGGAGGTTTCCCTCCCCCCCAAGGCACCTAGGGGTGCCTTCCACCACATGGACTCTTCCATGGTGGAAACCCTAGGCGCATGGGCCTATAGGGGCTGGCGCCCCAGCCCACTATGGGCTGGGTTCCCTTCTATTTCAGCCCATGGGGCCCTCCGGGATAGGTGGCCCCACCCGGTGGACCCCCGGGACCCTTCCGGTGGTCCCGGTACAATACCGATAAACCCGAAACTTGTCCCGATGCCCGAAACAGCACTTCCTATATATAATTCTTTACCTCCGGACCATTCCGGAACTCCTCGTGACGTCTGGGATCTCATCCGGGACCCCGAACAACATTCGGGTTACTGCATATACATATCTTCACAACCCTAGCGTCACCGAACCTTAAGTGTGTAGACCCTACGGGTTCGGGAGACAAGCAGACATGACCGAGACGACTCTCCAGTCAATAACCAACAGCGGGATCTGGATACCCATGATGTCTCCCACATGCTCCACGATGATCTCATCGGATGAACCACGATGTCGAGGATTCAATCAACCCCGTATGCAATTCCCTTTGTCAATCGATATGTTACTTGCCCGAGATTCGATCGTCGGTATCCCAATACCTCGTTCAATCTCGTTACCGGCAAGTCACTTTACTCGTACCGTAATGCATGATCCCGTGACCAGACACTTGGTCACTTTGAGCTCATTATGATGATGCATTACCGAGTGGGCCCAGTGATACCTCTCCGTCATACGGAGTGACAAATCCCAGTCTTGATCCATGTCAACCCAACAGACACTTTCGGAGATACCCGTAGTCTACCTTTATAGTCACCCAGTTACGTTGTGACGTTTGGTATACCCAAAGCACTCCTACGGTATCCGGGAGTACACGATCTCATGGTCTAAGGAAAAGATACTTTGACATTGGAAAACTCTAGCAAACGAACTATACGATCTTGTGCTATGTTTAGGATTGGGTCTTGTCCATCACATCATTCTCCTAATGATGTGATCTCGTTATCAATGACATCCAATGTCCATAGTCAGGAAACCATGACTATCTGTTGATCAACGAGCTAGTCAACTAGAGGCTTACTAGGGACATGTTGGTGTCTGTTATTCACACATGTATTACGATTTCCGGATAACACAATTATAGCATGAATAAAGACAATTATCATGAACAAGGAAATATAATAATAATGCTTTTATTATTGCCTCTAGGGCATATTTCCAACAAGTATTGTACAGAAATAACAAAAACAAAGATTATTTACTACACAATCATACAAATATGGCATGGCCAAAAACAAGGCATGGTGTCATTATCCTTACTTGCAGAAAAATTCTTGAGCAAAAATGTAACAAAAACCATATTTCAAATAGGGATCCTTTACTTGCAGCCACTTGGGTCGTGTGGGATAGACTGTCAAAACTTATGGTTGCTGGACTGAGGCTTTGAGGCCAGTTTTATACAAATTAACATGTGTTTATTGCACAAACTACACCACATTCAATACATGTACGTAGCATACATCATATATAGAAAAATCTTGCGAAAATAATTGGGTGTACATCTGTACATCCATGCCCCCACATGGATCCGCCCCTACCACAACCCAGCGGTGGTATTCTTGAGTGAAACAAAAAAGATGGCGAGAGCAATGGAAAGGTTAAAGTGGAGTTTGGGGTTCAAAAGTGGAGTGGCAGTGGATTGTAGAGGGAAGAGTGGCGGCTTAGCATTATGGTGGAGAGATTACATTCAGGTAACGATGAGACCTTGGTGTCAATATTTTCTGGATGCAGAGGTAGTGTGGGAGGATAAGACCTATCGAATCACTGGATTATATGGGGAACCAGACACCGACCATAGAAAAAAATCATAGAATGCAATCCAGTATCTGAGAAGACAAGATGAGTTGCCATGGCTCTGTGTTGGGGATTTCAACGAAGTTTTGTTTCAAACTGAACAAATGGGGGGTAACCAAAGAAGTTTTGTGCAAATGGAAGACTTCCGCGACTATCTGGCCGACTGCGGCCTTGCGGATTTGGGCTTCTTCGGATATCCTTTCACGTCGGATAACAAAAGACAGGGAGGAGAGAACATTCAGGTTCGGCTTGATAGGGGCACTTGCAATGAAGGTTTTCTGTCCATGTTTCCGGACACCAATGTAGAGCATATTATCACGGAGGAATCGGATCATGTGGCTTTGGTGGTTCATATTATGGAGACGGCTCCAGTACATGGACAGAAAGGTGTACGACAGTTTAAATACGAGGAGGCATGGACAAGGCATGAGAATTATGACGTGATGGTGGAGGAGAAGTGGGCTGGCATGGCGTCGGGTGAGCAAGGTTTAACTGCAGCATGCAACAGGTTTGGGGAGCTATCGGCGAGTATGCAGGAGTGGGGACGAGTGGTCTTTGGATCGATTCGCATGCAGAAACAGCAGTTAAAGGCGCAACTGCAGGATGCCAAGTACAGGGCGTTTGGGTACTGGATACTCGACGGAAATCAAAGATATTGAAGAGCAGAGAGGTCTATGCACGAGAAGAGGTGGTGCAGCGACAACGATCGAGAGTGGACTGGCTTGCCGCAGGTGACATGAACACAAAGTACTTTCAAGGGCGAGCCACACACAGAAAACGGAAGAATACAGTGAGAGCACTTATTAGAGCAGATGGTTCAAAGTGCATGGTGGACGAGGATATGAGGGAAATGGCAGCTACGTTCTATGAGAACCTGTTTACGTCTGAAGGATCTACAAGTGCTCAAGGACTGCTAGAAAACATCGCTGCTGCGGTTACAGAGGACATGAATTTGAAGCTGGTGGCACCAATGACAGATGTGGAAATTGAGACTGCCTTGTTCCAGATGGGGCCAACGAAGGCGCCTGGACCAGATGGGCTACCAGCTATGTTTTACTAGCGACACTGGTCACCGGTAAAGGAGGATGTGTGCAGGGTGGTTCATGAGTTTCTGGCGGGTGTGGTGGCCCCGGATGTGTTTAATGCTACGGTGATTGTAATGATACCGAAAGTTAGCTCACCGGAGTTACTTTTGCAATTCCGGCCCATCAGCCTATGCAATGTGCTCTACAAGATAGCAGCTAAAGTATTGGCAAATAGATTGAAAATCATTCTGCCGATCCTAATCTCCGAAGAGCAAAGCGCGTTTGTTCCTGGGAGGTTGATCACAGACAACGTCTTTGTGGCGTATGAGTGTGTGCATGCAATCCGGAAGAGGAAGAGGAAAAAACCTTTGTGCGCTGTGAAACTGGACATGATGAAAGCGTATGATAGGGTCGAATGGATTTTCTTGGAGAAGATGATGGAGCTATTTGGCTTTGCACCTGCATGGATATCTATGGTTATGAGATGTGTGACGTCAGCTAATTTTATGGTGAGGCTAAATAGTGGTCTGTCTCGGTTGTTTTACCCCTCTTGTGGGCTTCGACAAGGTGATCCTTTGTCTCCATACCTGTTCCTATTCTGCGTGGAGGGATTCTCATCTCTGTTGAAGAAAGCGCAAGTTGATGGTACCATTAAAGGTGTGTCATTTGGGAGCACTGGACCCCAGGTGACCCACCTCCTCTTTGCTGATGATAGCATAGTCTTTCTGCAGGGCTCTACGGAAATTTTTCAGGTGCTTAAAGACATACTTGTCAGATATGAGGAGGCATCGGGGCAGAGAGTCAATCTTCAAAAATCAGCAATCTTTTATGGTAAGGGCTGCTCGCAGGAGCAAAAGGAGTCTCTCAAGGAAACCATAGGGATTGAATCGGAAGCTTTAAGTGAACGGTATTTGGGACTACCTACTGTGGTAGGGAGGAAGAAGGATGGGGCTTTCAAATATGTGACTGAGTGCTCCAAGAAAAAAGTAACGGTATGGAAAGGGCAAGGCCTCTCGAAAAAAGCAATAGAAGTTCTTGTAAAATCTGGGCTTCAGGCCACTCCAGCGTTTACTATGAGCTGCTTTCAACTCACAAAGAAGATGTGCCGGAATCTGACATCGATCTCTTCAAAATTATGGTGGGGGCGGTAAATGGTGAACATAAAGTGCACTGGATTGCTTGGGACAAAATGTGTGCTGCCAAGAGAGAGGGAGGTATGGGGTTTAGAGACCCCGAGGCTTTTAACCAAGCCTTATTGGCAAAACAGGCATGGAGAGTTCTACAAGTCCCTTCCTCACTTTGTGCTAGAGTTCTTAAAGCCATATATTTCAGCGAAGGGGGTATTCTGAGTGCCACTTGCCCGGCAGGAGGATCATATACCTTTCGGAGCATACTCCATGGAAGAGATTTGTTGAGGACTGGCTTAGTTTGGAGAATTGGTGATGGGTCCAAGGTGAACATCCATCATGACCAGTGGATCCCGAGAAGTGGAAGCTTGGTGCCACTGGGTGCCGAGTATGTTCCTGGGATAACAAAAGTTAGTCACTTATTAGATCAGGAGGGGCTGGATTGAGACGAGCAGAAGGTGGACGCGATGTTCTCAGAAGATGATGCGCGGGATATTAAGCAGATCACGATTGGAGGGCCGGGCGTTGAGGATTGTTTAGCATGGAATTATACCAAGAACGGATATTTCACTGTACGATCAGCTTACCACCCGCGAATGGCAATGTCAAGGGCTAGAACAGGTATGCAGGAGTCTTCCTCCTCGGTTAATCAACACAAGAGTTGGATGGCAGTGTGGGATACTCCAGCTCCCGGCAAGGCAAAAATACACATGTGGAGGCTGTTGAGAAATGGTTTAGCTGTTGGACATGAGCTGCATCGACGGAGCATCAAGGCCGGGGTATTCTGTACTACTTGCGGGCGTGATGAAACAATTTATCACGGGTTTTGGGGTTGCCCTCATTCAATATTGTTCTGGAAGAAACTGCGTTCGGAGAAGGGAATTGCGGTGGCGATCCCGCCGTGTCATTTGGATTCCCAGAGTGCAGTATCAAGGTGGTTGCTAGATTGGTTTGCACAAGCACAGGAAGACGAGCGGGCTGTCATGATTCAAGTAGTCTATGCCCTGTGGCTGGCCCGGAATGAAGCATGAGATGGCAAACGAATAGAGGACCCAAATGTGATCATGAACCGCGTAGTTCCGCTCGTGGACGAGTGGAAGATAGTACACGAGAAATCTGTCACCCATCGGCAGCCGGATGTGAAAATGAGGTGGGAACCACCTGAATAGGGATGGGTGAAGGCCAACTCTGACGGTGCATACTCAAAAAACCGAGACAAAGGAGGTGCAGGTATTGTGCTAAGGGATCAGTACGGCGCCTTCAGAGCTGCGGCGTGCCACTCCTACAGCCATGCCTCTTGTCCGGAGAAGATGGAAGTCTTGGCGTGTAAACGAGCCATACAAGTGGCCATGGAGATAAATGTTCACAGGTTACACCTAGAGCTAGACAATGTGGGCGTGGTGGCAGCGATCAACAGTCAAGCGAGAGATCTCTCAGCGTTGGGACCCTGTGTGCACGAGATCACAGACATGCTTCACAATTTCTTGGAGGTGAGGGTAACGTGGGTAAGTAGAGATGCCAATAGTGCCGCAGACAAATTAGCTAAAGTAGGTTTAGGTGATGATGTTTGTAAGGTTTGGTTTTCTGTACCTCCAGATTGCATTCTGGCAACTATTTCGGACGAGATTCCTAGTTACACTTAAGTAATAAAGCGGCGACATTGATCCTCAAAAAAAAAGTTAACCTCCAAAAAGAAAAAAAAGAAACCCAATAGAAATGAAACTTGTTATCCGAAAAGAAATTGTCATGCTTATAACTAAGTTGTCATTCTCATGTCATTAAACTTGGCATAAAAAATGTTCAGAGTGGCCATATGTTCGTGCCACAAATGTGGCACTTATCAAGGTCTTTTTTTAATGATGAAATGAGTCCCGTTCTCCTTCGCTCGTGCACAAATCAAACAACTCGCATATGAATATTTGTTTTGAATTCAGTTCTGTAAAACTTCATAATGAACGAGACCTTAAGGGGGGAGGAATCATTTCTTCTTATGTAGTGCCTTTTTCTGCAAAAAAAATCCAATCATGAATTCAAGTGGTTGTGACATGACAATCCTGAGTTTTTCCTAATTCACTTTTTTCGAGAAAGCCAAAGGCCATATATTAAGTAGCACAAACCCTTACAAAAACACTTTTACATAAATTGAAAATACTTCCAAATCATTTGGAGTGTCGACGTCTTGTTCCTCCTACATCCACCGACGGCATCATGAGCATAGCTCGTTGCCGCCTGTAGGCCTTCGTTTGAGCCGAGCAAATTTGTTGAAACTCAGGAGCTCGTATAAGCAACTGTCAACAAGTCATCGATGTAGATCAGAAGATGGTGGTGGCCGACTGGCCACGACCTGCTTAATAAATCGCAGCCTTTGAGAATAAAATGCGGAAAAGGTCTGTAGAACGCTCTACGTCCAACCAAACTGATTTGGAGAACACAAATCTCACAAGCTCCCCGACGAGGCTGAGACTGGCCAACCTTGAAAGGACATGCGGTGCCCCCATGTGTGTTTTTGGTAATTGATGACAATCTCTATGGACTAACGGTTGCCTTGAGTTATATTTGAAGGATTTGTCCATAGGATTGTCTTGAAGTCCATGTGTTGGTTTCAAGGAGTTTATGAGATGGCCAAAGTGCTTTTCAAGGAATTATCCAAAGATTGGTCATATGTGAGTTGAGCTTATTGCAAGCATGTCTTGAAGACGAAGATTGTGTGATCATTCATGTTTACCTTCAAGACATCATCCAAATGAAGAGAGTTGGAAAGATTCAAGGTTGATCAAGACAAAGTCAAGAGTGAATCAAGTTGATCAACTCACAAAGCGTAGAAGAAGTACCGAGAGGGATCAAGTGATCCCATGGTATGGTAAGCATTGTCCATTATGCTTTGTGTACTAACCCATGGTCTACGCGAGAGTTCTTTGTGGGGTTAGGTATGTTTCCATGGTCTTGCGTCAAGTGGAAGATCTCATACAATCCATGGAGGATGACATCAAGTGGTGATCGTCATCAAGTTTGTAGCGTGCAAGTTCAAGTGGAGCATCACGGAGAGATCAAGTGCTTTAAGCTTGCATCCATTTTGATATCAATGGACTTGTGAAGATGTGCCGAAAAGTGGCTCACCCATAGTGGAGTATGGGGGAGCAATCATCTAGTCTTCATCGAGCCAATGCAATCAAGAAAGGTGGTCCAACTTGAGGGAGTCAAGATCGTCATCATCTAGCTCAAGTGGACCATGTGCAAGGCAAAGGTTTGCCCTTGATAGGCTTTCTATTTTACCGGTCTCATGGTGGTAGTTGGGAGACCGGGTTATAGGATCGATTGTCGTACTATCAAGGGGGGCTCTTGATGAGTAGCTTGGCCGTATCATTCGTAGAGAGCTCAAACCATTGCACCCTTGCATCATCTTTCTTGGTTCTTGTTTTATTCTCTTCGTGAGTCTTAGAGCTTATGGTCATCTTGATGACGAGCTCGAGTTCATCGAAAACGGAGTTCACATGCTTCTTCTATTGCGTTTTCGGTGTTGGAGTTTTTACCGGTCTTATTCGAGGAAGGGTTCTCACCATTTTCTTATGTGCCTATTATTATTTGCTTCTTATTGTTTTTTCTATCAAGTTTGTGTTAGCCCTTGTCGTTAGCTTTCCAACAAACTTGATTTCGTCGAATTCGGAGCTCGTATGCGAAAGTTGTGGCTGTTTTGATATTACATGTTTTACACAGAGAGGTTGTACCGCCCCATGGAGAGGTTGTACCGGTTGACCGGTACAACCGGTGTTTCGAGCGGTTGTGCCACTCCAGAATTGGTCCGGAGGTTGTACCGGTCATGTACCGCTCTACCACTGGACTAGTCTCTGTTGTGGTGCGGTTGTTGGGCGGTTGTGGGCCGGTTCTACCGCTTATTGCCTGTTACCGATTGTACCGGTGCTCATAGAGGTTGTACCGCTCCTATGTTATTCTGTACATAACGGGCAAATTCGTGGGGACCTATTTAAGGGGGTCTTCCCCAATGGTTTGAAGGAAATATGCCCTAGAGGCAATAATAAAGTTATTATTTATTTCCTTATAATCATGATAAATGTTTATTATTCATGCTAGAATTGTATTAACCGGAAACATAATACATGTGTGAATACATAGACAAACAAAGTGTCACTAGTATGCCTCTACTTGACTAGCTCGTTAATCAAAGATGGTTATGTTTCCTAACCATGAACAATGAGTTGTTATTTGATTAACGGGATCACATCATTAAGAGAATGATCTGATTGACATGACCCATTCCATTAGCTTAGCACCCGATCGTTTAGTATGTTGCTATTGCTTTCTTCATGACTTATACATGTTCCTGTAACTATGAGATTATGCAACTCCCGTTTACAGAGGAACACTTTGGGTACTACCAAACGTCACAACGTAACTGGGTGATTATAAAGGAGTACTACAGGTGTCTCCAAAGGTACATGTTGGGTTGGCGCATTTCGAGATTAGGTTTTGTCACTCTGATTGTCGGAGAGGTATCTCTGGGCCCTCTCGGTAATGCACATCACATAAGCCTTGCAAGCATTGCAACTAATGAGTTAGTTGCGAGATGATGTATTACAGAACGAGTAAAGAGACTTGCCGGTAACGAGATTGAACTAGGTATTGGATACCGACGATCGAATCTCGGGCAAGTAACATACCGATGACAAAGGGAACAACGTATGTTGTTATGCGGTCTGGCCGATAAAGATCTTCGTAGAATATGTAGGAGCCAATATGGGCATCCAGGTCCCGCTATTTGTTATTGACCGGAGACGTGTCTCGATCATGTCTACATTGTTCTCGAACCCATAGGGTCCGCACGCTTAAGGTTACGATGACAGTTACATTATGAGTTTATGCATTTTGATGTACCGAAGGTTGTTCGGAGTCCCGGATTTGATCACGGACATGACGAGGAGTCTCGAAATGGTCGAGACGTAAAGATTGATATATTGGAAGCCTATGTTTGGATATCGGAAGTGTTCCGGGTGAAATCGGGATTTTACGGGAGTACCGGGAAGGTTACCGGAACCCCCCGGGAGCTAAATGGGCCATGATGGGCCTTAGTGGAAAAGAGAAGAGGCAGCCCTACATGGGCTGCACGCCTCCCCCTTCCCCTAGTCCTATTAGGACTAGGAGAGGTGGCCGGCCCCCTCTCTCTCTTTTCCCCCTCCGCGAATCCTATTCCAACTAGGATTGGGGGGGGGGGGGAATCCTACTCCCAGAGGGAGTAGGACTCTCCTGGCGCGCCACACCTTGGCCGGCCAGCCTCCCCCCTCTAGTCCTTTATATACTGAGGCAGAGGCACCCTAGAACACACAAGTTGATCCACGTGATCTATTCCTTAGCCGTGTGCGGTGCCCCCACCCACCATATTCCTCGATAATACTGTAGCGGAGTTTAGGCGAAGCCCTGCTGCTGTAGTACATCAAGATCGTCACCACGCCGTCGTGCTGACGGAACTCTTCCCCGACACTTTGCTGGATCAGAGTCCGGGGATCGTCATCGAACTGAACGTGTGCTCGAACTCGGAGGTGCCGTAGTTTCGGTGCTTGATCGGTTGGATCGTGAAGACGTACGACTACTTCCTCTACGTTGTGTCATCACTTCCGCAGTCAGTCTGCGTGGGTACGTAGACAGCACTCTCCCCTCTCATTGCTATGCATCACCATGATCTTGCGTGTGCATAGGAAATTTTTTGAAATTACTACGAAACCCAACAGTGGCATCCGAGCCTAGGTTATTTATGTTGATGTTATATGCACGAGTAGAACACAAGTGAGTTGTGGGCGATATAAGTCATACTGCCTACCAGCATGTCATACTTTGGTTCGGCGGCATTGTTGGACGAGACGACCCGGACCAACATTATGCGTACGCTTACGCGAGACCGGTTCCCCCGACGTGCTTCGCACATAGGTGGCTTGCGGGCGACTGTCTCTCCAACTTTAGTTGAACCAAGTATGGCTATGCCCGGTCCTTGCGAAGGTTAAAACGGAGTCTATTTGACAAACTATCGTTGTGGTTTTGATGCGTAGGTGAGATTGGTTCTTACTTAAGCCCGTAGCAGCCACGTAAAACTTGCAACAACAAAGTAGAGGACGTCTAACTTGTTTTTGCAGGGCATGTTGTGATGTGATATGGTCAAGACAAGATGCTGAATTTTATTGTATGAGATGATCATGTTTTGTAACCGAGTTATCGGCAACTGGCAGGAGCCATATGGTTGTCGCTTTATTGTATGCAATGCAATCGCGATGTAATGCTTTACTTTATTACTAAGCGGTAGTGATAGTCGTCGAAGCATAAGATTGGCGAGACGACAATGATGCTACGATGGAGATCAAGGTGTCGCGTCGGTGACGATGGTGATCACGACGGTGCTTCGAAGATGGAGATCACAAGCACAAGATGATGATGGCCATATCATATCACTTATATTGATTGCATGTGATGTTTATCTTTTATGCATCTTATCTTGCTTTGATTGACGGTAGCATTATAAGATGATCTCTCACTAAATTATCAAGAAGTGTTCTCCCTGAGTATGCACCGTTGCCAAAGTTCGTCGTGCCCAGACACCACGTGATGATCGGGTGTGATACGCTCTACGTCCATCTACAACGGGTGCGAGCCAGTTTTTGCACACGCAGAATACTCAGGTTAAACTTGACGAGCCTAGCATATGCAGATATGGCCTCGGAACACGGAGACCGAAAGGTCGAGCATGAATCATATAGTAGATATGATCAACATAACGATGTTCACCATTGAAAACTACTCCATCTCACGTGATGATCGGTTATGGTTTAGTTGATTTGGATCACGTGATCACTTAGAAGATTAGAGGGATGTCTATCTAAGTGGGAGTTCTCAAGTAATATGATTAATTGAACTTAAATTTATCATGAACTTAGTCCCTGATAGTATCTTGCTTGTTTATGTTGATTGTAGATAGATGGCTCGTGCTGTTGTTCCGTTGAATTTTAATGCGTTCCTTGAGAAAGCAAAGTTGAAAGATGATGGTAGCAATTACACGGATTGGGTCCGTAACTTGAGGATTATCCTCATTGCTGCACAGAAGAATTACGTCCTGGAAGCACCGCTGGGTGCCAGGCCTGCTGCTGGAGCAACACCAGATGTTATGAACGTCTGGCAGAGCAAAGCTGATGACTACTCGATAGTTCAGTGTGCCATGCTTTACGGCTTAGAATCCGGACTTCAACGACGTTTTGAACGTCATGGAGCATATGAGATGTTTTAGGAATTGAAGTTAATATTTCAAGCAAATGCCCGGATTGAGAGATATGAAGTCTCCAATAAGTTCTATAGCTGCAAGATGGAGGAGAACAGTTCTGTCAGTGAGCATATACTCAAAATGTCTGGGTATAATAATCACTTGATTCAATTGGGAGTTAATCTTCCAGATGATTGCGTCATTGACAGAATTCTCCAATCACTGCCACCAAGCTACAAGAGCTTCGTGACGAACTATAATATGCAAGGGATGATCAAGACTATTCCCGAGCTCTTCGCAATGCTGAAAGCTGCGGAGGTAGAAATCAAGAAGGAGCATCAAGTGTTGATGGTTAACAAGACCACTAGTTTCAAGAAAAAGGGCAAAGGGAAGAAGAAGGGGAACTTCAAGAAGAACAGCAAACAAGTTGCTTCTCAGGAGAAGAAACCCAAGTCTGGACCTAAGCCTGAAACTGAGTGCTTCTACTGCAAGCAGACTGGTCACTGGAAGCGGAACTGCCCCAAGTATTTGGCGGATAAGAAGGATGGCAAGGTGAACAAAGGTATATGTGATATACATGTTATTGATGTGTACCTTACTAGAGCTCGCAGTAGCACCTGGGTATTTGATATTGGTTCTGTTGCTAATATTTGCAACTCGAAACAGGGACTACGGATTAAGCGGGCACTGGCAAAGGACGAGGTGACGATGCGCGTGGGAAACGGTTCCAAAGTCGATGTGATCGCGGTCGGCACGCTACCTCTACATCTACCTTCGGGATTAATATTAGACCTAAATAATTGTTATTTTGTGCCAGTGTTGAGCATGAACATTATATCTGGATCTTGTTTGATGCGAGACGGTTATTCATTTAAATCAGAGAATAATGGTTGTTCTATTTATATGAGTAATATCTTTTATGGTCATGCACCTTTGAAAAGTGGTCTATTTTTGATGAATCTCGATAGTAGTAATACACATATTCATAATGTTGAAGCCAAAAGATGCAGAGTTAATAATGAAAGTGCAACTTATTTGTGGCACTGTCGTTTAGGTCATATCGGTGTAAAGCGCATGAAGAAACTCCATACTGATGGACTTTTGGAACCACATGATTATGAATCACTTGGTACTTGCGAACCATGCCTCATGGGCAAGATGACAAAAACACCGTTCTCCGGAACTATGGAGAGAGCAACAGATTTGTTGGAGATCATACATACAGATGTATGTGGTCCGATGAATATTGAGGCTCGTGGCGGATATCGTTATTTTCTCACCTTCACAGATGACTTAAGTAGATATGGGTATATCTACTTAATGAAACACAAGTCTGAAACATTCGAAAAGTCCAAAGAATTTCAGAGTGAAGTTGAAAATCATCGTAACAAAAAAAATAAAATTCCTACGATCTGATCGTGGAGGAGAATATTTGAGTTACGAGTTTGGTGTACATTTGAAACAATGCAGAATAGTTTCGCAACTCACGCCACCCGGAACACCCCAGCGTAATGGTGTATCCAAACGTCGTAATCATACTTTACTTGATATGGTGCGATCTATGATGTCTCTTACTGATTTACCGCTATCGTTTTGGGGTTATGCTCTAGAGACGACCGCATTCACATTAAATAGGGCACCATCAAAATCCATTGAGATGACGCCTTGTGAACTGTGGTTTGGCAAGAAACCAAAGTTGTCGTTTCTTAAAGTTTGGGGCTGCGATGCTTATGTGAAAAAGCTTCAACCTGATAAGCTCGAACCCAAATCGGAGAAATGTGTCTTCATAGGATACCCAAAGGAGACTGTTGGGTACACCTTCTATCACAGATCCGAAGGCAAGACATTCGTTGCTAAGAATGGATCCTTTCTAGAGAAGGAGTTTCTCTCGAAAGAAGTGAGTGGGAGGAAAGTAGAACTTGACGAGGTAACTGTACCTGCTCCTTTATTGGAAAGTAGTACATCACAGAAAATTGTTTCTGCGACACCTACACCAATAAGTGAGGAAGCTAATGATGATAGTCATGAAACTTCAGATCAAGATACTACTGAACTTCGTAGATCAACCAGAGTAAGATCCGCGCCAGAGTGGTATGGTAATCCTGTTCTGGAAATCATGCTACTAGATCATGATGAACCTACGAACTATGAAGAAGCGATGGTGAGCCCAGATTACGCAAAGTGGCTTGAAGCCATGAAATCTGAGATGGGATCCATGTATGAGAACAAAGTATGGACTTTGGTTGACTTGCCCGATGATCGGAAAGCAATTGAGAATAAATGGATCTTTAAGAAGAAGACTGACGCTGACGGTAATGTTACTGTCTACAAAGCTTGACTTGTCGCGAAAGGTTTTCGGCAAGTTCAAGGGATTGACTACGATGAGACCTTCTCACCCGTAGCGATGCTTAAGTCCGTCCGAATCATGTTAGCAATTGCCGCATTTTATGATTATGAAATTTGGCAAATGGATGTCAAAACTGCATTCCTGAATGGATTTCTGGAAGAAGAGTTGTATATGATGCAACCAGAAGGTTTTGTCGATCCAAAAGGAGCTAACAAAGTGTGCAAGCTCCAGCGATCCATTTATGGACTGGTGCAAGCCTCTCGGAGTTGGAATAAACGCTTTGATAGTGTGATCAAAGCATTTGGTTTTCTACAGACTTTCGGAGAAGCCTGTATTTACAAGAAAGTGAGTGGGAGCTCTGTAGCATTTCTAATATTATATGTGAATGACATATTACTAATTGGAAATGATATAGAATTTCTAGATAGCATAAAGGGATACTTGAATAAGAGTTTTTCAATGAAAGACCTCGGTGAAGCTACTTACATATTAGGCATAAAGATCTATAGAGATAGATCAAAACGCTTAATTGGACTTTCACAAACAACATACCTTGACAAAATTTTGAAGAAGTTCAAAATGGATCAAGCAAAGAAAGGATTCTTGCCTGTGTTACAAGGTGTGAAATTGAGTAAGACTCAATGCCCGACCACTGCAGAAGATAGAGAGAATATGAAAGATGTTCCCTATGCATCAGCGATAGGATCTATCATGTATGCAATGATGTGTACCAGACCTGATGTGTGCCTTGCTATAAGTCTAGCAGGGAGGTACCAAAGTAATCCAGGAGTGGATCACTGGACAGCGGTTAAGAACATCCTGAAATACCTGAAAAGGACTAAGGATATGTTTCTCGTATATGGAGGTGACAAAGAGCTCATCGTAAATGGTTACGTTGATGCAAGCTTTGACACTGATCCGGACGATTCTAAATTGCAAACCGGATACGTGTTTACATTAAACGGTGGAGCTGTCAGTTGGTGCAGTTCTAAACAAAGCGTCGTAGCGGGATCTACATGTGAAGCGGAATACATAGCTGCTTCGGAAGCAGCGAACGAAGGAGTCTGGATGAAGGAGTTCATATCCGATCTAGGTGTCATACCTAGTGCATGGGGTCCAATGAAAATCTTTTGTGACAATACTGGTGCAATTGCCTTGGCAAAGGAATCCAGATTTCACAAGAGAACCAAGCACATCAAGAGATTTAGAGATTTGCAATTCCATCCGGGATCTAGTCCAGGTGGGAGACATAGAGATTTGCAAGATACATACGGATCTGAATGTTGCAGACCCGTTGACTAAGCCTCTTCCACGAGCAAAACATGATCAGCACCAAGGCTCCATGGGTGTTAGAATCATTATGGTGTAATCTAGATTATTGACTCTAGTGCAAGTGGGAGACTAAAGTAAATATGCCCTAGAGGCAATAATAAAGTTATTATTTATTTCCTTATAATCATGATAAATGTTTATTATTCATTCTAGAATTGTATTAACCGGAAACATAATACATGTGTGAATACATAGACAAACAAAGTGTCACTAGTATGCCTCTACTTGACTAGCTCGTTAATCAAAGATGGTTATGTTTCCTAACCATGAACAATGAGTTGTTATTTGATTAACGGGATCACATCATTAAGAGAATGATCTGATTGACATGACCCATTCCATTAGCTTAGCACCCGATCGTTTAGTATGTTGCTATTGCTTTCTTCATGACTTATACATGTTCCTGTAACTATGAGATTATGCAACTCCCGTTTACCGGAGGAACACTTTGGGTACTACCAAACGTCACAACGTAACTGGGTGATTATAAAGGAGTACTACAGGTGTCTCCAAAGGTACATGTTGGGTTGGCGTATTTCGAGATTAGGTTTTGTCACTCTGATTGTCGGAGAGGTATCTCTGGGCCCTCTCGGTAATGCACATCACTTAAGCCTTGCAAGCATTGCAATTCAACTAATGAGTTAGTTGCGAGATGATGTATTACAGAACGAGTAAAGAGACTTGCCGGTAACGAGATTGAACTAGGTATTGGATACCGACGATCGAATCTCGGGCAAGTAACATACGGATGACAAAGGGAACAACGTATGTTGTTATGCGGTCTGACCGATAAAGATCTTCGTAGAATATGTAGGAGCCAATATGGGCATCCAGGTCCCGCTATTGGTTATTGACCGGAGACGTGTCTCGGTCATGTCTACATTGTTCTCGAACCCGTAGGGTCCGCACGCTTAAGGTTACGATGACAGTTACATTATGAGTTTATGCATTTTGATGTACCGAAGGTTGTTCGGAGTCCCGGATGTGATCATGGACATGACAAAGAGTCTCGAAATGGTCGAGACGTAAAGATTGATATATTGGAAGCCTATGTTTGGATATCGTAAGTGTTCCGGGTGAAATCGGGATTTTACGGGAGTACCGGGAAGGTTACCGGAACCCCCCGGGAGCTAAATGGGCCATGATGGGCCTTAGTGGAAAATAGAAGATGCAGCCCTACATGGGCTGCGCGCCTCCCCCTTCCCCTAGTCCTATTAGGACTAGGAGAGGTGGCCGGCCCCCTCTCTCTCTTTTCCCCCTCCGCGAATCCTATTCCAACTAGGATTGGGGGGGGGGGAATCCTACTCCCAGAGGGAGTAGGACTCTCCTGGCGTGCCACACCTTGGCCGGCCAGCCTCCCCCCTCTAGTCCTTTATATACTAAGGCAGAGGCACCCTAGAACACACAAGTTGATCCACGTGATCTATTCCTTAGCCATGTGCGGTGCCCCCAGCCACCATATTCCTCGATAATACTGTAGCGTAGTTTAGGCGAAGCCCTGCTGCTGTAGTACATCAAGATCGTCACCACGCCGTCATGCTGACGGAACTCTTCCCCGACACTTTGCTGGATCGGAGTCCGGGGATCGTCATCGAACTGAACGTGTGCTCGAACTCGGAGGTGCCGTAGTTTACGGTGCTTGATCGGTTGGATCGTGAAGACGTATGACTACTTCCTCTACGTTGTGTCATCGCTTCCGCAGTCTGTCTGCGTGGGTACGTAGACAACACTCTCCCCTCTCGTTGCTATGCATCACCATGATCTTGCGTGTGCGTAGGAATTTTTTTGAAATTACTACGAAACCCAACATGGTTCCCTATCTCTTGAGCTCGTTTTTGCCCCCATTGTTGACCTTCTTTGAGCTTGCTAACTCTCACTCCCTCCATGGATTCTTGCTAGTTTTTGAGGGAAAAGAGAAAGGAGATCTAGATCCACACTTCCACCAATCACTTTCTCCTCTATGTGAGGGGAACCCCTTGGATCTAGATCTTGGAGTTCTTGGTGTTCTCCTTCTTGTTCTTCCTCTCATTTTCCTCCCTAGCATTAGTTGTTTTGGTGGGATTTGGGAGATAAGGACTTGGGCACTCCGTGTGCCCTTGCCATTGCATTTGGTGCATCGGTTTGAGTTCTCCACGGTGATACGTGGAAGTTACAAGTTGAGAAGCTTATTACTCTTGGGTGCTTGGTACCCTTGAGCTTGTTTCTCTTGGGTGCTTGGGCGCCCTAAACAGTTGTTGGTATTTGGAGCTCAATCATTATGGTGTAAAGCTCCAGGCAAGCGTCGGGGTCTCCAATTAGGTTGTGGAGATCGCCCCAAGCAATTTGACGGGTTCCAGTGACCGCCCCCAAGGGTTGCCAAAGTGTACGGGTTCGGTGACCGCCCCCAAGGGTTGCCATTTGTATGGGTTCAGTAACCGCCCTCAAGGGTCCCTTAGTGGAATCATGACATCTTGCATTGTGCGAGGGCGTGAGGAGATTATGGTGGCCCTAGTGGCTTCTTGGGGAGCATTGTGCCTCCACACCGCTCCAAACGGAGATTAGCATCCGCAAGGGTGTGAACTTCGGGATACATCGTCGTCTCCACGTGCCTCGGTTATCTCTTACCTGAGCCCTTTACTTATGCATTTTACTTTGTGATAGCCATATTGTTTCTTGTCATATATCTTGCTATCACTTAGTTGTTTATCTTGCTTAGCATAAGTTGTTGGTGCACATAGGTGAGCCTAGTTGTTGTAGGTTTTGTGCTTGACAAATTAACCGCTAGGTTTATTCCGTATTTGTTCAATCCTAAACCGTAATTATTTTTAAAGCGCCTATTCACCCTCCCCCTAGGCGACATCCATGATCTTTTAATTGGTATCAGAGCCTCGTCTCTCTTTATTAGGCTTTACCGCCTAGAGAGTAAAGATGTCGACTAGGGGATTAGGATTCTCTAACACTCTTAGTTTCGATGGCACAAATTTTGATGTTTGGGTAATTCACATGCTTAATCTCTTTAGGGTCATGGACCCAAATTTAGAGCGAATTGTAGATATGGGTTTTTCTCCTCCAAAGGATCCCCAAAGATTATCTTTAGAGGATGAGAAAAACTCTTATCTCAATGCTCAAGCTTCTAATGTTCTTTTCAATGCTTTGAGCAATGTAGTTATATTTCAACTCATGCCATTCCGGGATGCCCATGAGTTGTGGACAAAGCTTCAAGATAAATATGGTGTGTCGAAGATTTGTGGGGATGATTGTTCTTCCTTCACCTCCGGCCGTGTTGCCTTCTCAACTTCTTCTACTTCATCTACATGTGGGTTTCCACAAGGTAATGACATGGTGAGTAGTGGTGTACATTGCAATGATGATAGTGGGCTTATTGTTGATAATCATTCATCACTTTCTTATTGCAATGCTTAATCTTTGGACTTTAGCACTCCGAGCACTCCAAATGTTCCACATGCTTGTGTTGATAGTCCTTGCATATCATGTAGAAATTGCTTGACTAAATCTCATGATGATATGTTTACTATGTCTTGTTGCCATGATAAAAATGCATATATTTCCTCGAATTGTTATGCTAACAATGTAGAGGATACCTAAAACTCCATGGAACAAGATGTGGTCTTGAATGGTGCTTCAAGGGATCCTACATCATCATCTATTGCATTTTGCTTTATGGCCAAGGCTTCAAAGGTATCTCCCACTTTGAATCCCAATATATCTTGTGATGATATTGATGATGGCAAGAGTGATGATGATGTTGATTATGATGAAGAGAATTATGATGTTGCCTCCTTAAAAATTAAGGGGGAAATGATTTTTAAAGCTCTTCTTAAGAATAAAATTTCTCGTTCCAACTTCATGGAAATCATGTCTATTGCTATTGAGGGCAAGAAATATATTGATGAGTTGGAATCTCTTCTTGAGGATCATGAGGTCACCATTGATAAAATGGAAGGTCATGAGCATGATTACGCTAATGAGATTGCGGACCTCTCTCAAGCTCTTGAACTTGAACAAACCACCAAGGAATCTCTTGAGGAGACTTTTGCTCTAGAATTATCTAGAGTGAAGGAATCTCATGATAGAGCTCTTGAGGTGGCCAATGTTTTTGAAACTAAAAATGCTAAGCTTGAAGTTGCTCATGCTAGACTCCTTAAGGATTTTGAGCACCTCGAAAATGGCTCAAGGGTCATCAAGGGTGAGCTCATCAAACTCACCGAGTCTCATGATCAACTTGAAGCTTCTTATTTAAAAGAGCTTGCCAAGTTGTCCTCTCCTATTGTTGTTAATGATTATGCTTGTGCTACTAACTATATTACTTGTGAAGCATCCATTTTGAAGGAGAACGTTGAGCTACGGGCTCAACTTGAGTTGCTATCTAGCAATTATGGGAAATTGGAAGAAAGCCATGAAAAGCTCTCAAGCTCTCATGATGATCTTCTAGTATCCCATAATGTGCTAAAGATAGCTCATGAGGCCATGCTTGCTAAGGTAACATCTAGTGAGCCTCATGTGGATACTAGCACTACTTCTAGTCAAAATGCTATATTTCCATGTGCTAGTCCTTGTAATTCATCTACTCACAATATTGGTACATCTTGTGATGAATTGCTTTCCTTGCCTTGTTGCTCTAACGATGAAGCTTATACTTCCTCTAGTACCTGTGTTGAGACTAACCATGTAGAGGAAAT
Source organism: Triticum urartu (assembly GCF_003073215.2). Classification (NCBI taxonomy): domain Eukaryota; kingdom Viridiplantae; phylum Streptophyta; class Magnoliopsida; order Poales; family Poaceae; genus Triticum; species Triticum urartu. Next base: position 379,496,931 of record NC_053022.1, on the reverse strand, counting down.
CAAAGAGCTCAAGGCCCAAGTCACTTCTTTGAAGAAAGACTTGGAAAAGAGTCATGAAGGGAAATCCACACTCAACAATATCTTGAGTGTGCAAAAATCCCCCAATGATAAAGGTGGAATTGGGTTCAACTCCAATAAGAAGAAGAAGTCCAAGATGAACAAGAAGAAGGGCCAATAACAAGTCAAGAATTCGGCCAAGATTGTTTGCTTCAAGTGCAAAATTGAAGGGCATCATGTTAGATCTTGCCCATTGAAGAAGAAGGCCATTAGTGACAAGCAACAAGGGAAGCGGCCACAAGTTCAATCTCATGCTCAGCCACAAGTTGAATAAAGGCCTCTTCCCAAGAATACTCAAGCTAATGCTTCTCAAGTTGAGAACTCAAGCGAGAAGAAAGTGAAGAGTAGACGTTGCTACTTATGTCGTGAGAAAGGTCACCTCGCTTCTTCATGCACGAGTAGTAACTCATCCAACCCAATTATTATTGATGATATCTATTCTCTTGGGAAGGATAAGGTTGGCAATGTGTTTGCCAAGTTTGTTGGTACTCAAAGTGGTGTCAAGCAAAGAACCATTTGGGTAGCCAAGCCTATTGTGACTAACCTCTTAGGACCCAACTTGGTTGGGGACCAACTAGCTCAAACTTGATCGATATGTGTCTACGGAGGGTATTGGAGACTTGGCCACATTATAAGAATTAAGGGGATTTTCATCATTCATATTGTCTCAAGCCAAGTCATTCGGATTATCAAGTTTCTATCTTATATCCAATGTTCCTCCTTGCGGTAACTCTGCTTAAAGTGTTTACATTGATAGTTACTTGCCCCTTTGCATGTTTGGTTTTGTTCCTTGCATGTGTTTGTATATGTTGTGCTTCCAACTTGATTATCTTGAGCAATCAAGTATGTGAGTATTGGTTTGCACATCATGTACGTGTGTGTCATGCGTTGAGCCTTTTGCATCTTGTTTATATCTTAATTGGCTCATGTGAGAGATTAATGAAACATCCCATTTTGGGGGAGTGATGTGCTTTGTGCACCTCATGGTCCCACAAATGTGTGTACATGAGGAATACCACCTAGTATTGATATTGCAAGCTTATCTAGTCACTATGTGGTATGTCTTCTCATGAGAAATTCAAATTCTAAATAGTCCATTAATTATCTCTTGTTGGATCCTCTTATTGCCTCTTGTTAAGTTTTTATTGGTATCACATTATGGGGGAGTAATATGCTATGTGCATATTACAAGCCTAGAAAATGTGTACATTTGAGATATTGTCACCTAGAATTGATATTGTAAATTATCTTGTTCCTAGGTGGCATGTTAGCTCTACAAGTTGCAATTTGCTTGTGTTTGTTCTGAAGATGATGTTGGAAATCCTTGTTATCTACCACCGGGAATTATTTCCAAATACTTCTTGTCTTTTGACAATTGGTACTCACTTATGTGTGGTAGAACTTATTGATCATCTTTACATTGGCTTTTGCTTTTATTTGCCTTTTCTCTTGCCAAGGAATGTATCAACTCCCTTTGTCTTCCATACCACTTGTGGATCTTGTTAATTTCTTGATCTTGTCTAGTGTTTTCTAGATATAGTGAAAGTGGTGATCCCACTTGTGCATTTTGTATTCAAATGCAAATTCTCTATAATGCACTAGTCTTGGGGGAGCTATCCTATTTTCTATAAAACACTCATCTTGCGATCCTTGTCAAGTGTGTGTTGGTGGAAGGCAAGCCGTTTTCTTTTTGGTACTTTGTGCCATCATGAAACTTTGTAGAGAGCTTGGTTTGTTTGGAACCATCCTCTCTTTTGGGAGTTTGATATCTTTTATTTAGTGTGTCTAAATGGATATCTCATTCCTTGATGTATCTTTTAATGATATCTTCCAAGTGATGATTTCTCCATTTGGTATTCTATTTTCACTTGGTATTTCTTTTTCTTTTGGTTTCGGTCCTTGAAAGTCTTGAGCATGCATATTAACTTCATGTAGTCTCTTTGGCATGCTTTCTTTCTTTCCTTGACACAATATATAGGGGAAACTCCACCAAGTCTCAAATTGGATGAGATGTGCATGAAATTCTATTTCATTTCAATGTGCACACATTTATGTGGAGTTTGTCATATGTATTGGTGTTTCTAACTCTATGGTCCCAATGTGTTTGGGTACCATTTTGTTTGTGTTGTTGTTCTAGGAACAATTGGAGATGCATTGGATGCTCGGCTCACTCACAAGGAAGGTGGTGTCACCATGTGCTTATTGGAGTCAAGCTAGGACGATCAACGAACTACTATCTACCTTTGATTGGTATCTACTACATCCTTCCATTGATATCCCGGTAACAAGTATCATCATGTTCTTCATGCACACATTTCTTGCTTCAACCTTGTGTAGGTTGCATCTTGGCATGATATTCATTCCATCTTGTGATACTTGTTTCCTTTCTCAAAGCATCTCAACGATGATCTCATGTTGCTAGTTGTGATGTCTTTAATGGTTGTGTGGTAGGAATTCATTTATATACAATAAGACCATATCTAGCCATGTGCTATGCTTCCAAGCAAATATCTTATTGGTATATCTATGACTTCCTTTTGGATATCTTGTTCCTTCGTGTTGTAACTATTTCGGGTGTACATCCTTCTTTGTAGATATATATCATCATGATTTCGTCTACCTAGAACTGTATACACTTGAGAGAAATTACATCTCTAGATGATATCCTTTCTTTCACGTCCACCTTGTCTTTCTTATGTTTTTTTCTTTGGTGGCTCCGTGAAAGCTTTTGCCTTGAGTGCATGTCTTTTCTCGTTGCATCTTGATGCACTCTTGTGTGGTGAAGATTATTTTTCTCATGCTTGTCCTTATGAGGCTTTTGCCATCTTAATTGGTATCCCTCGTCTTGATGAGGCTTTCTTATTCTATCTTCACCATGGGTTGTCGCAAGCTTTGTTGTTTTATTTTTAGTGAGCTCGTGAACCCATTTGCTAGTTGGGTGTGTGTGGGGAGGAATGTCATGCACCGTGTATCTCATTTATCCAAGACTATGTTGATGCTTGATGCTCATCCTTATATTAGTCTTCTCAAGTGCTTTGTCATGACTCACACACATCATTTTGGATGAGCCTATTCTTAAGTTGCCTCTTTTACATGTTGCTCAACCATTTGTTTGTTGCAAGTGCTAGGCTTTGTTTCCTATATGCTCACTTGCACTTGTTGTGAGTTTCTATTGATTTTGGGGGAGCTACGATCCTATTTTGTGTATTGTGTATCCAAATACAAAAATTCTTATGTGTGCACAAATCATGGGGAGCTTCTCTAGTTTCTTTAGAACACTCCTTTGCTCATATCGTAATATCATTTTTCTTGTGGCTCATAGGATATTTGGTCTAGTTGGTTCAATTGATATCCTTTGATTGCTTGCTTCAATTGGTATCTTTTGATTACATGATTGCTTGTTTCTCTCTTTGCTATGTCTTTGTGGCCTATCTTACTTTTGCAATCATTGGGCCTCAATATAGTCTGTCTTCCTCCAAGTATTCACCGTTGGATATGTGTATTGCATTCCACTCTCTTGTTTAGAAATACACAATTTATGGAGGAATACTTTTTATATTGGCCTTCTAATCATTTCGTCCATTTTGGCAATCGATGCCAATGGGGGAGAAGTTTCAGAGAGTTTTGTGGATAAGTGTAGAGAGTTATTTCTTCTTGCTTTGGTTTTGTTCCTAAGCATTTGCATCTCATACACATGCATTATTGGTTGTTGCATTGCATGGTGATGCATAATTCCTTATATAAACTCTCTTAAAAGTGATTGTCATCAATTAACAAAATGGGGGAGATTGAAAGGACATGCGGTGCCCCCATGTGTGGTTTTGGTAATTGATGACAATCTCTATGGACTAACGGTTGCCTTGAGTTATATTTGAAGGATTTGTCCATAGGATTGTCTTAAAGTCCATGTGTTGGTTTCAAGGAGTTTATGAGATGGCCAAAGTGCTTTTCAAGGAATTATCCAAAGATTGGTCATGTGTGAGTTGAGCTTATAGCAAGCATGTCTTGAAGAAGAAGATTGTGTGATCATTCATGTTTACCTTCAAGACATCATCCAAATGAAGAGAGTCGGAAAGATTCAAGGTTGATCGAGACTAAGTCAAGAGTGAACCAAGTTGATCAACTCACAAAGCGTAGAAGAAGTACCGAGAGGGATCAAGTGATCCCATGGTATGGTAAGCATTGTCCATTACCCTTTGTGTACTAACCCATGGTCTACGCGAGAGTTCTTTGTGGGGTTAGGTATGTTTCCATGGTCTTGCGTCAAGTGGAAGATCTCATACAATCCATGGAGGATGACATCAAGTGGTGATCGTCATCAAGTTTGTAGCGTGCAAGTTCAAGTGGAGCATCACGAAGAGATCAAGTGCTTTAAGCTTGCATCCATTTTGATATCAATGGACTTGTGAAGATGTGCCGAAAAGTGGCTCACCCATAGTGGAGTATGGGGGAGCAATCATCTAGTCTTCATCGAGCCAATGCAATCAAGAAAGGTGGTCCAACTTGAGGGAGTCAAGATCGTCATCATCTAGCTCAAGTGGACCATGTGCAAGGCAAAGGTTTACCCTTGATAGGCTTTCTCTTTTACCGGTCTCATGGTGGTAGTTGGGAGACCGGGTTATAGGATCGATTGCCGTACTATCAAGGGGGGCTCTCGATGAGTAGCTTGGTCATATCATTCGTAGAGAGCTCAAACCATTGCACCCTTGCATCATCTTTCTTGGTTCTTGTTTGATTCTCTTTGTGAGTCTTAGAGCTTATGGTCATCTTGATGACGAGCTCGAGTTCATCGAAAACAGAGTTCACATGCTTCTTCTATTGCGTTTTCGGTGTTGGAGTTTTTACCGGTCTTATTCAAGGAAGGGTTCTCACCATTTTCTTATGGGCCTATTATTATTTGCTTCTTATTGTTTTTTCTATCAATTTTGTGTTAGCCCTTGTCGCTAGCTTTCCAACAAACTTGATTTCGTCGAATTCGGAGCTCGTATGCGAAAGTTGTGGCTGTTTTGATATACCTGTTTTACACAGAGAGGTTGTACCGCCCCATGGAGAGGTTGTATCTCCCCATGGAGAGGTTGTACCGGTTGACCGGTACAAACGGTGTTTGGAGCAGTTGTACCGCTCCAGAATTGGTCCGGAGGTTGTACCGGCCATGTACCTCTCTACCACCGGACTAGTCTCTGTTGTGGTGCGGTTGTTGGGCGGTTGTGGGCCGGTTGTACCGCTTATTGCCTATTACCGGTTGTACCGGTGCTCATAGAGGTTGTACCGCTCCTATGTTATTGTGTACATAACGGGCAGATTCGTGGGGACCTATTTAAGGGGGTCTTCTTCCCCAATAGTTCCCTATCTCTTGAGCTCGTTTTTGCCCCCATTGTTGACCTTCTTTGAGCTTGCTAACTCTCACTCCCTCCATGGATTCTTGCTAGTTTTTGAGGGAAAAGAGAGAGGAGATCTAGATCCACACTTCCACCAATCACTTTCTCCTCTATGTGAGGGGAACCCCTTGGATCTAGATCTTGGAGTTCTTGGTGTTCTCCTTCTTGTTCTTCCTCTCATTTTCCTCCCTAGCATTAGTTGCTTTGGTGGGATTTGGGAGATAAGGACTTGGGCACTCCGTGAGCCCTTGCCATTGCATTTGGTGCATCGGTTTGAGTTCTCCACGGTGATACGTGGAAGTTACAAGTTGAGAAGCTTATTACTCTTGGGTGATTGGTACCCTTGAGCTTGTTCCTCTTGGGTGCTTGGGCGCCCTAGAAGGTTGTTGGTGTTTGGAGCTCAATCATTATGGTATAAAGCTCCGGGCAAGCGTCGGGGTCTCCAATTAGGTTGTGGAGATCGCCCCGAGCAATTTGACGGGTTCCGGTGACCGCCCCCAAGGGTTGCCAAAGTGTACGGGTTCGGTGACCGCCCCCAATGGTTGCCATTTGTGCGGGTTCGGTGACTGATGCAGCAGAGTAGCGTAAGTATTTCCCTTAGTTTTTGAGAACCAAGGTATCAATCCAGTAGGAGCCCACGCTCAAGTCCCTCGTACCTGCACAAAGCGATAGCTACTCGCAACCAACGCGATTAGGGGTTGTCAAGCCCTTCACGGTCACTTACGAGAGTGAGATCTGATAGATAGAATATTTTTGGTATTTTTGATATAAAGATGCAAAGTAAAAAGTAAAAGCAAAGTAAATAGAAAAATAATATAAAAGTGATGGAGATTGATATGATGAGAATAGACCCGGGGGCCATAGGTTTCACTAGTGGCTTCTCTCAAGAGCATAAGTATTCTACGGTGGGTAAACAAATTACTATTGAGCAATTGATAGAATTGTGCATAATTATGAGAATATCTAGGCATGATCATGTATATAGGCATCACGTCCGTGACAAGTAGATCGAAATGATTCTGCATCTACTACTATTACTCCACTCATCGACCGCTATCCAACATGCATCTAGAGTATTAAGTTAAAAATAGAGTAACGCCTTAAGCAAGATGACATGATGTAGAGAGATAAATTCATGCAATATGAAATAAACCCCATCTTGTTATCCTCGATGGCAACGATACAATACGTGCCTTGCTTCCCATTCTGTCACTGGGTAAGGACACCGCAAGATCGAACCCAAAGCTAAGCACTTCTCCCATGGCAAGAACTATCAATCTAGTTGGCCAAACCAAACAGATAATTCGAAGAGACTTGCAAAGATAACCAATCATGCATAAAAGAATTCAGAGAAGATTCAAATATTATTCATAGATAGACTTGATCATAAACCCACAATTCATCGATCTCAACAAACACAACGCAAAAAGAAGATTACATCGAATAGATCTCCACAAGAGAGGGGGAGAACTTTGTATTGAGATTCAAAGAGAGAGAAAAAGCCGTCTAGCTACTAACTATGGACCCGAAGGTCTGAGGTAAACTACTCACACTTCATCGGAGGGGCTAGGATGATGTAGAAGCCCTCCGTGATGACGGCCCTCTTCCGGCGGAGCTCCGGAACAGACCCCAAGATGGGATCTCGTGGATACAGAAAGTTGCGGCGGTGGAATTTGGGTTTTGGCTCCTATTCTGATTGTTTGAGGGTACGTGTGTATATATAGGAGGAAGGAGTACGTCGGTGGAGCACCGAGGGGCCCATGAGGCAGGGGGGCGCGCCCTAGGGGGGCGCCCCCCACCCCCGTGACCACCTCTTTGATCCCTTGCAGTAGGGTCCAAGTCTCCTGGATCACGTTCGGTGAGAAAATCACGTTTCCGAAGATTTTATTTCGTTTGGACTCCGTTTGATATTCTTTTTATCCGAAACACTGAAATAGGCAAAAAACAGCAATTCTGGGCTGGGCCTCTAGTTAATAGGTTAGCCCCAAAAATAATATAAAAGTGGAAAATAAAGCCCAATATAGTCCAAAACAGTAGATAATGTAGCATGGAGCAATCAAAAATTATAGATACGTTGGAGACGTATCAGGCATCCCCAAGGTTAATTCCTGCTCGTCCTCGAGTAGGTAAATGATAAAAAGTGAATTTTTGATGCGGAGTGCTACTTGGCATAATTTCAATGCAAATCTTCTTAATTGTGGTATGAATATTCAAATTAGAAAGATTCAAGACAAAAGTTTATATTGACATAGAAAATAATAATACTTCAAGCATACTAACAAAGCAATTATATCTTCTCAAGATAACATGGCCAAAGAAAGTTATCCCTACAAAATCATATAGTCTGGCTATGCTCCATCTTCCCCACACAAAGTATTTAAATCATGCACAACCCCAATGACAAGCCAAGCAATTGTTTCATACTCTAACTTTTTCAAAAAAAATTCAATCTTCACGCAATACATGAGCGTGAGCCATGGATATAGCACTATAGGTGGAATAGAATGGTGGTTGTGGAGAAGACAAAAAGGAGAAGATAGTATCACATCAACTAGGCGTATCAACGGGCTATGGAGATGCCCATCAATAGATATCAATGTGAGTGAGTAGGGATTACCATGCAACAGATGCACTAGAGCTATAAATGTATGAAAGCTCAACAAAAGAGACTAGTGGGTGTGCATCCAACTTGCTTGCTCATGAAGACCTAGGGCAATTTGAGGAAGCCCATCATTGGAATATACAAGCCAAGTTCTATAACGTAAAATTCCCACTAGTATATGAAAGTGACAACATATGAGACTCTCTATATGAAGAACATGGTGCTACTTTGAAGCACAATATATGAGACTTGCTATATCATGGTGCTACTTTGAAGCACAAGTGTGAAAAAAAAGGATAGTAGCATTGCCCCTTTTTTTGGGCCTTCTTTTTTTTTCTTTGGCCTTTTTTTTGGGACAATGCTCTATTGAATGATGATCATCACACTTCTATTTATTTACAACTCAATGATTACAACTCGATACTAAAACAAAGTATGACTCTATATGAATGCCTCCGGCGATGTACCAGGATATGCAATGAATCAAGAGTGACAAGTATGAAAGAATTATGAATGGTGGCTTTGCCACAAATACTATGTCAACTACATGATCATGCTAAGCAATATGACAATGATGGATATGTCATGATGAACTAGATGGTGGAAAGTTGCATGGCAATATATCTCATAATGGCTATGGAAATGCCATAATAGGTAGGTATGGTGGCTGTTTTGAGGAAGGATATGGTAGGTGTATGATACCGGCGAAAGTTGCGCGGTATTAGAGAGGCTAGCAGGGGTGGAAGGGTGAGAGTGCGTATAATCCATGGACTCAACATTAGTCATAAAGAACTCATATACTTATTGCAAAAATTTAGAAGTTATCAAAGCAAAGTATTACACGCATGCTCCTAGGGGGATAGATTGGTAGGAAAAGACCATCGCTCCTCCCCGACCGCCACTCATAAGGAAGACAATCAATAAATAAATCATGCTCCGACTTCATCACATAAGGTTCACCATACGTGCATGCTACGGGAATCAGAAACTTCAACACAAGTATTCTTTAAATTCACAACTACTCAACTAGCATTACTTTAATATTATCACCTCCATATCTCAAAACAATTATCATGCTTCAATCTTTTCTTAGTATTCAACACACTCAAAAGAAAGTTTCACAAATCTTGAATACCAAGCATATTATTATTAGGCAAATTACCATGCTATTAAGAGACTCTCTAATTAATTTAAGTGAAGCATGAGAGATCAATAGTTTCTTTAAAATGAATCCACCACCGTGCTCTAAAAGATCTAAGTGAAGCACATAGAGCAAAATTATAACGCTCAAAAGATACAAGTGCAGCACATAGAGAAAAATTATCTAGCTCAAAGGATATAAGTGAAGCACATAGAGCAAAATTATCTAGCTCAAAAGATATAAGTGAAGAACATAGAGCAAAATTATCTAGCTCAAAGGATATAAGTGAAGCACATAGAGCAAAATTATATAGCTCAAAAGATATAAGTGAAGCACATAGAGCAAAATTATCTAGCTCAAAGGATATAAGTGAAGCACATAGAGTATTCTATCAAATTTTAATTCATGTATGGTTCTCTCAAAAGGTGAGTACAACAAGGATGATTGTGGCATACTAACAAACAAAGACACAAATAATAAAAGACGCTCCAAGCAAAACACATATCATGTTGGTGAATAAAAATATAGCTCCAAGTAAATTACCGATGGAAGTGGACGAAAAGAGGGGATGCCTTCCGGGGCATCCCCAAGCTTTGAATTTTTGGTGTCCTTGGATTATCTTGGGGGTGCCATGTGCATCCCCAAGCTTAGGCTCTTGCCACTCCTTGTTCCATGATCCATCAAAAGAATTCACCCAAAACTTGAAAACTTCACAACACAAAACTCAAGATAGAAAACTCGTGAGCTCCGTTAGCGAAAGAAAACAAAAGACCACTTCAAGGTACTGCAATGAACTCATTATTTATTTATATTGGTGTTAAACCTACTGTATTCCAACTTCTCTATGGATTATAAACTATTTTACTAGCCATAGATTCATCAAAATAAGCAAACAACACACGAAAAACAGAATCTGTCAAAAGCAGAACAGTCTGTAGTAATCTGTAGCTAGCGCAAAATATGGAACCCCAAAAATTATAAAATAAATTGATGGACGTGAGGAATTTATCTATTAATAATCTGAAAAAATAATTAACTAAATATCAATCTTCAAATAAAAATGACAGTAGTTCTCGTGAGCGCTAAAGTTTCTGTTTTTTACAGCAAGTTTAACAAGACTTTCCCCAAGTCTTCCCAACGGTTCTACTTGGCACAAACACTAATTAAACACAAAAAACACAACCAAAACAGAGGCTAAATAATTTATTTATTACTAAACAGGAGCAAAAAGCAAGGAATAAAAATAAAATTGGGTTGCCTCCCAACAAGCGCTATCATTTAACGCCCCTAGCTAGGCATAACGAGCAAGGATAGATCTAGGTATTGCCATCTTGATTCTTAATTCTTTTAGCGATGTTATGCTCGAATCCGGGAGGTTCTTTACGTTTCCCTTCATATTCAGAGATCTTGAGATCTAAAGAATCCAACCGCTTATTGCAAAGAGTAATCAACATATTCATGCGGTGAAGATTTAAGCTAACGCTCTTAAGAGGTTCAAGAGATTTCTGTAAAATCTTAGTTACCTCGCAAATTTTTTCAAAAACTTGCATTTTCTCTTGGGTATGATGGAGCCCCTTTTGTTGAGGTAAGGTTTCTACTATACCTTCTATAATTTCATGCGCGATTCTGGGATCAATTTCAATAAAATTTCCCTTGGCAACACAATCTAAAAGTTGTCTATGAGACAAATTAAGCCCAACATAAAAGTTGCGAAGCAAAATTCTGAAATTTACTTCTAGGGTGCACTTACGATAATATTCCATCATTCTAAACCAAGCATCCTTTAAATTTTCTCCTTGCTTTTGTTTGAAGTGAAGGACTTCAAACTCACGGGACATAGGAGCAGAAAGAGGACTAGCCATGACGACAAGCAAACAAAGAGGCAAACAGAGAGGGAGGATAGAGAGAGAGAGGGCGAATAAAACGGCAAGGGTGAATTAGGGGGAGAGGAAAACGAGAAGCAAATGGCAAATAATGTAATGCGAGAGATAGGGATTGTGATGGGTACTTGGTATATTGACTTTTTGCATAGACTCCCGGGCAACGGCGCCAGAAATCCTTCTTGCTACGTCTTGAGCTTGCGTTGGTTTTCCCCGAAGAGGAAGGGATGATGCAGCAGAGTAGCGTAAGTATTTCCCTCAGTTTTTGAGAACCAAGGTATCAATCCAGTAGGAGCCCATGCTCAAGTCCCTCGTACCTGCACAAAGCGATAGCTACTCGCAGCCAACGCGATTAGGGGTTGTCAAGCCCTTCACGGTCACTTACGAGAGTGAGATCTGATAGATAGAATATTTTTGGTATTTTTGATATAAAGATGCAAAGTAAAAAGTAAAAGCAAAGTAAATAGCAAAATAATATAAAAGTGATGGAGATTGATATGATGAGAATAGACCCGGGGGCCATAGGTTTCACTAGTGGCTTCTCTCAAGAGCATAAGTATTCTACGGTGGGTGAACAAATTACTATTGAGCAATTGATAGAATTGTGCATAATTATGAGAATATCTAGGCATGATCATGTATATAGGCATCACGTCCGTGACAAGTAGATCGAAACGATTCTGCATCTACTACTATTACTCCACTCATCGACCGCTATCCAGCATGCATCTAGAGTATTAAGTTAAAAATAGAGTAACGCCTTAAGCAAGATGACATGATGTAGAGAGATAAATTCATGCAATATGAAATAAACCCCATCTTGTTATCCTCGATGGCAACGATACAATACGTGCCTTGCTGCCCCTTCTGTCACTGGGTAAGGACACTGCAAGATCGAACCCAAAGCTAAGCACTTCTCCCATGGCAAGAACTACCAATCTAGTTGGCCAAACCAAACGGATAATTCGAAGAGACTTGCAAAGATAACCAATCATGCATAAAAGAATTCAGAGAAGATTCAAATATTATTCATAGATAGACTTGATCATAAACCCACAATTCATCAGTCTCAACAAACACACGCAAAAAGAAGATTACATCGAATAGATCTCCACAAGAGAGGGGGAGAACTTTGTATTGAGTTTCAAAGAGAGAGAAAAAGCCATCTAGCTACTAACTATGGACCCGAAGGTCTGAGGTAAACTACTCACACTTCATTGGAGGGGCTAGGATGATGTCGAAGCTCTCCGTGATGACGGCCCTCTTCCGACGGAGCTCCGGAACAAGCCCCAAGATGGGTTCTCGTGGATACAGAAAGTTGCGGCGGTGGAATTAGGGTTTTGGCTCCTGTTCTGATCGTTTGGGGGTACGTGTGTATATATAGGAGGAAGGAGTACGTCGGTGGAGCAGCGAGGGGCCCACGAGGCAGGGGGGCGCGCCCCCACCCTCATGACCACCTCTTTGATCCCTTGCAGTAGGGTCCAAGTCTCCTGGATCACGTTCGGTGAGAAAATCACGTTTCCGAAGATTTTATTCCGTTTGATATTCTGTTTATCCGAAACACTGAAATAGGCAAAAAACAACAATTCTGGGCTGGGCCTCCGGTTAATAGGTTAGTCCCAAAAATAATATAAAAGTGGAATATAAAGCCCAATATAGTCCAAAATAGTAGATAATATAGCATGGAGCAATCAAAAATTATAGATACGTTGGAGACGTATCAGTGACCGCCCTCAAGGGTCCCTTAGTGGAATCACGACATCTTGCATTGTGCGAGGGCGTGAGGAGATTATGGTGGCCCTAGTGGCTTCTTTGGGAGCATTGTGCCTCCACACCGCTCCAAACGGAGATTAGCATCCGCAAGGGTGTGAACTTCGGGATACATCGTCGTCTCCAGGTGCCTCGGTTATCTCTTACCCGAGCCCTTTACTTATGCATTTTACTTTGTGATAGCCATATTGTTTCTTGTCATATATATTGCTATCACTTAGTTGTTTATCTTGCTTAGCATAAGTTGTTGGTGCACATAGGTGAGCCTAGTTGTTGTAGGTTTTGTGTTTGACAAATTAACCGCTAGGTTTATTCCGCATTTGTTCAAGCCTAAACTGTAATTATTTTTAAAGCGCCTATTCACCCCCCTCTAGGCGACATCCACGATCTTTCAAACCTTCATCGGTCAGAATTGGAGTCGGAGTATTGAAACGGACAACCAGGTTCTCTGCTCCACAAGACAAAGCCATCGAGACAAATCTACTGAATAGGGATGGTAGTTTTGCCCATGGGTATGGGTACCCGTGGGTACCTTGCCCAAAAACAACGAGCATGGGCAAGATTTGGAGAGATTTTGTACCAACGGGTAATGGGTATTCATACCTGCAAACTATATGGGTAGGGCATGGGCATAAAATTGCGCCCATGGGTAGCCCGATGAATACCCAATTTTTAATAAATGTTAATAACTCCTATGACATGTGGGGTCAACATCAAACTCCTATGGTCCAACTCTAAATCTCATATTCCTTAAAGCGGTCATATCGCATATGCTCGTAATCGCCTGCTCGTCACTCCTCCTATGTCCTATATGAGTCCTCGAAAAGATGAAATCTTGACTCTTCATTATGAGACTCTTGTCCAACTCTTGATCCAGTGATCCCTAATTCCCACCACCGCCTCCCAATTCGTTAGGTTTCCACCAACAGATGTTCATACTCCCTTGATGCCTACAAGAGGCCACCCATTGGAGGAGGCCGCATCAGTGTTATACTGCTCGCCCATCATCATTTGAATTTTAAACCCATTTCTCTACCTTTTAAAATTTTAAATGCTACATATTATACCCATTGGTATAGGATACCCGATGAGTATGGGCATCGGTGTCAACACTACAAAAAAGACACATCCGTGACATTATGGCCCGAACGAAAACTTTTGCTGTCATGGTTTATGACACTTCTATGATGATAATTGTGAGAAAAACATGTATCATCATAGATGTGGTGGGCTCCTACTTCTATGACAAAAAATCATGATAGAAAATGGGCTTTTTGTCCTGGGCCGGCCAGAGACGCACCTACATGACATTCTTTAGGTCGTCCATGACATAAAAAATCGTGGTAGAAACGAGGGTGAGGAAAATTTCAGGGAGTTCCCGATTACAGTGGGTGATCTGGGCCGAGTGATGCAGTGGTTTGCGCGTTTCTGTCATACGCGCGATTGCGCGAGGCGCTCGCTAACTGATCCCGGGCAAGTAATTCGCTTACTGAACCCGAGCGATCGATCGATCCCACTACGTACTGAAGCCGATCGATCCCTTCGCTGCTAACTGAACCCGAGCGATTCGTTTGTTGGTGCTGCTAACTGAACCCGAGTGTTCGATCATTGCTGCTGCTTATACTGTGAAGCCGATTGAGCCCTCGTGCGAGACGTAGCCACCCGGCGTGTTGGGTTGCCTCTCGATGAACAATGCATGTTGCTGCCGCACGCGCGATACGTAGAATGAGTCGAGCCGTGTGGTGAGTCGCGGTGAAGGTCATATAAGGAGGCGCGGTGCGATGCAGTGGAGGTGGGCCGCGGGCGCCCGCCCGCTGGCTGACATGGGTGGGGTGGGCCGCGCGGTGAAAGGAATGACTGGCTGTGGACGGAGGGCAGCGGCCGCGGCAGCCGCGTTGTCACACCCTGTATTTTGGCCCTTTCTTTTTCATTTGAATTTCTTTGGGATTTTATTTGAAATTGCTTTTCTGCGGCTCTGTGGTCCTGAAACCTGGGATGATCATCTCTTCTCAGGCTCCCAAGTGGCTTGTAATGCTCAAATCCATCCCAAGACCATGTCATTTTTCATCTTAGCCCAATCCCAATATTCTTTTTGTTGAGAATATTCCTTTTTCTATTAAAGGAATAATCTTTTTAGCCCTAGGTTGTGAAGCAACCTACCTTTCTGTCATCCACAAAATTCCCAAATAATTCTCATAAATTGGTTGGGTTATATATTCCAAAGATATGTCAAAACCCTTCCTTGGCATGATAAAAAATAATTCATTAATATTTCTTTTCCTATTCTGCCCTAGCTGGCACTTGGTGAAGGAAGCATCATTTATCTTTGCTTGATTGACCCAAAACTTTTTGGACACCTTTTCCTATCCATATCATTGCCTCATGCCAAAATTCAACTCCATTTGCCTAGTGAATCTTCCTCAGCAAATTTCCAAAGTTTTTGACAGATGGAAGCCTTTGTGAAGGAAGTACTAGCTAGGGTAATCCTAATGAGTTGAAAATTTTTCATGGTCCTTTATATGATCAAATAATGACTCTCTACCAATTTTTAGCTTCATTCATCCATCTATGTGAGAACACCATCAAATCTTGGTTTCTGGTCAGATTTTCAGGTTGTGAAGCAACTACATTTTATAGTGCTCCATTAATGCTGAAAATTTACCAGAGCATGGTCCTTCCTATATAACCTCAGTCCACCAAATTTGGGGACATCCATTAAGCCAATATTCCTCCATAATTTTCACAAATTTCTGTCTAGAGAGAAGCTTTGTGAAGCAAGTACCATGGGCACTCATCCAAAGGGCATGCAATTTTTATGGCATCCTCATATGACCAAATCATCTTGTCATGCCAATTTTTAGACCAAGGAAACACATTATGTGAGTGCCACATCAACATTAAGTTTTTGGACCATTTTGTTGGTTGTAAAGCAACTAGAACAAATATTGGTCCAAATCCTCCCCAAATTAACATGACAGTAGTCCTTCCTACTCTAAACCTCCCAGACATCCAGTTTGGCTCTTAGCCCTTCTCTGTTGATCATAGTGATGCAGTCAAATTTGCTACACCAAGCTTTCATCGATCCCTCACTTCAGCTCAGAGCCTCTTATGATGATCCATCACCTCTAGTGCATCACTGGGAGAGAGGACTACACCCTAGACAACATTTGCCAGCCTCTCGGGTCCTCTCCTTGCCTGTCTACACGGTGACCACGCGTTCGGCATGCCAATGCCCGTGCTCTGGCAGTTGGACCCCTCTGTTTCGTCTGTTCCCTCGCGCCCTCGACACCTAGTCATGTCTAGGAGCTTCTCCTCGTCGCTGCCCTTCCCCTGGACCCCTCTCCCCCTTTTGTATCTCGCTCGTCAGCGCTAGCTGCTGCGTGCACGCGGGTGCACAGTGCATCGACTATTGGAAATATGCCCTAGAGGCAATAATAATTTGGTTATTATCACATTTCCTCGTTCATGATAATCGTTTATTATCCATGCTAGAATTGTATTGATCGAAAACTCAAATACATGCATGGATACGTAGACAACAACATGTCTGTAGTAAGCCTCTACTGGACTGGCTCGTTGACAAAGATGGCTATGGTTTCCTAGCCATGGACATGAGTTGTCATTTGATAACGGGATCACATCATTAGAATAATGATGTGATGGTCAAGACCAAACTATGACGTAGCATATGATCGTATCAAGTTTATTATTATAGTTTTTCTGCATGTCAAGTATATGTTCCTATGACCATGAGATCATGCAACTCACTGACACCGGAGGAGTGCCTTGTGTGTACCAAATGTCGCAACGTAACTGGGTGACTATAAAGGTGCTCTACAGGTATCTTTGAGGGTGTCTGTTGAGTTGGCATGGATCAAGACTAGGATTTGTCACTCTGTATGACGGAGAGGTATCTCAGGGCCCACTCGGTAATACAACATCACAATAAGCTTGCAAGCAATGTGACCAATGAGTTAGTCACGGGATCTTGTATTACGGAATGAGTATAGAGACTTGCCGGTAACGAGATTGAACTAGGTATGGAGATACCGATGATCGAATCTCGGGCAAGTAACATACGATAGACAAAGGGAACTGCATGCGAGATTAGCTGAATCCTTGACATCGAGGTCGACCGATAAGATCTTCGTAGAATATGTAGGAACCAATATGGGCATCCAGGTCCCGCTATTGGTTATTGACCATAGAGGTGTCTCGGTTATGTCTGCATAGTTCTTGAACCCCCAGGGTCTACACACTTAACGTTTGGTGATGATATAAGTATAGTTGAGTCATTATGGTGGTTACCGAAGGTTGTTCGGAGTCCCGGATGAGATCTCGGACACAATGAGGAACTCTAGAATGGTCCGGAGGTGAAGATTGATATATTGGACGAAGGGTATTGCAGTACAGAATTGTTCCGGGGGTATCGGGTGATGACCAGCGTCACCGAAAGGGGTTTCGAGGGGGGGGGGTGACAAGTGTTGGGGGTTCCCATGGGCCAAACAGAGGGGGCAAACCATCCCACTAAGGGGTTGAGCACCCCCTCACCCCATCTCACATAACCAGGAGGGTTGGGGGAGCCCCCCTAGGGCTCCCCCCCGGCTTGGGGGCAAGTCACCCTAGGGGAGATCCCATCTGCCCTGGCCGCCGCCCCCTAGGGGAAACCCTAGGGCGCCACCCCCTCCTCCCTTCCCCTATATATAGAAAGGTAGAGAGAGGGCAACCGCACCCTTGAGCACATCTCTACGCCACGGTGCTGCCTCTCCTCTCCCTCGCATCCCTCTTCCTCCCCGTAGTGCTTAGCGAAGCTCTACTGAGATTCCGTCACCACCACCGCCACCACGCCGTCGTGCTGCCGGAGGACACGAGCTACTACTTCACCATCGCTCGCTGGATCAAGGAGTTGAAGGCATCATCAAGCCGTACATGTGTTGAACGCAGAGGTGCCGTCCATTCGGCACTTGGATCGGGAGTTCGCGGGACGGATCGTGATTGGATCGCGAAGACGTTTGACTACATCGACCACAATTCTTAATGCTTCCGCTTAGAGATCTACAAGGGTGTGTAGATGCAATCTCTCCTCTCGTAGATGTTCATCTCATAGATTGATCTTGGTGAGCGTAGGAAATTTTTTGTTTCCCATGCAACGTTCCCCAACAGTGGCATCATGAGCTAGGTATATGCGTAGATGACATCATTAGTAGAACACAAATGAGTTTGTGGGCATTGATATTCAGATTGCTTCCTTCCTTGGTCTTTTCTTGATTCGGCGGTATTGTGAGATGAAGCGGCCCGGACCAACCTTACATGTCCACGTACATGAGACCGGTTCCATCGACATACATGTGACTTTGTTGCATAAAGATGGCTGGCGGGTGTCTGTCTCTCCCACCTTAGTTGAATCGAATCCGACAAAGGCGGTACTTGTAGAAGGTTAAATAGAAACTTGCATATCACCGTTGTGGCTTTGCGTAGTGATACGTCTCCGTCGTATCTATAATTTTTGATTGTTCCATGACAATATTATACAACTTTCATATACTTTTGGCAACTTTTTATACTATTTTTGGGACTAACATATTGATCCAGTGCTCAGTGCCAGTTCATGTTTGTTGCATTTTTTGTTTCGCAGTAAATCCATATCAAACGGAGTCCAAATGGGATAAAAACTGCCGGATATTTTTTTTGGAATATATGTGATTTTTTGGAAGAAGAATCAACGCGAGACAATGCCCGATGGGGCCATGAGGCAGGGGGTCAGGCGCGCCCTGGGCCCTCGTGGCCACCCCGTAAGGCGGTTGATGCCCTTCTTTCGCCGCAAGAAAGCTAATATCCGTATAGAGATCTTGTTAAAATTTTGGCCCAATCGGAGTTACGGATCTCCGAGAATATAAGAAATGGTGAAAGGGCAGAATCCCAGAACGCAGAAACAGAGAGAGACAGAGAGGCGGGTCTAATCTCGGAGGGGCTCTCGCCCCTCCGCCGCCATGGAGGCCATGGACCAGAGGGGAAACCCTTCTCCCATATAGGGAGAAGGTCAGGGAAGAATAAGAATAAGGGGGGGCTCTCTCCCCCTCTCTCCTGGTGGCGCTGGAACACCGCCGGGGCCATCATCGTGTGACGGTGATCTACACCAACACCTCCGTCATCTTCACCAACATCTTCATCACCTTCCCAAATCTATCTACAATGGTCCACTCTCCCGCAACCCGCTGTACCCTCTACTTGAACATGGTGCTTTATGCTTCATATTATTATCCAATGATGTGTTGCCATCCTATGATGTCTGAGTAGATTTTCGTTGTCCTATCGGTGATTGGTGAATTACTATGATTGATTAATTTGCTTGTGGTTATGTTGTTGTCCTTTGGTTCCCATCATATGAGCGCGCGCGTGGATCACACCATAGGGTTATTTGTATGTTGATAGGACTGTATTGGAGGGCAAGAGTGACAGAAACTTCAACCTAGCATAAAAATTGATGCATACAAGATTGAAGGGGGATCAATATATCTTAATGCTATGGTTGGGTTTTACCTTAATGAACGTTAGTAGTTGAGGATGCTTGCTAATAGTTCCAATAATAAGTGCATAGAATTCCAAGTCAGGGATGACATGCTAGCAGTGGCCTCTCCCACATAAAACTTGCTATCGGTCTAGTAAAGTAGTCAATTTCTTAGGGGCAATTTTGCAACTCCTACTACCACTTTTACACACTCACTATACTAACTTTATTGCTTCTTTACCTAAACAGCCCCTACTTTTTATTTACGTGCACTTTATATTCTTGCAAACCTATCCAAAAACACCTTCAAAGTACTTCTAGTTTCATACTTGTTTTAGGTAAAGTAAACATCAAGCGTTTGTAGAGTTGTATCGGTGGTCGATAGAACTTGAGGGAATATTTGTTCTACCTTTAGCTCCTCATTGGGTTCGACACTCTTACTTCTCGAAAGAGGCTACAATTGATCCCCTATACTTGTGGGTTATCAAGACCTTTTTCTGGCGCCGTTGCCGGGGAGCAATAGCGTGGGGTGAATATTCTCGTGTGTGCTTGTTTGCTTTATCACTAAGTAATTTTTATTTGCTGTTCTAAGTTGTTTTTTATCTTCATTTATGGGTAGGAAAGGCAAAATACCAAAAAAAATTAGTTGTACCTGCTACACCAATGGTTGAAGAACCACTCAAAATCTATCACACTCCTGAAGCTTTTTACTTGGATCATCTTCGATCCCTTTGTGCCCGTGCTGAAACCCCAACTAGCTTAGTTAAGGGAAAATCTTTAGATGAGCATGCTTGTTATGTGCAACACTGCTTAGCTCAAAAAGGGGAACTTTTACCGGATCAAATTCATCGTTTGTAGTGCTATGGTAGGAATTTATGTGAAATATATGATGTTACTTGTTGTTCTGAAAACCCTAAGAAACACCTTCCCTAACAATGTGAGTTTAGCGATAATGGAATCGTATCTTTGTATGCTAAGGGTGTTTATAATTACTATGATGTTCAACAAATTGAAGAATTTGTTCCTTTTAAGGGTGCTTATGAAATTGCTTCTTTGATTGAAAAATATGATGCTAGTCTTTACAAATCTGAAAATTTTTCCATACTTAAATATTGTTATGATAATTATGCTTCTAATGCCTAT
This sequence comes from Triticum urartu, assembly GCF_003073215.2. NCBI lineage: Eukaryota > Viridiplantae > Streptophyta > Magnoliopsida > Poales > Poaceae > Triticum > Triticum urartu. Next base: position 379,476,452 of record NC_053022.1, on the reverse strand, counting down.
GTTAAATCATATATTGAGGACTCCTCCGCTGTCCAAGAAGAGACTAATATTTTGCAGGAGTCTATGGAAGAAGAAATTGGTAAAACTGTGAGCTCATTGGATGAAAAAGATGAGGAGGAGAGCGAAGAACAAAAGGAGGAAGAGCGGATTGATCACCCGTGCCCACCTTCTAATGAGAGTAACTCTTAAACTTATACATCGTGTAATTTCCCTTCGTGCTTACCGAAGGATGATTGCTATGATGACTGTTATGATCCCGTTGATTCTCTTGAAATATCCCTTTTTGATGATGCTTGCTATGCTTGTGGCCAAGATGCCAATATGAATTATGCTTATGGAGATGAACTTGCTATAGTTCCTTATGTTAAACATGAAATTGTTGCTATTGCATCCAAGCATGATAGTCCTATTATCTTTTTGAATTCTCCCAACTACACTATATCGAAGAAGTTTACCCTTATTAAGGATTATATTGATGGGTTGCGTTTTACTATTACACATGATGATTTTTAGATATAATATGCATGTTCTTGATGCTCCTACTTGCAATTATTACAAGAGAGGAACTATATCTCCACCTCTTTATGTTTCCCACACGAAAAAATTGCAAGAAACTATTTATACTATGCATTGGCCTTTACTATGTGTGCATGAATTGTTCTTTTATGACATGCCTATTCATAGGAAGAGAGTTAGACTTCGTTGTTTCATGATATATGTTACTTTATGATCACTACTAAATTACAAATCATTGTTGATTCAAATTGGCTTTGATATACCTTGGGATCCGGGTGGATCCATTACTTGAGCACTATATGCCTAGCTTAATGGCTTTAAAGGAAGCGCTGCCAGGGAGACAACCCAGAAGTTTTAGAGAGTCATTTATTTCTGTTGTGTGCTTTTATAAAGTTTAAAAATAAAAATAATGTGTCAAGATTTGCCTTTAGGATGTTTACTTTGCTTGTTGGTCTGTACGGTGCAGGACAGAAACTTTGGCTGTAGTGCGCGATTTTACATTTTTTACTGGAACGTCAAACGGTTATTAAACTTTTTGCACTGTCTTTCTATACAAATTGTTTATCTATATCTATACCTATATACCTATATTAATTACAGACTTTCTAAAAAATCTCACGTTAATCAGTAATTAGGAATCGTTTATCTGGTGGGACCAACTTATTACGGTGTAGATCTACGCATCTAATAACATCTAACCATCAATGAGCCGTTGAAAAAACATTAAAAGAGACTCCTCCACGCCTCTCCACCCATGTGTGCTTAGCGATCCCTTCTCTTCCCCATATGTCCATGGTCCCTGAAAAACAGGAAAAACCAATCTACCACACAACTAGAAAACCTCAAGATCCTGCAAAAAAAAGTCTAGGTCGGTTCTTCCTCAAAAGTGTGCTCACGCTCCCAATCCCCCCGATATGCTGCCATTGGCATACGCTCCCAATCCCCCCAACTGATCTATTGCAATTGGCACGTTGCTACTGTAGCTCCTCCGCCGCTTCATGTCGCCCTTCGTAACTTCATCCATCATCCACTTTGAAGATCCGCATGGTGCTGCAATTCGTCCAAGGAGTAAGGGTTCAACCAGATTCCCATCCAATCCATCTCCAACTCTTCCTATTGACCATGTTCTGCTCATACCTTCGCTGCTTCCAGGTAGGGAAGCTCGGATCCAGCAAAAAAAACTTAATTAGTAATTAGGCAATAGAGTGAAGGAAGGGTGATCTTATCCCAACGCCCAAACCCTGTTCGATTTCATCTGTGGCTGATTCGTACACCCATCCACAGGCAAGTAACTCTCTTCTCTTCCTTGATGAATTCCTCCTCTGTTCTCCTCCTTGATGAATTCATCCGAGAGCCCCCAAATAATTTTGCTTTATCCGTGATCTCTCATCAAGGAAAAAACTGCTCTGTATATGTGTTTCACATCACAACTCTTATGAGATTAAGAAATATAGGAAGCGATGAAGAATGGGCCAGGTAAGATAATCTGCTACTTCTTTGGTGCCAACCCGCAGTAAGCTACCGTGGTACATACATATAGAAATCAATCACTGCCAACAAGTTCTGTTTAATGTTTATAGAAGCTTCATATATAGATGTTCTCCAGATTTAGATGCTGTATGTTGTTTCTTCCTGTATGTGCTAACTCAGATTATCTGCATGTTTTAACAAATAATCCTTCTCTCCGGGATTAAGAAAAATGTATGATACCTTATTGACTTCGCATATTTGGCTGTACTTTGGACATTTAATATATTTTCCAACTTATAGATTTCTTAAAATCATATCTAGACTGAATAATATTTTCTTGATATATTTGTAAGAACTTAGTATTTTTGGGTGTGCAAATATTTAGCTTCATGTATGGCTTATTGAGTTACACATGTTTCTGCATATAGTTCATTTGTTGTATTTGGAAACTGATCTAGGTAGATAATCTTTTTAGTACAAAAAAATCATATTAAGTTTTCTTTCAATTGTAATAATCGAGTCCATATCATCTTTTTTGATTTTAATAATTTGGTTGATCTTTCCTTCGCAGTTACAATATTCAGATATCATATATAGCTGCCACTTACAGAAAATATGGTAAGGGTTTTTCAGCTAAACTTTCAAAGTGTCCTCATAGTGATTTTCATGTTTATAGAAATGGGTTATGCATAGTGATATTCTTCAGTTGGCGCCTCAATATGCTCTCTTTAAATTAGTAGATTTGTGTTGTTCAATTATGTGTAGCAGAATATTGACGCATGCTTCTAGATCTACTTCATCGAACAATACTGTGGAGTCTGCACTAGCATCTAACAAAAAAATCTATGGTGGAACTTACACAATAACCTAACATCTTATGCAGATTACAAGTAGGATTTACAATCTTTTCCTCAAATCATTAAATGGGTTTAGCTACTGTGAGTTCCAGTATGGTCGTTTATTGATCACAAAGGAATTGCTTCTGCCATTGGAAGTATGACATGAGTCCTGACTTCTGCAGGTAAGGAATTGATTCACTTGGTAGTTTTCTAGCTGTTTGAATTTATCTTCCTGTTGCCACAAATTACATTACTATTATTTTCTACAAACCAGTGTAGGAATCTGTAGTTTCTCCATGCTGGTAAAAAATGAAGGAGTTCTCCTGATATTCCCCATCACTTTTCATAACAGAATGTGCATCTTATCTTCACTGATATAAACAATCTCGGTAAGAATCCTCTATCTTCAAACAAACCTCTAACACCATGGATCATTGTTTCAAAATGTCTGGCATGGGCTTGAAGGGACATTATGGAGGCATCAGATGGTCGGGGGGGGGGGGGCATCGGCAATGGGAGGCTACCACGACAAGCAACTAGCAAGTAATCTATATTTTATTTGTTATTATATTTTCTGTTTGTCCTATGTACTAATTCATGCATCTCACTTTCCACTATTTTTAATAAGAATCAAACCCCTCACGTATATATGTTTCTTGCATATTTCATACTGAATTAGAAGTAAAACCACAATGACATAAGTATGAATGATGATGCACTTATCAGATGTTAAGATGATACTACTCCACAAACAGTGTACAAACTGTAAGAAAGCTTTCAGACATTGTTAAACTTATTAGCCAATGATAATATAATTTTTGACGAATAGGTTGCTGAGCCGACATAAACCTGAACTCCACACTAATGTACTTATCTTACAAATGATTTGTCTTGATAAATTCTTCGATCTCAATCTTACAAATGGAAAGAGTTATGGGCCCTCAGCAAAGTCGCTTTTTTCTGCACCACTAGCCAGTTTGATATAAATAGATTGTGTTTGTGAATTTTTTGGATGGTACTGCCCAAGTACCAGTCTTTTTGTGTGAAAACTAAAAAAGATTTAGGCGAACCTTTAGTCTCTATTTTGTGCACCGAAGGAGAATTTTGTTGGGTAGGGTTGCATCACACAATCTTATATGTTGTCAACCATTGTTACCTGTACATGATGCTACTTCAGAAAATTAGTAATTAATATATACATCTATATATGTATATATTTCAAATTTATAATCCAAGATACTGTCATGTAACTAGCTTGTGCGATGCAGTATATTAGTAATTTATAAGCTATCTATTTATCAATATGTTGCTGCTTGCTTGCTGGGCCGGAACTACCTTGGTTGCAGCGCTCAGCAGGACATTATCCCCACAAAATCGAAACTACGGGTTCATGGCGATAGTCGACCTACCATGATTGTCTCGCGTGGCCTATTTCCACATGTGTGGCTGCAAGATCAAGATTATGGTGTAGGTCATTGTCGTGGCCGTGTACATTGGCCAAGGCACCAATGTCATTCTCAATTGTCCCTGCAAAACAAATGTCATTCTCAAGTGATTGAGGTTGACATTCGACCCAAGGAGCATGAACTCACATGATATAACCAATCCATGGATTGTATTCACGTGCCCAACATGTGTCCAATGCCTAACCGGAATTCAAGCCAACAAGGACACCAGCACATAATGATTATCTTTATGGCGCTCTTCATACCCATGGATACATGGCAATTTCCAATGCCTAATAGGAATTCAAGATCAACAAGGACGTCAGCAGATAAATTATGTCTTTAACAAAACCGGTAACATTGACTTCACCGAGACCGGCCTGAGCATGTCGTTTCACTTAAAAGTCTCACTATTCGATTAAGATTTTTTATTGTTAATCCTGGTACACTAACTAAGACTGAGAGGAAACACTCGCATGTATGCTTCTGTCCGTAACCTGTATGCTGCTTTGATGTCAACAGAGAAAGAGGAGATCTGGACTAGGCATTACATGCTGGACACCATGGACTGAAAACATGAGACATGGATTGACACGGGAACGATGTATTACAATTCTGTTTCCCATATAATCTAAAAGGATGAGTTGGGCTTCCTTTCATGAGCTTCTTTTCTGCAAGGTTCATGTATAGAGAAAGAAGAAACAAATATAAACATTATAGCCTAGATGAGGAATTGAGGATAACGGTGGTTTATCTCAATGCCACATGTTTAGTTGGTGGAGCATGCTCTTGGAGTACGCATGGAAATTAACTTGATGGAAGGAAATAACATGGCAATAAGGTGGCTAGATTTTTCTGTTCTTTTACACAGTACATTTATGTTTATTTAAAATCAATTGCCATAAAATTTCATGTTCCAATGAAGGGGATTTTCCCCCATGATTTGGTGTTCCTTTTTCTTTCGATTTAATATGTGCTTCCAGTGTGCATTGAGAACATATGTAATCATTTTGATCTAAGTGGCGAAAGGTTCCAACGCGAGTCATTATTATGCGCTGACAGACAAATGTACTCAAGCATATCATTCATCTTATGTGTCGCTAACTTACTATCCATGGTGGATGGCGCACACATGCTGTTGTGTGTTGTTAGCAAATTGAACTCCTTCTGTGATCACCTTAACTTAGACATCTTCCTCCAGCTATGACGTACTGCTGCAAGGTTCCTGCATAATGATATTTTTCACCATATTTATTAAATCGTTTACATTCTCCTCGAGCTTACTTTTATTTGGAAAGGAGAGAGGAAGAAAGGTTGATGACCCAGCATCCAGCGGCCAACCCTACAGGACATGGAAATCATAATACTAGGTCTTATGGTGCAAGTTTTATGTACGATAATATTTGATTACAAAACACAAGTATTTCCTTAAATTTAACCAGGCGTAATGATTCATGGATGCATAACAATGGTAGGCATATATGCATGCACTTCAAAAGTACAAAATAAAGTAATTTTCGTAGTTGCTCTCTATTTTGTATGTTAATTATCAAAATAGTTAATCAGGGTCAAATTACGCTATATATATATTATAGGCAAGAGAGACCCAAGATCAAACATTACAATTGATTACATCAAAATGGAAGTCCCATATGCTACAACATGACATGTCAGCATCAATTCTATTAAGTTCTCCTATGCAATAGAACACGGTTTGACTATGTTTCAAATTGCCCCAATATGTATGTAGCAATCCCAAATAGAATATAACTTAGGTGTCATAGACAAAGCAAGAACCGTCGAGGTGTAATGATTCTTCTATGCAACATGATAAATATCGGCCATGTTCCGTATAATTATTGCAAAAGGAATACACATTCTGAGGATACATGTATCAATCCCAAATAGACACTAACAACTCAATTCACATAGAAGACATCATAACCTTCGATGAGTAATGTTTACAAAAAGAAATTGAAGAAAAGAAAGTGAAGACAATACAAAAACAAAGTTACAAAGCAAACATATATCATGCAATCTGTTGAAGGGAATATGCCCTAAGCAAATATAGGAGTATAACTCCAGACTTCAAAATCATATTTATACATTTTTTCTATATTTTTAACTAGCCCGTGCGAATGCACGGGTTGAAGACTAGTTTTTCCTAATTTTGGTAGAATTTTTTGAGTACCAGAGGTATTGTCGTGGTTTTGTCATGGCAGATGTCCAAGAGAAAGGACTTAGTCATGGAGCCATCGCGACGGGTTAGCTTGAAGGGGTTAAAGCGGACACAAGGACGCAAGAGAGTTTATACTAGTTCGCCCCCTTCGATGAAGGTAAAAGCCTACGTCTAGTTGTGATGGAATTGATGGGTGTTTCGATGACTAGGGAGCAAACAAGCTTCGCCTCTGTCTCGAGTTGTTGTCTGTTGTCCCTTGAACCGCCGCCGGGTCGTCCCCTTATATACATGGGTGACGCCCGTTGGTTTACAGAGTCCCAACACCGGCTCATACATGTGTCCGGTTTGGTCTCTACTTATTCCTAACTTACAATACAAGTTACATATTGATGCCGGTTTACGGCTACAGGCTCTCAACCGATTATGGGTCTTGAGCCCTCATCTACCTTCATGGGCTTTAACATACTTAACTACTGATGAAGTTAACCCGGCCCAGATAGGCCGGTTTACGCCCAGTAGTAATATCCCCAACATTAGGCCCCAGATTGATTTGAACAGGTTCATGTCAATCCTTAGCAAAAACTTCATCTTCAACATCTTCTTGTAGTTTGGTGAACCACCGTGATGTAATCTTCTCTGATTGTTGTAAACCGGCGTGACGTCATCTGTCATAAAGAAACTATCCATGATACCTTCTTGTTTAATAGATCTGCGATAATCGAGGCAACAACCCTGTTTCCAAACTTGCGGCCCCTTGATTTTCGCGCCTGACCCATGTCCCTTGCTTTATAAATAGGACCGAAGGGTCATTTCTTTTTCCCCTTCGTGCCCTTCTGCTTCATCTTCCTCGCGTCGCCCAGCTTCGGAGCTCCGCCGCCGCCATCGACCTCTGCACCAACTTTGGCCGCTGCATCACCCTGAGCGTACCAGAGCACTGCGGCGACCTTCCGCTTCTTCCTCAGCTCCGGTAAGTCTTCTATCCTTTTCATCATAGATCTGTTCTAGGGTTTCCATGTTCTCTAGCGTTCATCGCTTGCTTCTTGTTCATATGATAGATCCTTAGATGAGTCTATGAATCTTCGCTCTGTGTAGCAGTAGTTTTTATCCTCCATTTTCACTTTCGTATATTAAGACCATAGATATTATCCGTACCTTCGCTTATTGATTCGGCACTGCTCCTTTTGGGCCTTGAATATTTATCTCCTTTATAAACATGTTCCAGATCCAAAGCTGTAGTATAATCTTGTGAAATCTGTTTTTGTGTACTTACTCATCTGCAGTCTTGACTGTTCAATGCTTAGACCAGGCGGTTTAACTTTGTAGAAAAAATTGGCAAACCGGTATATACCATTAGTCCCCTTGTTGAACCGCCAGATGTTGGTTGCTTCATGAAACTCCGGTTCAGATAGTTCTGTCTCCGGTTTAACAGTGCCCATACCAACGTACTTTGATCAAATGCATTTTTGAACCGGGATCTTCTACCTTGTAGATTCCATAATGGCCAAGCAAGTATATGAGTGCAATTGGGTTCCTTCTCGTGTCACAGAGGATCAACTGGATGATTTAGTCCTGATTGGCGCCTTAGGCAGCAAAGATACCATCCATTGGAGGGCTCCTGGCAAAGAATTCCCTTCCACACCTCGAGAAGGAGAGGTTTTTGTTTTCGTAGATCACTTAGCCCGGGGCTTTAAGCCACCCGGTTCTAAATTTTACCGGGATGTTTTAGCCGATTTCCAACTCCATCCGCAAGACACTGGCCCCAACTCTGTTACAAATATGTGCCACTTCCAAGTGCTCTGTGAGGTGTTCTTTCAAGAGGAGCCCACAGTGGAATTGTTTAGAGATCTTTTCCATCTAAACCGCCGTACTGAGTTTACTGATGGCTCTAATACGGAGTTGGGTGGCATGGAGATTCAGAAAAGGAAAGAGGTCACATACCCTCATGCCAAGCTGCACAGTCACCCCAAGGAGTGGAATCAGACATGGTTCTACTGCCAAGACACCTCCCCTGCTGGTGAGAATCCCTTGCCTGGCTTTCGTCCGGAGCGGCTCAGCAATAGACACCCTTTTCTCAAAGATTGACTGCCCAGGAGAGAAGCAAATATGCTCCCCAGCTGTCAAAGCTCAGAGCCTTTATGGCCAACGGTTTAACAGGGGTTGATCTCGCTCGCTGTTGGATATCATGGAGCATACTGCCCCTTAGTCAGCGCTCCGGTTTGATGTGCGAGTATACTGAAAATGTTGATGACCCACTGCGACATTCAAAACTCCAGCTCTCCGGTGAAGAAATCACAGAGGCGGTGCGTAAGATACTGAATGAACCGGAACACGTCTGCGCTAGAACCGGCCTGCTTCCCTTCTGTGCCACCAACAAACCGCCAGCTGTAAGACTTTGATTTTTCTCTTTGCTGAATCTGTCATTGATATGTCTGGTCATTGTTTTTAATATCAGTGTCTGCATAATCAGGGCGATGATCCGTTTTGGAGCAAAAAATTGCCGCAGGAGAAACCAGAAAAACCAGACAAACCGGAAAGAGCAACCCGGCAAAAGACTAAAGCTGTGAAGAAGACTGCCCACAGGAAAAGAACCACTGCATCTTCTAATCCGGCCCCTGATGATGAGGTGGATAATCCGGACTTTGAGGTAGAGCTTGACTCACTTGGTTTATTTTTCATGCGTCTTATTGATGATGATATTTGTCAGGATGATGCCGAAGCCAGCCACGCGGATGTTGTAGAGGTAATTATTCTCTCTTCCGATTCAGAAACTTTGCCTTCACAAAAAATCCGTCAGGCAAACCGGAAAGTTAAATTTTCTCATCCTCTTGCTTATTTGGATCCTAAACTTCTTATGAAGACCCAACAACACGAAGCTCGCCGCACCACCCGGCACAGCGGCCAGGTAGTTACCTCCGCCGGTTTACCGAACAGTCCGGTTCGGAAACGCCATTCCGAGGTCTCTAATTTTCTTATCAGTGCTTGTCCTAAAGCGGGCTGCTTTTGTCAACCTCTTAATCCGTCTGACTCCGATTACCAGGTTACTTCCCACTCATCTTCTGGCGAGTCATCGGCTACTCAGCTCCCACCACTCAAAAAGGTGCTTGGGTAAGCTATACTTATTGTGATGTTTGCAGTACATTGCCTTAGAACATATGCTATATTCAATTTTGTTATTCTTCTCAGGGCCAAACCTAGGCCAAGCAAGAAGGCCCTCCTGGACAAAGCGGCCGAAGAAGATGTCATTCTTGAACCAGGCAAGACACCCAATCTTGAAGCGGCTATTCCTGAGGATATTCCCAACGATCCACCGCAGCCAGATGATGATCTTGTTGCTAAAGAGAGACCTACTGATACCTCAGGTCCTATCCATCAACCCACAGGTTCCATCCGGATTGAAAGCTCCACCGGTCCAGCAAAACCTACTGACAAGCCAACAGCTCCAGTGCAAACCGGCGGTACCAAGGATGATGAGGTTGTCATTACTGGTAGTGGCCATACTGAGCCAAGCAATCCTGTCGCTTTATCCAAACATTCTGCCAAGGAAGAATTTGCTGCTTTTGGCAAAGGCAAGTGGAACGCTGATCTGACGACTTACGCTGCTCTGAACGCCCAAGATATCTATTCCGGCTATCTGAACCGGCTGTATACCAGCCATGACTACGAAGCCGGTCTGGTTAATATGATGAAAGATAAATATGAGGTAACTTCCATATGCTCCTTCCTGCTTGTATGCTTCCATTCTTGCTGACTCTCCTAGCCCCCAAGGGCCGGTTTGAAATATTCTTTCAAACCGGGACTTAATAATATAAATCTTGATGCTTTGAAATTTTCTGATGTAGCCCCCAAGGGCCGGTTCAACTTAGCGTAGTTAAACCGGTACTTTAAGTAATTGAAACTGCCGCATCAGAATATATATGATCAAATAGCCATTAGCCCCCAAGTGCCAAGTTGAATGCTTGTATTGATCTTGGGACTTTGTAAACAATTGAAAGATGAAGATCGAATATGCATTAGCCCCCAAGTGCTAAGCGCATAACTTGTTATGTGGTTGGTACTTGAATCCTTCTACCGATTTGTTGAAACATATATCTGTATGCCTGCAGGCGGAGCTGAAGATGAAAGAAAACCAAGTCATCGATCTTCAAGAAAACCTGAAAACCCAACAGGCTGAAACCTCCAAAGCAAAAGAGGAATTGGCCAGTGCTTTAAGCGCCATGGAACAACTTAAGGAGAACTTCAAGAAGAAACGGGCAGATTGGGCCACTGAAAAGTCCGCTTTGATCAAACGAGCAGAGGATGCCGAGGCTGCACTAAAACCAGTGACGGATGAACTGACCAGCATAAAGCAGCACGTTCATGCCATGACCACTGCTATCTTTGGTAAGCCATCTTGCCTTCTGAATTGGCTCTGCCTTCTTACAGAGTCGCCGGTTTATTAACCTTTTATGGTATTTCAGGGACACGCATTGGTCACTTGGGGTCAGATGTGCGGAAGAAATTGAAAGCCGCCTATACATTGGTTGAACAATTGTATACTGGTGCCCAGCGGATCATCTGTACCGCGTCTCATAACAAACCGGCGCCCACTTTGATTCAAGATACTCTGATGAAACTGTCAGTGCTTCCTGCCCGGGTTGAAGAGCTGAAGAAATCTGCTGCTCGAACCAGTGCAATCAATGCCTTAATCCGGGCAAAAGCCTGGGTGCCGGATTTTGATCCTATTGAAGCGGCTCAGGGCTATCCCAGCTTGAAGGAAGACGGGTCAGAATTTAGTGAAGCGGATTTGCGAGCAATAAACCGGGAGGTACGTCCGCTAGCTTGTCAACTGGCTGAGGAAGCAGACTTGTCTCATTATCAAGCCCAATATGACAGTCAGAACAAGCGAATAGCTGCACCAATCCATGAATCGGAAAATCTGATCCCTCCAATCCGTAAGCATACTTACGCTCCCGATATTGACCCGTCATTGCTGATCCATGATGAAGCTGTTTTTCAAGCATTAATGGGAATCGACTGGACAACTGTGGATTTCCAGCCACTGGGTAGAGGAACGGAAGCTGAAGCGGTGCAGGGTGACCCACAACCATCAGGCCAGGCTGGTGGCCAAGCTTAAACCGGAAGCTGGATTTAAAACTGCCTCTCCTTTGTGAGAAACAATTATGTTATTATGGGCACCATGTTGCCTTGTAATAGGCTAGCTGATACCTTTGATGTTGATATGCCTTCGTGCATAACTTATTCTTCCTGTGGTAATGAACTTTCCAAAACACTTTCTGAAATAAGAAATTCATCAAGTGCCACCGCGGTTGTACCGTCAGGCGGAATATGATGTCTGTATATATGAAATCAAAACATCCAAAACAAAATTTTAAGTATATGATCAAATTTTTGAGATACATAATACCTGCCATCGTTGAGTGTGAAGTTGGCTTGGCCAACCTTGAAGCGGAGTTTTGCAAACCCACACTGTTGGAGGAAATAACAGCTCCTGTATATATATATGACGCTGCTTACCATGTAAACCGTGCCGGGTTATGATAAACACCGTGTTACTCCATAAGAGGATGTTAACAACAAGGATCAAACCGGACAAATAGTCTCCGGATTGACGTGAACTGTGTTCCGTCAATTGATTGGTTAAAAAACTTTGTCGGTTTAAAAAACACAATGAAAAGCAAAAACCCCCCTTCAAAGAAAAGTGTGAAGCAAAAGCTACGACGAAAATGTTTGCCAAAAAAGATTTATTTAAGCTGATCAAATGGCGTTACCATGGCCAAACACGACCAAGCTCCCGTTAGGTGTAACTATGGTTCTAGTCAGCCAGGTCCCCAAGTGATTTTGTGGCATTTATGCCGACCAAATGGCGTGGTCATGGTTCGGGTTCGACCAAGCCCCCAAGTGATTCTGTGGCCTTAGGCCGATCAAGAGGCATGACTGGTTCAGACATGACCAAGTCCCCAAGTGATCTGGTGGCTCTCGCCTATCAAGAGGCATGGTATTGGTTCGGATACGACCAATCCTCCAAGTGATATAACACGATGCTTTAGCAAAGCGAACTCAAGGGGTAAACCGGAGGCCTCTTTAGAGCAACTCCGTGTAACCTCACATGATGTAAAAGAATAGATACCCCGCTTTAGCTGAGGTTCCGGTTTATTATATTTAATCATAATATATACATTGTTGTAATATGTACATAAGTATAGCCAATGGCTCAGGTATAGTAAGGCCGAAGATGAGCTATATTCCACGGCCTGTTAGTCTCCTCCTCTGATGTACGTGAGTCCTTATGCTCTCGAATATCGATCAGATAGTACGACCCATTGTGCAGATTCTTGCTGACCACGAAAGGTCCCCCCCAAGGTGGGGATAGCTTATGCATATCAGTCTGATCTTGGATGAGCCGAAGAACCAAATCTCCTTCCTGAAAGGTTCTGGTTCTGACTCGGCGACTGTGATAACGACGAAGATCCTGTTGGTAAATCGCTGAGCGGGCGGCTGCTATGTCACGTTCTTCATCCAACAGGTCCAAAGCGTCTTGCCGTGCTGTCTCGTTATCCACTTTAACATAAGCCGCCACACGGGGTGAGTCATGACGGATATCACTGGGGAGAACCGCCTCCGCTCCATAAACCATGAAGAACGATGTGTATCATGTTGATCTGTTGGGTGTAGTATTGATGCTCCATAACACAGATGGTAACTCTTCTACCCAACAACCCGGTGTTCTCTGCAAAGGAACCATAAGCCGGGGCTTGATGCCTCTCAAGATCTCTTGATTAGCCCTTTCTGCTTGACCATTGGACTGTGGGTGTGCCACCGATGAAACATCGAGCCGGATGTGCTCCCGTTCGCAGAACTCCTACATGGCACCTTTGGACAAATTGGTACCATTATCTGTGATGATATTGTGTGGAAAGCCAAACCGGAAAATCACTTTTTTGATGAACTGAACCGTCGTGGCCGCATCACACTTGCTAACAGGTTCTGCCTCCACCCACTTTGTAAACTTGTCAACCGCCACCAGGAGGTGGGTCTTCTTATCTTTGGACCTTTTGAAAGGCCCAACCATATCCAGCCCCGAAGTCGCAAACGGCCAAGTAATTGGAATCATTCTCAATTCTTGAGCCGATACATGAGCACGTCTTGAAAACCTTTGGCAACCATCAGATCGTTTGACCAGATCTTCCGCATCAGCATGAGCAGTTAACCAATAGAAGCCATGGCGAAACGCTTTAGCCACCAGAGACTTTGAACCGGCGTGGTGACCACAATCTCCTTCGTGGATCTCACGCAAAATTTCACGACCTTCTTCAGGAGACACGCAATGTTGAAAAGCTCCTGATACACTGCAATGATGCAACTCGCCGTTGATGATAGCCATGGACTTGGATCGCCGGATTATCTGCCGGGCCAGAATCTCATCCTCTGGCAACTCGCCCCGGTTCTTGTACGCCAGGTAAGGAAGCGTCCAATCCGGAATAACATGAAGAACTGCCACCAATTGAGCCTCCGGATCAGGAATAGCCAAATCCTCTTCACCAGGGATCTTCACCGACGGGTTGTGCAACACATCCAGAAAAACATTGGGCGGGACCGGTTTGCGCTGAGAGCCCAGCCGGCTTAAAGCGTCCGCCGCTTCATTTTTCCTCCGGTCCACGTGGTCCACCTGATAGCCTCTGAAATAACCTGCAACAATATCCACCTCATGATGATATGCTGCCATGAGTGGGTCCTTGGAGTCCCAAGTGCCAGACACTTGCTGAGCCACAAGGTCTGAGTCACCGAAGCACTTAACTCGACTTAGATTCATCTCCTTAGCCATCCGGAGACCATGGAGCAAGGCTTCATGCTCAGCTGCATTGTTAGTACAAGGGAACATTAAACGGAGAACATAACAAAACTTATCACCTCGTGGGGAAGTTAATACGACTCCAGCCCCCGAGCCTTCCAACTACCTGGATCCGTCAAAATGGATGGTCCAATACGTATGATCCGGCTTATCTTCAGGTGCTTGCATTTCCGTCCAATCATTGATGAAATCAACAAGTGCTTGAGACTTAACCGCTGTCCGAGGCACATACTTCAAACCGTACGGCCCCAGCTCTATGGCCCACTTTGCAATCCGGCCAGTTGCTTCCTGGTTCTCGATGATATCTCCCAAAGGAGCAGAATTGACTACCGTAATTGAGTGCCCTTGGAAATATTGTTTAAGCTTCCGGCTTGCCATAAAAACTCCATACACCAGCTTCTGCCAATGCGGATACCTTTGCTTGGACTCAATGAGCACCTCGCTGATATAATAGACCGGACGTTGAACCGGATGCTCCTTACCTGCCTCTTTTCGCTCCACCACAATAGCTACGCTGACCGCCCGAACATTAGCAGCAACATATAGCAGTAACGGCTCCTTGTCAACGGGAGCGGCGAGCACAGGCGGATTGGCCAATTGCCGCTTTAAATCCTCAAATGCTTCATCATCAGCAGAACTCCAGATAAACTGATCCGTCTTTTTCAACATCTGATACAAATGGATTGCCTTCTCACCCAGGCGACTGATAAACCGGCTTAGCGCAGCAATCCGGCCTGCCAGGCGTTGAACATCGTTGATACACTTCGGTTTAGCCAGGGAGGTGATAGCCGTGATCTTCTCTGGATTAGCCTCAATTCCCCTGTTGGACACTAGAAAACCCAATAGGTTGCCCGCCGGTACACCAAAGACACACTTGTCCGGATTAAGCATCATCTTGTATGTTCTCAGGTTATCAAAGGTTTCCTTCAAATCATCAATCAGAGTCTCCTTCTCCCTGGATTTAACCACGATATCATCCACGTAAGCATGTACATTACGGCCAATCTGCTTGTGAAGACAATTTTGTACACACCGTTGGTAAGTTGCCTGGGCACTCTTGAGACCGAAGGGCATAGACACATAGCAGAAGGCTCCAAAGGGAGTTATAAATGCTGTCTTCTCCTAGTCCTTAATTGCCATTTTGATCTGATGATAACCAGAATACGCATCCAAAAAACTTAAACGCTCACAAACCCGCCGTGGCATCAATAATTTGATCAATACGGGTGAGGGAAAAAGGATCTACTGGACAAGCTTTATTAAGATCTGTGTAATCCACACACATGCGCCAGGTGCCGTTTTTCTTGAGGACCAGCACCAGATTGGCAAGCCACTCGGGGTGAAAAACTTCAACAATAAAGCCAGCTGCTAAGAGCCTGGCTACCTCTTCTCCAATCGCCTTGCGTCTTTCTTCGTTAAACCGGCGGAGGAACTGTTTCACCAGTTTATATTTAGGATCCACATTAAGTGTGTGCTCAGTGAGTTGCCTCGGTACACCTGGCATGTCGGAGGGCTTCCATGCAAAAATGTCCCGATTCTCACGGATGAACTCGATGAGCGCGCTTTCCTATTTCGGATCCAAGTTGGCACTGATGCTGAACTGCTTGGACGAATCGCCAGGTATGAAGTCAACAAGCTTAGTTTCTGCTGTCGATTTGAACTTCAGGGCCGGATCATGCTCCGTAGTTGGCTTCTTCAACGGAGTCATGTTCGCCGGATCAACATTGTCTTTATAGTAATTCAACTCCTCGGTGGCACAAAACAACTCTGCATAAGCCGCACCTCCTTCCTCGCATTCCAAAGCGATTTTGCGGCTTTCATGAACCGTTATTGTCCCCTTGTGACCCGGCATCTTGAGCTGCAAATACACATAACAGGGCCGAGCCATAAACTTGGCGTATGCCGGTCGCCCAAACAGGGCATGATATGGACTTTGGATTTTCACCACTTCAAACGTCAATGTCTCCGACCTGGAATCATGATCATCCCCAAAGGCCACTTCGAGAGCTATCTTACCAACGGGATATGCTGATCTGCCAGGCACTACACCGTGGAATACCGTATTAGACGGTTTGAGATTCTTATCTGTTAGTCCCATGCGACGGAAGGTCTCATAGTACAGGATGTTAATGCTGCTCCCTCCATCCATGAGCACCTTGGTGAACTTATAACCTCCCACCTGAGGCTCCACCACCAGAGCCAACTGACCCGGATTATCGACCTGGGGTGGGTGATCCTCTCTGCTCCATATGATTGGCTGTTCAGACCAACGTAGATAACGGGGTATGGCCGGTTCAACAGAGTTGACTGCCCGCCTCTGAACCTTCCGGTCTCGCTTGTCCAAGCTAGTGGTAAAGACATGGTACTGCCCACTACTCAACTGCTTTGGGTTGCTCTGGTAACCTGACTATTGTTGCTGTTGGTTGTAACCACCCTGGTTGTTCTGACTATTTTGACCATTATGTCCCCCGGATTACCATTAAATCCTGAACCGGAACTTCCTCCACTGTAACCCGGCCCGGACCCTGAGCCACCGCCAGATCCGTGATCATACCGGAAATTATTAGAATTCTTGAACTCCTGCATAATAAAGCAATCCTTCCAAAGGTGGTTTGCTGGCTCCTCCTTCGTCCCATGTCTTGGACAGGGCTGGCTTAGCAGATAGTTTAGGCGGTTTGGGTTAGGGTTGGGTGCTCCACTACGATTTTTCGGCCTACCCTTGCGTCGCTGGCCATTGTCCTGTGCGTTGGTATTAGCCACAAAATCCATGTTACCATCCGCTTTACGCTTGCCTCCTCCGCCATTGCCTACCCAGTGATGCTGCTGACCTTTGGAGCTGATGTTCTTCTTCCCTTTCCCTGTCTTGTCATCATCAGATTCGGGATCCTTGGTACTATCAGAATCAGCATATTTCACCAAAGCGGCCATGAGGGTCCCCATGTCGGTGCAATGACGCTTCATCCGTCCCAATTTCAACTTCAGGGGCCCAAACCGGCAGTTGCCTTCTAGGGTTAATACCGCGGTGTCAGCGTTGATGCGGTCTGAGGAGTGCAACACTTGTGAAACCCGGCGCACCCAATGAGTCGTTGATTCTCCTTCCTCCTGGACGCATGCAGCTAAGTCCACTATCGACATAGGCTGTTTACAGGTATCCTTGAAATTGCTGATAAACCGGGCTCGTAATTGGGCCCATGAACTGATAGAGTTAGCTGGCAAGCTTTTTAACCAAGTACGGGCCGTTCCTTCAAGCATCATGGTGAAGTATTTCGCACACGCCGTGTCATCCACATCAAGCATCTCCATGGCCATCTCTTAGCTCTCCACCCATGTCTCTGGAGGTTGATCCGCCGTGTAATTTGGTACCTTGCGCGGGCCTTTGAAATCCTTGGGCAGGCGCACGTTGCGTAAAGCGGGGATAAGGCAAGGCACCCCCAAAGAACTAGAAGTAACACCAGGTTCGATCGAGATGGTTGGACGAACCGACGTGAGCTGCCGAGCCTGATGCTGTGCGGCTAACTCGGCCTCCCTGCGCGCTCGGGCCCGGTTCACCACTTCCTGAGCGTCATCAGCACCACCCGTCGGGTTGTTGCCACGGGGTGCTCCACGTCGTTCATTACTCGACACTGCTGGTTCATCCATATGTCTGCTATAGCTCCGGCGCCACGGGGTGCTCCACGTCGTTCATTACTCGACAATGCTGGTTCATCCATATGTCTGCTATAGCTCCGGCTTGGACGGGGGGTCGAGTGGATCCGGTCGCGGCTGTACGAGTACGCTTCCTGTTGGGCCAAAGCTGTCCTCAGAAGTTCCTTGACCCGTCGCATCTCTACTGCCTGCGGCGAGTCACCTTCAATTGGAATGGCCTCCAACCGTGCAGCAGCGGCAACAAGATTGTCCATTGGGTTGGAGTAGTGACCCGGAGGTGTTAAGGCATCCTGAGGTATAATGGTGTTTTGACGAGGCGGGTCCATCTGACGAGGCTGAACCGGTGCACCAGTCCCAGGGGCTTCTGCCCGGTTCCCCTCCAGCGGATTGCCGGCTCTTGGTCCTGGAGTGTTGAAAAGGTCTCTGGCCTCGAAAACCGGAGGTAAGTGGGATCGGTGCTTCCTCCTCATGACTTCATGCGACGCGCTCTGGTCCAACATAAGCCTGTAGGCCTGTGTGTCTAAAGCGGCCCGCTCTGCGACCATCCTGGTGTCCTCAGCCGCCAGATCCGTCTTGGCCTGGGTGATTTGTTCCTTTACCTTTGCAATCTCCGTGTTGTGAACGTCCTGATCTGGTGGATTAACTTCCGCCATAAGCACAGCCAACGCATCAAATAGTTCTGATAGAACCTGAGCCGGTGGGCGCACAGGGCCTCCTGCCCCGGCAGCCGTCGCCACTGCTGAACCAGAGATCGTTGCCGCGGCTGTCGAAGAATGAAGCGCTGCTTGTGTTCCGGTCATGAATTTTCAACCCGGTTAGGCAGATCAGAGGGGTCCAGAATACTGTCACCATCGGAACAGCTCTCAATCCGGCCATCTTGTAGCTGATAAAGAGATTCGGTTTCTCCGGTCGAAGATTCGTCACCGGAACAAACGACAGTCGCCCCGCGAAACTCCGATCCATCCTCATAACTTCCTCCATGGATCACTCCCACGAAGGCACGCTTCATGGCCGGTTTAACCCGGGCGGATTGCGCACGCTGAGCCGTCTCGACGAGGTCGGTGCAGATGTCCGGCTCAGGGCCCGGTTCACCGATCTTGCCAATGAAAACGTGAATGCTACCAAAGGGGACCCGGTACCCGTACTCAATTGAGCCGGCCTCGGTGCCCCAGCCTGCGTCGTAGATGTAGAGCTTGCCGCGACGACTCTTAGTCATCCGGCCTACAGCGTAGCCCTCGAGTCCTTCAAAGCGGCCCTCCAAGAACTGGAAACAATCATGCGATAGCCCCACGGTGGGCGCCAACTGTCGTGGTTTTGTCATGGCAGATGTCCAAGAGAAAGGACTTAGTTGTGGAGCCATCGCGATGGGTTAGCTTGAAGGGGTTAAAGCGGACACAAGGACGCAAGAGAGTTTATACTAGTTCGGCCCCTTCGATGAAGGTAAAAGCCTACGTCTAGTTGTGATGGAATTGATGGGTGTTTCGATGACTAGGGAGCAAACAAGCTTCGCCTATGTCTCGAGTTGTTGTCTGTTGTCCCTTGAACCGCCGCCGGGTCGTCCCCTTATATACATGGGTGACGCCCGTCGGTTTACAGAGTCCCAACACCGGCTCATAGATGTGTCCGGTTTGGTCTCTACTTATTCCTAACTTACAATACAAGTTACATATTGATGCCGGTTTATGGCTACAGGCTCTCAACCGATTATGGGTCTTGAGCCCTCATCTACCTTCATGGGCTTTAACATACTTAACTACTGATGAAGTTAACCTAGCCCAGATAGGCCGGTTTACGCCCAGTAGTAATATCCCCAACAGGTATGGTGAATGTTCAGATTATTACAGACTGTTCTGTTTTAGACAGATTCTGTTTTTTATGCATAGTTTGCTTGTTTTGATGAAACTATCGATTTATATCAGTGGATTAAGCCATGGAAAAGTTATATTACAGTAGCTACAATGCAAAAAACAAAATATGAATTGGTTTGCAACAGTACTTAGAGTAGTGATTTGCTTTATTATACTAACGGATCTTACCGAGCTTTCTGTTGAGTTTTGTGTGGATGAAGTGTTCGAAGATCGAGGATGTCTCGATGTGAGGGGAAGAAGGAGAGGCAAGAGCTCAAGCTTGGGGATGCCCAAGGCACCCCAAGTAAATATTCAAGGAGACTCAAGCGTCTAAGCTTGGGGATGCCACGGAAGGCATCCCATGTTTCTTCAACAAGTATCGATATGTTTTCGGACTCGTTCATGCGGTATGTGCAATCTTGGAGCGTCTTTTGCATTTAGTTTTCACTTATCTTTTATGCACCATGCTGGTATGAGATAGTCCATGGTTGATTTATAGAATTCTCTTTGCACTTCACTTATATCTTTTGAGTATGGCTTTATAGAATGCTTCATGTGCTTCCTGCACTTATATCATTTGAAGTTTGGATTGCCTGTTTCTCTTCACTTAGAAAAACGCCATTTGTAGAATGCTCTTTTTCTTCACTTATATTTGTTAGGGCGTGGGCATATCTTTTGTAGAAATAATTAAACTCTCTTGCTTCACTTATATATATTTAGAGAGTTGACAGGAATTGGTCATCCACATGGTTAGTCATAAAATCCTACATAACACTTGTAGATCACTGAATATGATATGTTTGATTCCTTGCAATAGTTTTGCGATATAAAGGTGGTGATATTAGAGTCGTGCTAGTTGAGTAATTGTGAAATTGAGAAATACTTGTGTTGAGGTTTGCAAGTCCCGTAGCATGCACGTATGGTGAACCGTTATGTAACAAAGTTGGAGCATGAGGTATTTATTGATTGTCTTCCTTATGAGTGGCGCTCGGGGACGAGCGATGGTCTTTTCCTACCAATATATCCCCATAGGGGCATGCGTAGTAGTACTTTTCTTCAAGGGCTAATAAACTTTTGCAATAAGTATATGAGTTCTTTATGACTAATGTGAGTCCATGGATTATACGCACTCTCACCCTTCCATCATTGTTAGCCTCTTCGGTATCGTGCATTGCCCTTTCTCACCTCGAGAGTTGGTGCAAACTTCGCCGGTGCATCCAAACCCCATGATACGATATGCTCTATCACACATAAACCTCCTTATATCTTCCTCAAAACAGCCACTATACCTACCTATCATAGCATTTCCATAGCCATTCCGAGATATATTGCCATGCAACTTCCATCATCATCATATACATGACTTGAGCATTTATTGTCATATTGCTTTGCATGATCCTAAGATAGCTAGCATGATGTTTTTATGGCTTTTCCGTTTTTGATGTCATTGCTACGCTAGATCATTGCACATCCCGGTACACTGCCGGAGGCATTCATATAGAGTCATATCTTTGTTCTAGCATCGAGTTGTAATATTGAGTTGTAAGTAAATAAAAGTGTGATGATCATCATTATTAGAGCATTGTCCCAGTGAGGAAAGGATGATGGAGACTATGATTCCCCCACAAGTCGGGATGAGACTCTGGAAGAAAAAAGAAAAAAGGAAAAAAAGAAAAAAAAGAGAAAGGCCAAAAAAAGGGAGGCAAAAAAACAAAAAAAGAGAGAAAAAGAGAGAAGGGACAATGTTACTACCCTTTTACCACACTTATGCTTCAGAGTAGCACCATGTTCTTCATATAGAGAGTCTCTTGAGTTATCACTTTCATATACTAGTGGGAATTTTCATTATAGAACTTGGCTTGTATATTCCGATGATGGGCTTCCTCAAATGCCCGAGGTCTTCATGAGCAAGAAAGTTGGATGCACACCCACTTAGTTTCCAGTTTGAGCTTTCATACACTTATAGCTCTAGTGCATCCGTTGCATGGCAATCCCTACGCCTCGCATTGACATCAATTGATGGGCATCTCCATATCCCATTGATTAGCCGCGTCGATGTGAGACTTTCTTCCTTTTTGTCTTCTCCACACAACCTCCATCATCATATTCTATTCCATCCATAGTGCTATGTCCATGGCTTGCCCTCATGTATTGTGTGAGGGTTGAAAAGCTGAAGCGCGTTAAAAAGTATGAACCAATAGCTCAGCTTGTCATCGGGGTTGTGCATGATTTGAATGGTTTGTGTGTGAAGATGGAGCATAGCCAGACTATATGATTTTGTAGGGATGAGCTTTCTTTGACTATGTTATTTTGATAAGACATAATTGCTTGGTTAGTATGCTTGAAGTATTATTGTCTTAATGTCAAATGACAGACAATTGCTTTGAATCACTCGTGTCTTAATATTCATGCCATGATTAGATTATATGATCAAGATTATGCTAGGTAGCATTCCACATCAAAAATTATCTTTTTTATCATTTACCTACTGAAGGATGAGCAGGACATACGCTTGGGGATGCTGATACGTCTCCGTCGTATCTATAATTTTTGATTAGTCCATGCCAATATTATACAACTTTCATATACTTTTGGCAACTTTTTATACTATTTTTTGGGACTAACATATTGATCCAGTGCCCAGTGACAGTTCCTGCTTGTTGCATGTTTTTTGTTTCGCAGTAAATCCATATCAAACGGAGTCCAAACGGGATAAAAACTGACGGAGATTTTTTTGGAATATATGTGATTTTTTGGAAGAAGAATAAACTCGAGACGATGCGTGAGGGGTCCACGAGGCAGGGGGCGCGCCCCAGGGGGTCAGGCGCGCCCTGGGCCCTCGTGGCCACCCCGTAAGACAGTTGATTCCCTTCTTTCGCCGCAAGAAAGCTAATATTCGTATAGAGACCGTGTTAAAATTTCAGCCCAATCGGAGTTACGGATCTCTGGGAATATAATAAACGGCGAAAGGGCAGAATCCCAGAACGCAGAAACAGAGAGAGACAGACAGACAGATCCAATCTCAAAGGGGCTCTCGCCCCTCCGCCGCCATGGAGGCCATGGACTAGAGGGGAAACCCTTCTCCCATCTAGGGAGAAGGTCAAGGAAGAAGAAGAAGAAGAAGAAGAAGAAGGGGGGCTCTCTCCCCCCCTCTCCCGGTGGCGCCGGAATGCCGCCGGGGCCATCACCGTGTGACGGAGAGCTACACCAACACCTCCGTCATCTTCACCAACATCTTCATCACCTTCCCCCATCTATCTACAGCGGTCCACTCTCCCGCAAACCGCTGTACCCTCTACTTGAACATGGTGCTTTATGCTTCATATTATTATCCAATGCTGTGTTGCCATCCTATGATGTCTGAGTAGATTTTCATTGTCCTATCGGTGATCGGTGAATTACTATGTGAAGGAAATATGCCCTATAGGCAATAATAATGTTATTATTTTATTTCCTTATATCATGATAAATGTTTATTATTCATGCTAGAATTGTATTATCCGGAAACATAATACTTGTGTGAATACATAGACAAACTAAACGTCACTAGTATGCCTCTACTTGACTAGCTCGTTAATCAAAGATGGTTATGTTTCCTAACCACAGACATGTGTTGTCATTTGATTAACGGGATCATATTATTAGGAGAATGATGTGATTGACATGACCCATTCCATTATCTTAGCACCCGATCGTTTAGTATGTTGCTATTGCTTTCTTCATGACTTATACATGTTCCTATGACTATGAGATTATGCAACTGCCGTTTGCCAGAGGAACACTTTGTGTGCTACCAAATATCACAACTTAACTGGGTGATTATAAAGGAGCTCTACAGGTGTCTCAAAAGGTAAATGTTGGGTTGGCGTATTTCGAGATTAGGATTTGTCACTCCGATTGTCGGAGAGGTATCTCTGGGCCCTCTCGGTAATGCACATCACATAAGCCTTGCAAGCATTGCAACTAATGAGTTAGTTGCAAGATGATGTATTACGAAACGAGTAAAGAGACTTGCTGGTGACGAGATTGAACTAGGTATTGAGATACCGACGATCGAATCTCGGGCAAGTAACATACCGATGACAAAGGGAACAACGTATGTTGTTATGCGGCCTGACCGATAAAGATCTTCGTAGAATATGTGGGAGCCAATATGAGCATCCAGGTTCCGCTATTGGTTATTGACCAGAGACATGTCTCGGTCATGTATACATTGTTCTCGAACCCGTAGGGTCTGCACGCTTAAGGTTTCGATGACAGTTATATTATGAGTTTATGAGTTTTGATGTACCAAAGTTAGTTCAGAGTCCTGTATGTGATCACAGACATAACGAGGAGTCTCGAAATGGTCGAGACATAAAGATTGATATATTGGACGACTATATTCGGACACCGGAAGTGTTCCGGTTGATTTCGGAGAAAACCGGAGTACCGGAGGGTTACCGGAACCCCCTGGGAGAAGTAATGGGCCATATGGGCCTTAGTGGATAGAGAGAGAAGGGCAGCCAGGGTGGGCCGCGCGCCTCCTCCCCCTAGGTCCGAATTGGACTTGGAGAGTGGGGGCGGCGCCCACCTTTCCTTCTCCCTCCCCACTTCCTTTCCCCCTCCTAGTAGGAGTCCTACTCCTACTAGGAGGAGGACTCCTCCTTGGCGCGCCAATAGGGTCAGCCGGCCTCCTCCCCTTGCTCCTTTATATACGGGGGCAGGGGGCACCCCTAGACACACATGTTGATCCACGTGATCATTTTCTTAGCCGTGTGCGGTGCCCCCTTCCACCATAATCCTCGATAATATTGTAGCGGTGCTTAGGCGAAGCCCTACAACGGTAGAACATCAAGATCGTCACCACGCTATCGTGCTGACGGAACTCTTCCCCGACACTTTGCTGGATCGGAGTCCGGGGATCGTCATCGAGCTGAACGTGTGCTAAAACTCGGAGGTGCCATAGTTTCGGTGCTTGATCGGTCGGGCCGTGAAGACGTACGACTACATCAACCGCGTTGTGCTAACGCTTCCGCTGTCGGTCTACAAGGGTACGTAGATCACACTCTCCCCTCTCGTTGCTATGCATCACCATGATCTTGCGTGTGCGTAGGAAATTTTTTGAAATTACTATGTTCCCCAACAGTGGTATCAGAGCCTAGGTTTTATGTGTTGATGTTATATGCACGAGTAGAACACAAGTGAGTTGTGGGCGATATAAGTCATACTGCTTACCAGCATGTCATACTTTGTTTCAGCGGTATTGTTGGACGAAGCGGCCCAGACCGACATTACGCGTACGCTTACGCGAGAGCGGTTCTCCCGACGTGCTTTGCACAAAGGTGGCTAGCGGGTGTCAGTTTCTCCAACTTTAGTTGAACCGAGTGTGACTACGCCCGGTCCTTGCGAAGGTTAAAACAGCACCAACTTGACAAACTGTCGTTGTGGTTTTGATGCGTAGGTAAGATTGGTTCTTACTTAAGCCCGTAGCAGCCACGTAAA
Source organism: Triticum urartu (assembly GCF_003073215.2). Classification (NCBI taxonomy): domain Eukaryota; kingdom Viridiplantae; phylum Streptophyta; class Magnoliopsida; order Poales; family Poaceae; genus Triticum; species Triticum urartu. Next base: position 379,451,178 of record NC_053022.1, on the reverse strand, counting down.
ACTTGCAACAACAAAGTAGAGGACGTCTAACTTGTTTTTGCAGGTCATGTTGTGATGTGATATGGTCAAGACATGATGCTAAATTTTATTGTATGAGATGATCATGTTTTGTAACCAAGTTATCGGCAACTGGCAGGAGCCATATGGTTGTCGCTTTATTGTATGCAATGCAATTGCGCAGTAATGCTTTACTTTATCACTAAGCGGTAGCGATAGTCGTGGAAGCATAAGATTGGTGAGACAACAATGCTACGATGGTGATCAAGGTGTCGCGCCGGTGACGATGGTGATCATGACGATGCTTCGAAGGTGGAGATCACAAGCACAAGATGATGATGGCCATATCATATCACTTATATTGATTGCATGTGATGTTTATCTTTTATGCATCTTATCTTGCTTTGTTTGACGGTAGCATTTTAAGATGATCTCTCACTAATTATCAAGAAGTGTTCTCCCTGAGTATGCACCGTTGCGAAAGTTCTTCGTGCTGAGACACCACGTGATGATCGGGTGTGATAGGCTCTACGTTCAAATACAACGGGTGCAAAACAGTTGCACACGCGGAATACTCAGGTTATACTTGACGAGCCAAGCATATACAGATATGGCCTCGGAACACGGAGACCGAAAGGTCGAGCGTGAATCATATAGTAGATATGATCAACATAGTGATGTTCACCAATGAAACTACTCCATCTCACGTGATGATCGGACATGGTTTAGTTGATTTGGATCACGTAATCACTTAGAGGATTAGAGGGATGTCTATCTAAGTGGGAGTTCTTTAGTAATATATTAATTGAACCTAAATTTATCATGAACTTAGTACCTGATAGTATCTTGCTTGTTTATGTTTGATTGTAGATAGATGGCCCGTGCTGTTGTTCCGTTGAATTTTAATGCGTTCCTTGAGAAAGCAAAGTTGAAAGATGATGGTAGCAATTACACGGACTGGGTCCATAACTTGAGGATTATCCTCATTGCTGCACAGAAGAATTACGTCCTGGAAGCACCGCTAGGTGCCAGGCCTGCTGCTGGAGCAACACCAGATGTTATGAACGTCTGGCAGAGCAAAGCTGATGACTACTCGATAGTTCAGTGTGCCATGCTTTACAGCTTAGAATCAGGACTTCAACAACGTTTTGAACGTCATGGAGCATATGAGATGTTCCAGGAGTTGAAGTTAATATTTCAAGCAAATGCCTGGATTGAGAGATATGAAGTCTCCAATAAGTTCTATAGCTGCAAGATGGAGGAGAACAGTTCTATCAGTGAGCATATACTCAAAATGTCTGGGTATAATAATCACTTGATTCAATTGGGAGTTAATCTTCCAGATGATTGCGTCATTGAGAGAATTCTCCAATCACTGCCACCAAGCTACAAGAGCTTCGTGATGAACTGTAATATGCAAGGGATGAATAAGACTATTCCCGAGCTCTTCACAATGCTGAAAGCTGCGGAGGTAGAAATCAAGAAGGAGCATCAAGTGTTGATGGTCAACAAGACCACTAGTTTCAAGAAAAAGGGCAAAGGAAAGAAGAAGGGGAACTTCAAAAAGAACAGCAAGCAAGTTGCTACTCAAGAGATGAAACCCAAACCTGGACCTAAGCCTGAAACTGAGTGCTTCTACTGCAAGCAGATTGGTCACTGGAAGCGGAACTGCCCCAATTATTTCGCGGATAAGAAGGATGAAAAGGTGAACAAAGGTATATGTGATATACATGTTATTGATGTGTACCTTACTAATGCTCGCAGTAGCACCTGGGTATTTGATACTGGTTTTGTTGCTAACATTTGCAACTCGAAACAGGGACTACGGATTAAGCGAAGATTGGCTAAGGACGAGGTGACGATGCGCGTGGGAAATGGTTCCAAAGTCGATGTGATCGCGGTCGGCACGCTACCTCTACATCTACCTTCGGGATTAGTATTAGACCTAAATAATTGTTATTTTGTGCCAGCGTTAAGCATGAACATTATATCTAGATCTTGTTTGATGCGAGACGGTTATTCATTTAAATCAGAGAATAATGGTTGTTCTATTTATATGAGTAATATCTTTTATGGTCATGCACCCTTAAAGAGTGGTCTATTCTTATTAAATCTCGATAGTAGTGACACCCATATTCATAATGTTGAAGCCAAAAGATGCAGAGTTGATAATGATAGTGCAGCTTATTTGTGGCACTGCCGTTTGGGTCATATCGGTGTAAAGCGCATGAAGAAACTCCATACTGATGGACTTTTGGAACCACTTGATTATGAATCGCTTGGTACTTGCGAACCGTGCCTTATGGGTAAGATGACAAAAACACCATTCTCCGGTACTATGGAGAGAGCAACAGATTTGTTGGAAATCATACATACAGATGTATGTGGTCCAATGAATGTTGAGGCTCGTGGCGGATATCGTTATTTTCTCACCTTCACAGATGACTTAAGCAGATATGGGTATATCTACTTAATGAAACATAAGTCTGAAACGTTTGAAAAGTTCAAAGAATTTCAGAGTGAAGTTGAAAATCATCGTAACAAAAAAAATAAAATTCCTACGATCTGATCGTGGAGGAGAATATTTGAGTTACGAGTTTGGTGTACATTTGAAACAATGCAGAATAGTTTCGCAACTCACGCCACCCGGAACACCCCAGCGTAATGGTGTATCCAAACGTCGTAATCATACTTTACTTGATATGGTGCGATCTATGATGTCTCTTACTGATTTACCGCTATCGTTTTGGGGTTATGCTCTAGAGACGACCGCATTCACATTAAATAGGGCACCATCAAAATCCGTTGAGACGACGCCTTATGAACTGTGGTTTGGCAAGAAACCAAAGTTGTCGTTTCTGAAAGTTTGGGGTTGCAATGCTTATGTGAAAAAGCTTCAACCTGATAAGCTCGAACCCAAATCGAAGAAATGTGTCTTCATAGGATATCCAAAGGAAACTATTGGATACACCTTCTATCACAGATCCGAAGGCAAGACTTTTGTTGCTAAATTCGGAAACTTTCTAGAGAAGGAGTTTCTCTCGAAAGAAGTGAGTGGGAGGAAAGTAGAACTTGATGAGGTAACTGTACCTGCTCCCTTATTGGAAAGTAGTACATCACAGAAACCAGTTTCTGTGACACCTACACCAATTAGTGAGGAAGCTAATGATGATGATCATGAAACTTCAGAACAAGATACTACTAAACCTCGCAGATCAACCAGAGTAAGATCCGCACCAGAGTGGTACGGTAATCCTGTTTTGGAAGTCATGCTACTAGATCATGATGAACCTATGAACTATGGAGAAGCGATGATGAGCCCAGATTCCGCAAAATGGCTTGAAGACATGAAATCTGAGATGGGATCCATGTATGAGAACAAAGTATGGACTTTGGTTGACTTGCCCAATGATCGGCAAGCAATTGAGAATAAATGGATCTTCAAGAAGAAGACTGACGGTGATGGTAATGTTACTGTCTACAAAGCTCGACTTGTCGCAAAAGGTTTTCGACAAGTTCAAGGGATTGACTACGATGAGACCTTCTCACCCGTAGCGATGCTTAAGTCTGTCCAAATCATGTTAGCAATTGCCGCATTTTATGATTATGAAATTTGGCAGATGGATGTCAAAACTGCATTCCTAATGGATTTTTGGAAGAAGAGTTGTATATGATGCAGCCAGAAGGTTTTGTTGATCCAAAGGGAGCTAACAAAATGTGCAAGCTCCAGCGATCCATTTATGGACTGGTGCAAGCCTCTCGGAGTTGGAATAAACGCTTTGATAGTGTGATCAAAGCATTTGGTTTTGTACAGACTTTTGGAGAAGCCTGTATTTACAAGAAAGTGAGTGGGAGCTCTGTAGCATTTCTGATATTATATGTAGATGACATATTACTAATCAGAAATGATATAGAATTTCTGGATAGCATAAAGGGATACTTGAATAAGAGTTTTTCAATGAAAGACCTCAGTGAAGCTTCTTACATATTGGGCATTAAGATCTATAGAGACAGATCAAGACGCTTAATTGGACTTTCACAAAGCACATACCTTGACAAAGTTTTGAAAAAGTTCAAAATGGATCAAGCAAAGAAAGGATTCTTGCCTGTGTTACATGGTGTGAAATTGAGTAAGACTCAATGCCCGACCAATGCAGAAGATAGAGAGAAAATGAAAGATGTTCCCTATGCTTCAGCCATAGGCTCTATCATGTATGCAATGCTGTGTACCAGACCTGATGTGTGTCTTGCTATAAGTCTAGCAGGGAGGTACCAAAGTAATCCAGGAGTGGATCACTGGACAGCGGTCAAGAACATCCTGAAATACCTGAAAAGGACTAAGGATATGTTTCTCATATATGGAGGTGACAAAGAGCTCATCGTAAATGGTTACGTTGATGCAAGCTTTGACACTGATCCGGACGATTCTAAATCGCAAACCGGATACGTGTTTACATTAAACGGTGGAACTGTCAGTTGGTGCAGTTCTAAACAAAGCATTGTGGCGGGATCTACATGTGAAGCGGAGTACATAGCTGCTTCGGAAGCAGCAAACGAAGGAGTCTGGATGAAGGAGTTCATATCCGATCTAGGTGTCATTCCTAGTGCATCGGGTCCAATGAAAATCTTTTGTGACAATATTGGTGCAATTGCCTTGGCAAAGGAATCCAGATTTCACAAGAGAACCAAGCACATCAAGAGACGCTTCAATTCCATCCGGGATCTAGTCCAGGTGGGAGACATAGTGATTTGCAAGATACATACGAATCTGAATGTTGCAGACCCGTTGACTAAGCCTCTTCCACGAGCAAAACATGATCGACACCAAAGCTCCATGGGTGTTAGAATCATTACTGTGTAATCTAGATTATTGACTCTAGTGCAAGTGGGAGACTGAAGGAAATATGCCCTAGAGGCAATAATAATGTTATTATTTTATTTCCTTATATCATGATAAATGTTTATTATTCATGCTAGAATTGTATTATCCGGAAACATAATACTTGTGTGAATACATAGACAAACTAAACGTCACTAGTATGCCTCTACTTGACTAGCTCGTTAATCAAAGATGGTTATGTTTCCTAACCATAGACATGTGTTGTCATTTGATTAACGGGATCACATTATTAGGAGAATGATGTGATTGACATGACCCATTCCATTAGCTTAGGACCCGATCGTTTAGTATGTTGCTATTGCTCTCTTCATGAGTTATACATGTTCCTATGCCTATGAGATTATGCAACTCCCGTTTGCCGGAGGAACACTTTGTGTGCTACCAAACGTCACAACGTAACTGGGTGATTATAAAGGAGCTCTACAGGTGTCTCCAAAGGTAAATGTTGGGTTGGCGTATTTCGAGATTAGGATTTGTCACTCCGATTGTCGGAGAGGTATCTCTGGGCCCTCTCGGTAATGCACATCACATAAGCCTTGCAAGCATTGCAACTAATGAGTTAGTTGCAAGATGATGTATTACGAAACGAGTAAAGAGACTTGCCGGTAACGATATTGAACTAGGTATTGAGATACCGACGATCGAATCTCGGGCAAGTAACATACCGATGACAAAGGGAACAACGTATGTTGTTATGCGGTCTGACCGATAAAGATCTTCGTAGAATATGTGGGAGCCAATATGAGCATCCAGGTTCCGCTATTGGTTATTGACCGGAGACATGTCTCGGTCATGTCTACATTGTTCTCGAACCCGTACGGTCCGCACGCTTAAGGTTTCGATGACAGTTATATTATGAGTTTATGAGTTTTGATGTACCGAAGTTAGTTCGGAGTCCCGGATGTGATCACGGGCATAACGAGGAGTCTCGAAATGGTCGAGACATAAAGATTGATATATTGGACGACTATATTCGGACACCGGAAGTGTTCCGGGTGATTTCCGAGGAACCGGAGTACCGGAGGGTTACCGGAACCCCCCGGGAGAAGTAATGGGCCATATGGGCCTTAGTGGAGAGAGAGAAGGGCAGCCAGGGTGGGCCACGCGCCTCCTCCCCCCTGGTCCGAATTGGACTAGGAGAGGGGGGGGGGGGGCGCCCCCCCTTTCCTTCTCCCTCCCCACTTCCTTTCCCCTCCTAGTAGGAGGAGGACTCCTCCTTGGCGCGCCAATAGGGCCGGCCGGCCTCCTCCCCTTGCTCCTTTATATATGGGGGCAGGGGGCACCCCTAGACACACAAGTTGATCCACGTGATCGTTTTCTTAGCCGTGTGCGGTGCCCCCTTCCACCATAATCCTCGATAATATTGTAGCGGTGCTTAGGCGAAGCCCTGCAACGGTAGAACATCAAGATCGTCACCACGCCATCGTGCTGACGGAACTCTTCCCCGACACTTTGCTGGATCGGAGTCCGGGGATCGTCATCGAGCTGAACGTGTGCTAAAACTCGGAGGTGCCGTAGTTTCGGTGCTTGATCGGTCGGGCCGTGAAGACGTACGACTACATCAACCGCGTTGTGCTAACGCTTCCGCTGTCGGTCTACAAGGGTACGTAGATCACACTCTCCCCTCTCGTTGCTATGCATCACCATGATCTTGCGTGTGCGTAGGATTTTTTTTGAAATTACTACGTTCCCCAACACTATGATTGATTTATTTGCTTGTGGTTATGTTGCTGTCCTTTGGTGCCCATCATATGAGCGCGCACGTGGATCACAGCATAGGGTTAGTTGTATGTTGATAGGACTATGTATTGGAGGGCAAGAGTGACAGAAACTTCAACCTAGCATAGAAATTGATGCATACGGGATTGAAGGGGGACCAATATATCTTAATGCTATGGTTGGGTTTTACCTTAATGAACGTTAGTAGTTGTGGATGCTTGCTAATAGTTCCAATCATAAGTGCATAGAATTCCAAGTCAGGGATGACATGCTAGCAGTGGCCTCTCCCACATAAAACTTGATATCGGTCTAGTAAAGTAGTCAATTGCTTAGGGGCAATTTCGCAACTCCTACCACCACTTTTACACACTCGCTATACTAAATTTATTGCTTCTATACCTAAACAGCCCCTACTTTTTATTTACGTGCACTTTATATTCTTGCAAACCTATGCAAAAACACCTACAAAGTACTTCTAGTTTCATACTTGTTTTAGGTAAAGCGAAGGTCAAGCGTGCGTAGAGTTGTATCGGTGGTCGATAGAACTTGAGGGAATATTTGTTCTAACTTTAGCTCCTCGTTGGGTTTGCCACTCTTACTTATCGAAAGAGGCTACAATTGATCTCCTATACTTGTTGGTTATCACATAGGTAAGAATCGTTCTTGCTAGATACCCATAGCAGCCACGTAAAACATGCAACAACAATTAGAGGACGTCTAACTTGTTTTTGCAGGGTATGTTGTGATATGATATGGCCAAAGACATGATGAAATATATTTGATGTATGAGATGATCATGTTTGTAATAGTTTATATCGACTTGCACATGTCGATGCATACGACAACCGGCAAGAGCCATAGGGTTGTCTTTAATTATTGTATGACCTGCTTGTCAATCGTTAAGCGCTACGTAATGCTTTACTTTATCGCTAAGCAGTAGCAATAGTAGTAGAAGCATGGTTGGCGTGACAACCCCGATGGCGGCACGATGATGGAGATCATGGTGTCATGCCGGTGATGATGGAGATCAAGCCAATGCTTTGGAGATGGAGATCAAAAGCACAAGTTGATGGCCATATCATGTCACTTATGATTTTCATGTGATGTTAATCCTTTTATGCATCTTATTTTGCTTAGGACGACGGTAGCATTATAAGGTGATCCCTCACTAAAATTTCAAGATAAATTGTGTTCTCGCCAAGTGTGCACAATTGCGAAAGTTCGTCGTTTCGAAGCACCACGTGATGATCGGGTGTGATAGACTCTATGTTCACATACAACGGGTGCAAGCTAGTTTTGCACATGCGGAACACCTGGGTTAAACTTGACGAGCCTAGCATGTATAGACATGGCCTCAGACGAAAGGTTGAACATGAGTCTTATAGTAGATATGATCAACATGGAGATGTTCACCATTGAAACCACCTCGTATCACGTGATGATCGGACTTGGGTTGGTGATCATGTTACACTCAGACGACTGGAGGGATGTCGATTTGAGTGGGAGTTCTTAGGTAATATGATTAATTGAACTCATTTATCATGAAAAATAGTCCAAGCTTTGAAAATTATGTTGTAGATCAATAGCTCGCGCTATAGCTCCTTGTTCTAATGCGTTCCTAGAGAAAGTCTAAGTTGAAAGATATTGTAAACAATTATGCGGACTGGGTCCGTAGTCTGAGGATTGTCCTCACTGCTGCATAGAAGGTTTATGTCCTTGATGCACCGCTTGGTGTGCCAACCCCTCTAGCATCGTTTATGGATGTTGTGAATATCTGACAGACACATTCTAATAATGTCGACGTCCTTGGAATGGGGGTACCCAGACTTGCCTGCCTGCGGCCCATGACGTGGATCCATCACCGGCCCATTATGGCCCAGCCTCAGCATCGACAACCCAAGACCCTCACGAGGGGCCAAGCCTCGTGAGGCGGACGACACCAAGACCTCCCTAGGGGAAGCCTCACCAAGCTGGCTCCCGAGGAGTGGAGATATCAATGCAATGTGCACCTCGCGAGGTTCATATGACGTGAGCCATGACGACCAAGGCCAGACAGGCGCCAGCGGGCGCAGTGTACCACCTTCCTCTTTGGTGCTAAAGAGGCAAGTGCAGGCGCAGAGTCCCGAGGCATCAAGCAAAGGTTTCCATTTTGGTGCAACAAGACCAAGACCGCCAGGACGGAGGTCATCATGGAGCCCACCGCGGCGTCACGACTAGGAGCTTTTGCAGGCGAAGACTACTTTCGTCAGGATAACTTGTAATAGTTGTCTCCCTTTGAATATGGCCGTTGTGGGATCCCTTCCCGCCTACATTTGGGAAGAGGACCAAGGCCACTATAAATAGGACCTAGCCACCACCATAGGAGGGCGGATCCATTCCACCCGACCACCTCATTGATACGTCTCCAACGTATCTATAATTTTTGATTGCTCCATGCTATATTATCTACTGTTTTGGACATTATTGGGCTTTATTATCCACTTTTATATTATTTTTGGGACTAACCTATTAACCGGAGGCCCAACCCAGAATTGCTGTTTTTGCCTGTTTTAGGGTTTCGAAGAAAAGGAATATCAAACGGAGTCTAAACGGAATGAAACCTTCGGGAACGTGATTTTCTCACCGAATACAACTCAGGAGACTTGGACCCTACATCAAGGCATGTAATAGGAGGCCACAAGGAAGGGGGCGCTCCCTACCCTACCAGGCACGCCCCCACCCTCGTGGGCCCCCTGTTGCTCCACCGACGTACTTCTTCCTCCTATATATACCCACGTACCCCCAAAAGATCATATACGGAGCCAAAACCCTAATTCCATCGCCGCAAATTTCTGTATCCACAAGATCCCGTCTTGGGGCCTGTTCCGGAGCTCCGTCGGAGGGGGCATCGATCACGGAGGGCTTCTACATCAACACCATAGCCTCTCCGATGAAGTGTGAGTAGTTTACTTCAGACCTACGGGTCCATAGTTAGTAGCTAGATGGCTTCTTCTCTCTTTTTGGATCTCAATACAATGTTCTCCCCCTCTCTTGTGGAGATCTATTCGATGTAATCTTCTTTTTGCGGTGTGTTTGTTGAGAACGATGAATTGTGGGTTTACGATCAAGTCTATCTATGAATAATATTTGAATCTTCTCTGAATTCTTTTATGTATGATTGGTTATGTTTGCAAGTCTCTTTGAATTATTAGTTTGGTTTGGCCTACTAGATTGATCTTTCTTGTAATGGGAGAAGTGCTTAGCTTTGGGTTCAATCTTGCGGTGTCCTTTCCCGGTGACAGTAAGGGCAGCAAGGCACGTATTGTATTGTTGCCATCGAGGATAACAAGATGGGGTTTTCTTCATATTGCATGAGTCTATCCCTCTACATCATGTCATCTTTCTTAAGGCATGACTCTGTTTTTAACTTAATACTCTAGATGCATGTTGGATAGCGGTCGATGAGTGGAGTAATAGTAGTAGATGCAGGCAGGAGTCGGTCTACTTGTCTCGGACGTGATGCCTATATACATGATCATACCTAGATATTCTCATAAGTATGCTCAATTCTGTCAATTGCTCGATAGTAATTTGTTCACCCACCATAGAATACTTATGCTCTCGAGAGAAGCCACTAGTGAAACCTATGGCCCCCGGGTCTATCTTTATCATACCAATCTCCTACTACTTAGTTATTTACTTTGCTATTTACTTTTCCTTTATTTTACTTTCCATCTTTATCATAAAAATACCAAAAATCTTATCTTATCATATCTATCAGATCTCACTCTCGTAAGTGGCCCTATAGGGATTGACAACCCCTATTTGCGTTGGTTGCGAGGATTTATTTGTTTTGTGCAGGTGCGAGGGACTCGCGCGTAGCCTCCTACTGGATTGATACCTTGGTTCTCAAAACTGAGGGAAATACTTACGCTACTTTGCTGCATCATCCCTTCCTCTTCGGGGAAAACCAACGTAGTGCTAAAAGAGGTAGCAAGAAGGATTTCTGGCGCCGTTGCCGGGGAGGTCTACGCAAAAATCAACATACCAAGTACCCATCACATACCCTTATCTCCCGCATTACATTATTTGCCATTTGCCTCTCGTTTTCCTCTCCCCCACTTCACCCTTGCTGTTTTATTTTCCCTCTCTCTCTCTCTATCCTCCCTCTATTTGCCTCTTTTGTTCGCTTGCTTTTTGTTTGCTTGTGTGTTAGTTTTCTTGCTTGTCACGATGGCTCAAGATAATACTAAATTGTGTGACTTCACCAATACCAACAACAATGATTTTATTAGCACTCCGATTGCTCCTCTTACCGATGCTGAATCTTGTGAAATTAATGTTGCTTTGCTGAATCTTGTCATGAAAGATCTGTTTTCCCGCCTTCCTAGTGAAGATGCCGCTACCCATCTTAATAGCTTCGTTGATTTGTGTGACATGCAAAAGAAGAAATATGTGGATAATGATATTGTTAAATTGAAGCTATTTCCTTTTTTGCTTAGAGATCGTGCTAAAGCTTGGTTTCTGTCTTTGCCTAAAAATAGTATTGATTCATGGAATAAATGCAAAGATGCTTTTATCTCTAAGTATTTTCCTCCCGCTAAGATCATCTCTCTTAGAAACACTATTATGAATTTTAAGCAACTTGATCATGAACATGTTGCACAAGCTTGGGAGAGAATGAAATTAATGATACGTAATTGCCCTACTCATGGTTTAAATTTGTGGACGATTATACAAATTTTTTATGCCGGATTGAATTTTGCTTCTAGAAATCTTTTAGATTCGGCCGTGGGAGGCACTTTTATGGAAATCACTTTAGGAGAAGCTACTAAACTCCTAGATAATATTATGGTTAATTATTCTCAATGGCATACTGAAAGATCTACTAATAAAAAGGTGCATGCGATAGAAGAAATTAATGTTTTGAGTGGAAAGATGGATGAACTTATGAAATTATTTGCTAATAAGACTGTTTCTTCTGATCCTAATGATATGCCCTTGTCTACTATGATTTAAAATAATAATGAATCTATGGATGTGAATTTTGTTGGTAGGAACAATTTTGGTAACAACGCGTATAGAGGAAATTTCAATCCTATGCCTTATCCTAGTAATCCCTATAATAATTATGGTAATTCCTACAACAATTCTTATGGAAATTATAATAAGATGCCCTCTGATTTTGAATCTAATATTAAAGAATTTATTATTTCACAAAAGAACTTTAATGCTAGGATTGAAGAAAAATTGCTTAAGATTGATGATTTGGCTAGGAACGTTGATAGAATTGCTCTTGATGTTGATTTTTTGAAACTTAGATCTATTCCACCTAAGCATGATATCAATGAGTCTCTCAAATCCATGAGAATTTCCATTGATGAGTGCAAAGAAAGAACCGCTAGGATGCGTGCTAAGAAGGATGCCTTTATAAAAGCGTGTTCTTCTAGTTCCTATGAAAATAATGGTGAAGATCTAAAAGTTATTGATGTGTCCCCTATTAAATCTTTGTTTTGCAATATGAATCTTGATAATGATGGGACTGAATATGATCCACCTTTACCTAGAAGGCGTTCCAAGAATTCTGAATCTTTTGATCTTGATGCTAAATTTGATAAAAGTGGGATTGAAGAAATTAAAACCCTAGATGTTGCTAAACCCACTATTATGGATTTCAAGGAATTTAACTATGAAAATTGCTCTTTGATTGATTGTATTTCCTTGTTGCAATCCGTGCTAAATTCTCCTCATGCTTATAGTCAAAATAAAGCGTTTACTAAACATATCATTGATGTCTTGATACAATCTTATGAATAAAAACTTGAATTGGAAGTTTCTATCCCTAGAAAAATTTATGATGAGTGGGAACCAACTATTACAATTAAAATTAAAGATCATGAATGCTATGCTTTATGTGATTTGGGTGCTAGTGTTTCCACGATTCCAAAGACTTTGTGTGATTTGTTAGGTTTCCGTGATTTTGATGATTACTCTCTAAACTTGCACCTTGCGGATTCCACTATTAAGAAACATATGGGAAGAATTAATGATGTTCTTATTGTTGCAAATAGGAATTATGTTCCCATAGATTTTATTGTTCTTGACATAGATTGCAATCCTTCATGTCCTATTATTCTTGGTAGACCTTTCCTTAGAGCGATTGGTGCAATTATTGATATGAAGGAAGGAAATATTAGATTTCAATTTCCATTAAGGAAAGGCATGGAACACTTTCCTAGAAAGAAAATTAAATTACCTTATGAATCTATTATGAGAGCCACTTATGGATTGCCTACCAAAGATGGCAATACCTAGATATGTTCTTGCTTGTTATGCCTAGCTAGGGCCGTTAAACGATAGCGCTTGTTGGGGGGCAACCCAATTTTATTTTTATTCCTTGCTTTTTGATCCTGTTTAGTAATAAATAAATTATCTAGCCTCTGTTTTGGTTGTGTTTTTGTGTTTAATTAGTGTTTGTGCCAAGTAGAACCGTTGGGAAGACTTGGGGAAAGTCTTGTTGAACTTGCTGTAAAAAACAGAAACTATAGCGCTCACGAGAACTGCTGTCATTTTTATTTGGAAAGTGCTATATAGTTAATTATTTTTTTTCAGATGATTAATAGATAAATTCCTCACGTCCAGCAGTTTATTTTAGAATTTTTGGGGTTCCAGATCTTGCGCTAGCTACAGATTACTACAGACTGTTCTGTTTTTGACAGATTCTGTTTTTCGTGTGTTGTTTGCTTATTTTGATGAATCTATGGCTAGTAAAATAGTTTATAAACCATAGAGAAGTTGTAATACAGTAGGTATAACACCCATATAAATAATGAATGAGTTAATTACATATAACGCCCATGATGCGGCTATATCTCCCACGTGTCGGAGCACGACTTAGAGGCATAACCGCATTGTAAGCAATATCGCAAGAGGGGTAATCATTACACATCCCATGTAATGAATAAGGAAAGAGGTACATAGTTGGCTTACAATCGCCACGTCACACAATACATGAATAAAACATTACAACATCCAGATACAATCAAGGTCCGACTACGGAACCAAAATAAAAGAAGACTACCCCAAATGCTATAGATCCCCGATCGTCCCAACTGGGCTCCACTACTGATCAACTGGAAACGGAACACAAAACGAACACGAACTTCATCGGGCTCCTCCTTGAGCTTGGTTGCGTCACTTGCATGGTATCATTGGCACCCGCAAACTGGTTTTGGAAGTATCTATGAGTCACGGGGACTCAGCAATCTCACACCCTCGCGATCAAGACTATTTAAGCTTATAGGTAGGTAAAAGGTATGTGAGGTGGAGCTGCAGCAAGCACTAGCATATATGGTGGCTAAACATACGCAAATGAGAGCGAGAAGAGAAGGAAAAGGCACGGTCGAGAAAACTATGATGAAGAAGTGATCCTAGAACAACCTACGTTCAAGCATAACTCCAACACCGTGTTCACTTCCCAAACTCCGTCGAGAAGAGACCATCACGGCTACACACGCGGTTGATGCATTTTAATTTAAGTTAAGTTTCAGGTTTTCTACAACCGGACATTAAAAAATTCCCATCTGCCCATAACCGCGGGCACGGCTTTCGAAAGTTCAAATCCCGGCAGGGGTGTCCCAACTTAGCCCATCACAAGCTCTCACGGTCAAGGAAGGATATTCCTTCTCCCAAGACAACCCGATCAGACTCGGAATCCCGGTTACAAGACATTTCGACAATGGTAAAACAAGACCAGCAAAGCTACCCAGATGTGCCGACAAATCCTGATTGGAGCTGCACATATCTCGTTCTCAGGGCACACCGGATGAGACATCCTTCGAGTAAAACCAACCCTCAAGTTGCCCCGAGGTGGCCCCGCAGTCTACTCGGTTCGGACCAACACTTAGAGAAGCACTGGCCCGGGGGGGTGTTAAAATAAAGATGACCCTCGGGATGCGCGACTCCCAAGGGAAAAGGCTAGGTGGCAAATGGTAAAACCAAGGTTGGGCCTTTCTGGAGGAGTTTTATTCAAGGCGAACTGTCAAGGGGTTCCCATTATAACCCAACCGTGTAAGGAACGCAAAATCAAGGAACATAACACCGGTATGACGGAAACTAGGGCGGCAAGAGTGGAACAAAACACCAGGCATAAGGCCGAGCCTTCCACCCTTTACCAAGTATATAGATGCATTAATTAAATAAGAGATATTGTGATATCCCAACAAATATCCATGTTCCAACAAGGAACAAACTCCAATCTTCACCTGCAACTAGCAACGCTATAAGAGGGGCTGAGCAAAGCGGTAACATAGCCAAACAACGATTTGCTAGGACAAGGTGGGTTAGAGGTTTGACATGGCAATTTGGGAGGCATGATATAGCAAGTGGTAGGTATCGTAGCATAGGCATAGCAAAAGAGCGAGCATCTAGCAAGCAAAGATAGAAGTGATTTCGAGGGTATGGTCATCTTGCCTGAGATCCCGCAAGTAAGAAGAACGAGTCCATGAAGAAGACAAACGGACGTAGCCAACATATCCTCACAAACGCAATGTTACTGGATTACCGAGAAGAAGTACAGCGGAAAGAAAGCAAACAACATAGTAAACAAACATCACATAAGCATGGCATGATGCACAACCAAGTATGATGCATGTCCGGTTTAACGAGGCATGGCATGGCAAAGTGCACAAACAACCCTACAAACTAAGTGGAGCTCAATATGCAACTCCGTTGCATATTGACGCAACACCACGTGACTTATTTAGTTCGATCTTCTTTATGTACCCAACAATATTAAATGTTGTTTAAACATGGCAAGAGGTGGAGCATAAGTAAACTAAACATTTAGGCATGTTTAAATGAGGCCGGAAATAACAAACAACAATTCCAGTAAAACCTCATGTGCAATAATTTAGGTTTGGTACTGTTCTGGCCTAAACACAATTTTAGAGTTGTTAAACATGCAAATCAAGTATACCATGTTAAACTAGGCAAAATTCTACCCCATTTACATATAAAGATTAATTAAAACCGAACTACAGTTAATTAGTTATGAATTAAAGCATTTTAGCAAAATTTAAACAAAAAACATTTTAAGCATTTTAACATGGCAAGAAAGTGGCATATTATTAATCTACACATAATTTTAAGCAAGTTTCATATATAAATTATTTAGATCCGATGCACGGTTGTGAAGTTATTAAATGCATGAAGTGCAAGGGTTTTTCTGCAAATCTGTGTCTCAGGATTAATAGAAAAAATGATCAACGGAAAAAAAATATAGAGCTGGGATGAATCTGGAGCGCTGCTCACATTGGGCTTGGCCCGATTGGTGGAAGAGGCCTGCTGTTGGAGAGGCTGGGCTGCTCACCGTCTCGGCCTAGGTCAGTGGAGGTGGCTGCAGGCCTGGGCGGCTCGGGCTGGCGAATTGGGCGGTTGGGCCTTGGGTGGATCGAACTAGGAGGTGGACGGGGCGCGGTGCGGGTCAACGGGGATGAGCGGGCGGACTGCTGCTGCTTGTTCTCTGCTCGCCAGAGGCTGAACGACGGAGCTGAAGGTCAAAAGCAGGGCGGCAGCGGGACTTGGTGCGGCGACGGCGAACTGGAGGGGCGCCGTCCTTGCCAGGAACTGATGAAGACAACGTCGACAGGGACTCCGGCAGTGGCAGGTACTCGAGGCGGCGGCCGTGGCGTCGTTCCTACAACTGAGAGAGAGCGAGCATGAGAGAAAGATAGGGACGGGGAGGAGAAGGAAGAAGCAGGGGAAGAGGAGGTTAGGAGGAAGGGATCCAGCGCTGGCTAGCTCCGGGAGAGCTCTTGCTCGATCTAGACAGCGGGGAGGTACTGAAGCGGGCGCGACCATCTGCTCGTCGGAAGCAGAGCAGCAGCAGCGCTGAACGGGAAGGCGGCAGCGGGGTCCGGTGGAGGCGCGCACAGGAGGAGCTCAGGAAGGGCGCCATGAAGCTGATGTGCTCCGGTGTGAGGAGGCTGAGGGCGGGGTGCTGCTGCTGTTGTCACCGACGGCGATGATCTCCGGCTCGAGGAGAAGGCCGAAGCACTTGGGGACAGAAGGGAGGGCGCACAAGGGTGGCTGCGGTGGTTGGATGGATCGATGCATGGATTGGATCGAAAGGATTCCGGTGGGGATTGGCCGGCGATGGATCCAAGGAGAGACCAAGTGGCGACGGGATGGATCCCGAGAGAGAGAAAGGCAGGTAGGCGGCGGCGGGTAGGAGGGTGGATGGGACAGATCCCTAGTTTTTAGGGTTTGGTCTAGATATAGACTAGGGTGTATATATAGGGTGGGTCTATTATGATAACACCCCTTAAGACCTTATTCTGCACACCAAAACGCCTTATTCTGCACACCACCAAGATCGCACCGCCGCCCCTCCCCTCCCGGCCTTCTACCGCGGCAGCGGCCTGGGCGAGCCGCCGCCCCTCCCCTCCCGGCCTTCTACCGCGGTAGCGGCCTGGGCGAGCCGCCGCCCCTCCCCTCCCGGCCTTCTTCCGCCGCGGCGGCCTAGGAGCGATGCCGCCCCTCCCCTCCCCGCTTTCTCCCGCGGCGGCGGCCTGGGAGCGACGCCGCCCTTCCCCTCCCGGGCTTCTTCCGCGGCAGCGGCCGGCAGCGACGCCGCCCCTCCCCTCCCGGCCTTCTTCCGCGGCGGCGGCCAGGCAGCGACGCCGCCCGTCGCCTCTCGGCCTTCTTCCGCGGTAGGCACCGAGCAACACCAGCCTATCGGCCTTCTTCCACGGCAGCAGCTCGGTAGCGCCGCCACCGAACTCCTCCGGGCCTGCAATTAGCTGTACTTCATCAGATGTGGATTGGTGCTGCCTCGACATCAAACCAATTCGAGCAAGGAGGAGTGTGCGCAAGGTTGCTTCAACCATGGGTAGCTTCTTGGAATAAGTCTGCATCGACCTTCAGAGCAAATCCTCCTTCCCTGTTCACCTTGAGCAACGTCCAGACCGCCCATGAACTTCTGAAGGGCAAGTGGACTACACGGGCGAACGTGAAAGTTGTGCAGGCGGACAAGAAGGGAACTTCCTCCTGTAAACGCAAGGAATCACTGCATCACGAGGTAAGCAGTACACTTCCTCAACCATCTCAGTGTAGTTATCATAGACAAAGTAGTACAAGCAGTACAGCGCGCGATTATGCAGTACAAAACCTATGCAGTGCGGTTGCTTCAGTTTGTTGTGGGGGAAAATGCAGTACGCTTGTATAGGTTCATTACAGATAATGATGCTGTGCAGTTGCTTCAGTTCACCTTGTGGGGTGATGCAGTCACCATGCAATGCTTTGGCAGTACCATTTTGAACACATTGCAGTTCGCATGATTCAGTTCATTTAACCTAACAATGCAGCTCGGTCATTTTGTGTGCAGGAGATGACGTTCAGCAGATACAAAATGCCGCGCATAATTGACAGCACTGAGAACAACAACTTTCAGAAGAGTGGATATTCTTCTGAAAGAGATACTGGCTGGGTTACCCCTGAGATTCCTCTTGGATTCTTCACGACGACAAACAGGGTGCAGTACTCTCCACAAGAAGATTTTTCACATGACGAAGATGTAGTTGAAGATGAAGATGATGTCACATTCGTCTGGGAAGGCACTCACCAATGCGATGATGAAGACGATGACAATGAAGATGAGCCGATAACAGTTCTCAACCCAGAGTATAAGCACGAGTTCACTACGTTTCGACAGCATGTCCGAACAGACAATGATGACGCAATTGAACACGATGTTGCAGCAGATGATGATTATGTCTATGATGATGTGCCACTGCTCCAAAATTTTCAAACCAATCCACCGAGACATCGTCACAACACTGGATTACCACCACGTCCACCTGCCGCACCCCAAAACAGAGCTCAGCGTCCACCTGCTGCACCGAAAAACAAAGCTCCAACCAGACCTGCTGCATCAACTTCGACGCTGCGGCCACCAACGATGCCTCGGTCAAAAGTAAATAGCAGGTACAAATCCTCCTCATTGTTACCACCGCGAGATCCTCAACTACACACATCTTCTATAACCCCGCCATGTCCAATACAACCCGGCGAGCTGCAAACACCATCAGGCGAACGACTCTACACACATGTAAGTTTATGGTCTAAAAAAATAAATAGTTATAGTCCATTCAGATAACATTGCAGTACACACTGATATTTCTTGTGAGCTTTGGCTAGGAACATTGCAAATGCTTTATGAAACTCGTATGCACTCCTCGTATTCAAAAAACAGAACAGAACAAATTTTCTCATATAGCATTTCAATTAATGCAGGATAAAAACATGCCGCTGAACCTCGTACCTGCTGCTGGAATGAAATTCACCACGTACGACAAGGCATGGGACTTTTACAACAATTATGCAAGATGTGCAGGGTTTGGTATACGCAAGAGGGAAAAACACAGGACAAATGCCTACATTGTCTGCTCAAGAGAAGGGGTCCACAAGCAGGCTGTGTCAGATTATCACTGGGTACGTCAGAAGACATCAAAAAGGATTGGCTGCAATGCAAAGATTAGAGTCAAAAAAAGGAAGGATGGCAAATTTGTGATAGAAATGGTTCAACTCAACCACAATCACAAGATGCTGGAAAGCCCCGGGATGCTTTTGCACATGCGATCGCACAAAAAAGACGATCCTTTGATAGACCAGTTAGTGAAAGACATGCAACTGGACAACCACACACATGCTCAGATGATGTCGACGCTGTCGCGTATGTCCGGTGGTCTGCAGTACATGGGACATACTAGCCGCGACTGGGTAAACAGGTAAGCACGTAACAGAGCATATCTCTTGAGCATTCTGTCTGTAATTATTCCCTATTTGGTGAGATAAGTTTGCATTGTCTCTGAAAATGCAGGAAACAGAAGTTTGCCAGAGAAGAGTCTGAAGATGATGTCAAGAAACTTATGAATTTCTTCGAGAAAATGCAAAAGATAAACCCAGAGTTCTTCTATGATTATGACGTTGATGCAGATAACCGTGTAAGAAACGTCTTTTGGGTGAACGCAAGTTACAGAGGATCGTATGAAGATTTTGGAGACTGCGTTACATTTGACACGACTATAAAACTAACAAATTCCACATGCCGCTGGGAGTGTTTGTGGGGGTGAACCATCATCTACAGAGCACCATATTTGCTGTTGCACTCGTGCGAGATGAAACAATACCATCATTTGAGTGGGTTTTCAAAACCTTTCTGAGGTGTATGAACAACAAGCCGCCAATCTGCATGCTCACAGGTACAAAAAATAAAAAACACCTGCATACTTACGTTTTGTTTTGTTTTGTGCACTTATATTTCTCTCATCTATCTTGCAAACACACAAACAACTTAATAAAAAAACACTGTTTGGTTCTTCTCAGACCAGTGTTCTTCGATGAAGGCAGCATTAAAAACTATCCTCCCACAAACTCTGCATAAGCTGTGTCGGTGGCATATCATGAAGAAGTACAAGGACCACGTCGCCTTGCTGTATAAGGCACACGAGAAGCTCAAGGACGAACTCAATGCAGTGCTGAACCACCCACTAATGCCGTCAGAATTTGAACGAGCATGGAAGAACCTCATTCAGAGGTACAACTTGCAAGACGACGAAGTGATGAATTCACTGTGGGATGACAAGCACGAGTGGATCTCAGCTTACTACAAGGAAATTTTCTGTGCTCGGATGACTTCCACACAGAGAAGCGAGAGCATGAACCGCATACTGAAGAAAATTTTTGTCAGGGAGAAGCATGATCTCCATCTGTTTGCTCAGCAGGTGGACAAGTGCATTCAGACCAGGAAGGCCATCGAGCATGCAGAGACAGTAGCAAATGAGGTAAACAAAATGTCAATCAAAAACTGCTTAAAAAATATGACTACAAAAACAAACAATTTTTTCATTTCTCTGGATCGTAACAGTGCATTTGTGATCATGCAGTCAGAGGTAAAAACAACAACAAAGTTTGGCTTCGAAGTTCAGCTATCAAAAGTGTATACAAGGGCAGTGTTTGCAGATTTCAAAGAAACACTCTACCGTAGCACTGCATTCAGAGCAGAACGGTACCCTAAGAACCCGACAAAGTATCTCGTACACCACTACAACAGATCGGATGCATTTGACTGGGCAAGGCATAATTACCAAGTGGTCGCCGATGAAGAGAAAGGTGTCTACGAATGTGAGTGCAAACTCTGGACACACACAGGTGAGACTCCTAGCAAAAAAAAATTCTAGATTCTCATATTCATGCACGAAAGCTAACTTACTGAACTTTAAAAGTACATATGCATGTGTAATTCACAAAACTAAATGAAGTTCACTTCTTTAAAAAATGAACAAATAATGAAAAAATATATGTTTACTAATTTCATGCAGTTCACTTACAGAACAAAAAAAATCATGTGTTTGTCTGCAAGCCTCTTCCGCGTCCATGTCTTATGCATGCTTTCTCATTTGAGAGTACTCAACATTCCTGAGGTGTACATCATGAAAAGATACACCCGTAACGCAAGATCAGATGCAACGTTTGACAGAAGAGACTACGAACAAACAGCACCAGATGGAACCTCGCTTTTTTGCCGTAGAAAATTGCTGACAGAAACAGCAATGGACCTTGCAAACAGAGCGACAAGGTCCGACGCCGGGTGCCACAGAGCGTTGTCTGGTATGAGGGCACTGATAGAGGAAGTTGACGTGCTCAACGAAGAAGAAGAAGAAGAAGAAGAAGAAGCAAAACTAAAGCAAGCAGAGAAATCCCAGCATGACAATAATGCCGAGCAAGTAGAAAATACTGAACACATCGGAACTGGTGCTATCAAAAAAGAAACAATTCTTCCACCTCCTATTTCAAACACAAGAGGAAGGAAGAAAGGGGGAGATGCAACCCAGAAAAAGGTGGCATGCAAGGAGAAAAATGATGACAAAAACAGTAAGCCACAGCCTGAGCTGGACAGTGATGGTCACCCACTGGGAATAAGAAGGTGCAAGACATGTAATGAAATCAGCGGCCACAATTCCAGGACGTGTACAAAAATAAATGAACAAGAAAAACGAGGACATGGAGATGCACAACAAAACAGAAATTCCACTCACAACACTAAGAAATGGACGAAACCGAGACGTTGTAGCATCTGCAAAAAGAGGAAGAGACACAATTCAAGAACCTGCCCCAAAAGAAAAAGAAAAAGATCAGAAAATGAGGAAGACGAAGAAGGTGAGATCAAAGAAGAAGATGATGACAGAACTGAAGAAGAAATGGCTTATGAAGAAGCAGATGGAGAAGAGGAGGAAGAAGAAGAGAGTGAAGAGGACGAAGAACATGAAGAAACTGAAGAAAAAGTGGCGTATGAAGAAACAGATGATGAAGATGATGAATAGGAAGAAGAGAGTGAAGAGACTAAAGAGAGTGAAGAGGACAAAGAACATGAAGAAACAGTGTCAACAAGACCACCACAAGGAAATGCTGCTGTACAGAAAAAACCGAGAACAACACCACTTTCAAAAAACAAGGTAGGAGCAAAGAAGGATGCAGTTCACAACACTGGAAAACGAAAACCACCATCAACCAGCACGCGGGGATCAAAGAAGGATGCAGTTCACAGCACTGGAAAACCAAAGCATCCATCAACCAGCACGCGGGGAGCAAAGAAGGATGCAGTCCACAGCGCTGGAAAACCAAAGCAGCCATCAACCAGCACGCGGGGGGCTACAAACACAAAGGTGCAGAGACAATAACCAGCAACACCGCCATGGAAAACAAAAGAAAGTGCGACGTTAGACACGCTCCAGTCACCGCGCAGAAGCAGCAGGTTAACGACCAAATAGATGAACAAACAATAAATTAATCGTATGCATAGCAGTTTGCTTATCTCTATGACTTATGTATTAGTTTAAATTTTGTGTAAACACAAATTTCTCATTGACTATGAGTTATTCAACTAAACCATGTAAAAGAGAAAATGGTATATAGAGTATACCATATATATATAGCAGTCTTGAGTAAAACATTGACACATTTTGATTCAAAAACCATGTAAAAAATGCTGTTAGCTCGCTGCAGTCCAACGAGTAGTACATATAAAACGCATTTCAATATGCAGTATGGAACTTGCAAATATGCAGTACGCTTTGAACTATCATGCAATACTATAGACTAACTACATGTAGTACACACCATACAAATTGGGAAAAAATGTGGAAACATGTAGTGCTCAGCTAACATATAAGTAGTTCACATATTGTAACCATGTAAACACAAATTTCCCACTGAATAATAATTGAAGTGGTTCAGATCACAAAAGTGCTTGTTACAAAACACATCAAAAAAGATGAAGCGTTCAACACGCAAAAGTACTTATTACAAATCAACCTCATAACCTTAGCCAATCACGTCAAACGTGATTCTAACCGTACGATCCTCGAGTTCAAAGAAGTTGAGGACAACAACTTGCTCAGACTTCAGGCCACTATCAATGACAAATTCCTTCCACCCTTTGTGCAGACACAACCGCCCGTCAACGCCTACAGTGTACTTGGCTGGTTGAAGGTATCCATTACCAAGAACAACTTGAAGAATTCCTTTCTTCTTGAGCCGGACATACCTAACAGCTCGTTTAGGAATTTTCTGTAAAAAATAATAAAACTGTTTGAGAATGAAACTAGCAGTACAATTCTCATACTGTGCACAGAGATAGATGAAGTGCACAACAGTCGAACGAGCAGTACATATAAAACGCATTTCAATATGCAGTATGGAACTTGCAAATATGCAGTACGCTTCGAACTATCATGCAGTACTATAGACTAGCTACATGTAGTACACACCAAAAAAATTGGGAAAAATGTGGAAATATGTAGTGCTCAGCTAATATATAAGCAGTTCACATATTGTAACCATGTAAACTAAAACATAAGCTACATGCACACAAGCATAAAAATAAAAACAAGAAATAAGAACACATTGCAGTACACTTCAAAAAACAAAGAAAAAAGTGCGTTCCTAAAATACTGCAAGTTCAGAATGCAATGGAATTATACAAAAAAAACACAAAGAAAAAAAATCATATCTAATGAATCATACCATCTTGTAGTGAGGCTCCACATCTGTTGGCGTAAGCTGATGGACAAAAGGACTCGTGCAGCCAAGGCCACGCCGAATCAAGGCAGAATAGAACGCAGAAACGTTGATCTGGCCCATATCCAATCCTTCCATGAATACTATACCATATGCAAGCTGCTCGGCTCGCCCAGTTCGGCACAACACCTTCCCACCACGACGAGCACGACGGGCCTGCGAGCAAGCTGAACAATTGCAGTGCGTCGGCACACCACAACCATGGCCGCAGCAGAAGAGATACGCACAGGGGCCTGGAGCCATCGCAACAAAAAATCTAGAAAAGCAAAAAAATAATAATAGGCTGGAGAAAGGAGAGAACTTGCGGCTAGCGCAGAAATGAAATGCAAAGGAAGGGTATAAGTTAGCCTTCATTTATATAAGAGGAATGCAAAAAGGTCAAAACTGAAAATTAAAGGGGACTTAATGGAAATTATGTTCCCAAGAATAAAGGACAATTAATAAAGGCTTATGTTACCAAAGAAAAAGGAACGAAAAAAGAAGGTGTACTTTGACTGCAGCAATTCCCACGAACAAAACCGCAGATCATTAAAAAATAATACTCTAAAAAATTATAATCCACACACCATTTTATGTGTGCAGTTCTCCAAATTCGTACCAGGAAGTTCACTATATGTGTGGATGAAGTGCAGTACATGATAAAAAAAGCAAAAGAGAAGCACTTTCGCAGCATTGGCATAGCCAGTCACAACTTTTTGGCAACAGGAGGATGCACGCAGTGCAAAATGTGTACACCTGCAGCACAGAACTATGACGAATGCAGTGCGCATAGGAGCACAAAAGCAGTGCACACCCGTACACTAAGAAAAAGGGATACGAAAGAGGAAAAACAATAAAGAAAAATGATACCGATGCAGTGCACAAAAATGTAGCCCAGAAAATGTGCAGTACGGTATGCGTGCACATGCAGTACTGAAACTAAATCAATGCAGTGCACGCATGATTTACTAAAAAAAGCAGTGCACGCCCCAACGTTGAAAAAGTAACAAAGGAAAAAAATTGACCACCCAGGTGCTACCGGCCCCAGCCAGTCTCATAATAGGTCTGCACCCACAGAAGGGGAGTCATTCTGAGCCACAGTGAATGGGGTCGGTTGCACATGGGCCCACAGGTCATAGAGCATATAGCTAAGAGCGCCGTGTATAAGCGCCCAGATAAGTATACGGAGGAGTTCGACCAGTATGCCTTGCCAGCGCTTATAAACAGGTCGGGCGCGCCTTCCGCGGGCGAGGTGGGACTAAACATTAGGACGCACACACAGCGAAACGGGAACCAAGCCGTGCTCACAGGCCGACTTGGACCCAAGTACGTCTCTAAACTAGCCGAACACAGGCCCAACAAGGCCGACTAAGAAAAAACAATAAGTTTAAAATCTGGTGAAGAAGAAGATGGTGCCGGCCAAGAGCCAACAATGCCAGCGTTCTTTTAGAATTATCATCAAATTTGCTTTCTGTTGTTTGCTTATGTATCGTTAGTTTGCTTGTGTGCTGAACCTAGTTTGCTTGCCATGCACAATCGCTTTGTAATGATGAACTCTGATTATGTTAGTTTTCTTTCTGTTCAACTTAGCTTGCTGGTGATGAAATTGTCGTACATAATGCAAACAGGACGCATGCAGTGCAAGTTGCGCACGAATGCAGTACAGAATTTGTCAAATGAAGTCTTAACATACCCAACAAAGCAGTGCACGAACATAAATTTGAAAAAAGGAATACATAAGAGCAAAAACACAAATAGAAAAATGCAAAAACACGTAAAATAATTCAATACAGTCCAGAAGTACACGAAAGTACAGCACAGAACCATAATGAGTGAAGTACATGTATGATTTACTAAGCAGTGCACTCCCATACATTGGGAAAAAGATTACATAATAGCAAAAAGACGGAAGCAAAAAAATGGCAACTGTACATGCAGTACGCAATGCGTACACATGCATTACGGAACCCTGATCAATGCAGTGCACACTCCAACATTGAAAAAAAACACATAGGGCAGAAAAATAAAAAAATAATAATTCAATACAGTCCGTTGTGTTGTTCTTTGTTTCATGTATGCAAGATTTTGATAATGTCCGTTGCTTGTGATCAATTGCTTTCGCAGAAATTAGTTTGCATTAGAACAATTATCTACACAACTTTGAAAAATTTAATGAGTGACACCAGAACATACTATGCACATACAAAACATAACAGTCCACAAAAAATAGTAATTATATAAAAATAAAAATTAATATTGATATATCCGTATACCTTTCTAAACAAACATGAATACAGTTCACAGAACGAACATAAGGTAGTTCAACAAGTGTATGCGTGAAGTGCAGTACATGCATAAATGAAGAACGACAAGGGCCCCAACACACACACTTGCTACACGAAGTGCAGTACTCAACATTGGTGTAAGAAGTACAAATGACAAGGGCCCCAATACATAAATGAAGAATGACAAGGCCCCATCAAAGGGGACGCGCGCAAAAACCCACCCGGACCCCACACACCCTAAGATAGACAGGGGGGCGACGGGGTATGACGGACTCGCCTACGCATGCGGCGTTGCGGCAAGCCACGTCGCCGCCTGCTCCGGCTCGTTCCAGGCTCGGCCTCTCAGGGGGATGTGGAGGGGGGGTCACGACCCCCCTCCCCACCCCCTGCTTGGCCTCGCGCTAACGCACGTAGTGCGCTTGGTTGACAGGCGCAGTGTGGACATTCTGTTTTTCCCATCAAAGGGGACGCGCGCAAAAACCCACCCGGACCCCAGACACCCTAAGATAGACAGGGGGGCGACGGGGTATGACGGACTCGCCTACGCATGCGGCACCGCGGTAAGCCGCGTCGCCGCCTGCTCCGGCTCGTTCCAGGCTCGGCCTCGCAGGGGGATGTGGAGGGGGGGTCACGACCCCCCTCCCCACCCCCTGCTCTGCCTCGCGCTAACGCACGCAGTGCGTACAAGAACAATACAAAAAATATATAGACAGCTAAAAAAATTGGGGGGGGGGCCCACCCCCCATGTACCTTAACATACAAACAAATAAAAAAACCAACTACAAAACGCAACTATAGGCTAAAAGCAAGGCGTTTTTTGTTTTGGCAAAAAAAAGTAGTTCGGTGTCATAAACCAATGCAGCTTCGGCATGCACACAGGTGCAGCACTTTGCTTGAATGCCAAAAAAATGCAGTTCTCTTATATTGGACAAAGAAGTTCAGCATCAAATGCGATACAGTTTATCGAACACATATCATACATATAAAGCGTGACAAAAATGCCAGTTCGCATAGACCGTGGTCGTCAACAAAAAATAAAATTATACACTTATATATATTGTATCAGTTATTGATATAAAATACACATACATATACAAAATTATCCACATGCACTGCTGCATAAACGAACAAGAAGAAACACAACGACAAAAAAAGTCTTTTTCATACATTGTCTACCTTAGTCAGCACACACAAACACAACATCAAAACCTAGCTATTGTCCACGCACAGCCTTTTGCACCCAGTAGAAAAATAGTGCCCCAAATGACTGTTACTGCGACTGCGTCTGCGATTGCGTCTGCGATTGCGACAGGGAAGTGAGCCCGAGGTCCGCAATCAGTTCACGCAACTCAAGCGGCATGTCTTCATAACACAACATGTTCAAAGGATTGAACAGCAGCTGGAACATGTACTCCGCCTTCCAATCTTCAGCAGCAGGCTGAAAAAAAGAAAACAAATGCAAACAAGTGATTAAAAAAAGGTTGTCATAAAGAACAAAAAAGTAAAAAGAAAACAGAGAAGCTGTTACGTCGGATTTCAAAATTTTCTCAACTAGACGTTGGCCGTCATACAACTGCGTCATCCTCAGAACATAGATTCCGCACTCATTTGGTCCCTGTGCTAGCACGGCCGGGTAAGATGGCTTCTCTGCCAATTTAACCTAGTCAGGAAGGTTCCTTGATTTATACATTTTTTCACCATAAATCGCCTTCAGCAGCTGAGTCATCCTCCTCATCTGGCAAAAAAAAGAAGCACAAGGTAAGAATAACACACATCATGGATCAAAAAGTTGATATTCAAACGAACCCAAAAAAAAGTTGTTCTCGAACATCTAAAACAATCCCTCTTTTAAGTGCACGTGTGAGAAAAATGCAGTTCTGTCGCGCATATGTTGAAGTTCACTACATAAACAATTGCAGTTTATAAAAAAATACAGTGGGAGAAACACAAAGAAAGCTTTACGCTTGGCAAAGAAAAAATAACATACCACTTCAGTGCAATCTGCGTGGTAGTCAGTCCTGCGCCACCTTGTCGTGACATCAGGATGGCCAGTGTACTTCCTACTGTCATGGATATCAAGGGTATGGTGATGCTGGTTCATCGTGTATAAGGAATAATGACCATCCTTGAATCGCGACATCATAATCTGTTTGCATAAAAAAATGAAATCAAAAGTTCTTTCGACACATACCACCAGTACCACTATTCAAAAAATAACTATAAAAAGAAATGCAACAAACCAGGATAAATGACAAAAAACAATGAATTTACCAATTTTGCATCCAACAGGTTTGCGCCGTCGTTCACAAAAAATTTGAACTGCTTAACTGCATCTTCTAATACAAACAAGCTATGCACAACTGGCAACACAAGATTTCCGTCATTATCTCTCGTCACAGAGGTTTCCATTTAAAGAACGTACTGCACACAAAAAAGAACAAAAAAAGGACATGAAAAAAAAGAATAAAGAATGCAAGCAGGCATGGACATGAAAAAGCCCAGTGCAGTAGGAAAGAATGACAGCAAACATTTACCGTGATAAATAAAGGTGAAAGTAGCAAACGTTCACCGGATTGATAAGCTAAACCCAATTCAGGGTCTTGCTTCCAGTACTTGATGACAAAATCCATGATATACGAATCCATTAAAGCTCCTTTGCCAAATGTATCATAGATATAGTCGATATTGTAAGTATCGACATCACCAAAAGGACCATGCACCATAAAGAACGCGTTCCTGCAGTAAACATACACAGATGGGATCAATAAAATTAGAATTAAAATCAAAACACACAAAAAGCATGAAAGGGCACACGCATCACATAAAAAACTTACTCGCGGTATTTGGTTACAAAATCTTTGCTGAGAACAAGATCCTTTATTTTAATCGCCTCATCCATATATCTGAACCTCGGAGGCTTCAATTTCTCTATAGAGCATCTCAACTTAAAAGCCCTCTCACCTGCCCTCTTGTTCGAAAATACTTCAACCTCATCCAAATGAGGACGATTAATTGCTGCACTCCTAGTCCTAGTTGCACGTGCACACGGTGTAAAAAAATCATCATCATCAACATCATATACATCATGTGGAGAGCTAGGTCGAGAGACACTTCCACCATCAGGTCCAGACGCCACAGTTGTGTTCAAACCAGAATTATCTGGAGTGAGATTTCAATGACACAATCCTCCATAACCACATCAGAACCCTGGGACTCAAACAGTGACGTACAGCCTTCATGAAGCCCCCAATCAAAACCTAAAAACGTGCAGAAAAAACATGGAAGCACTCAGTACAAAACACAAAAACCAAAAAACATGTATAGAGAAAAAATAGAATGCAGCCCACTATTGTATACAGCAATGCAGCCCGCACTTGTATACAGCAATGCAACCCACATGTAAAAGAACAATGCAGCCCACTTCTCTACAGCAATGCAGCCCGCACTTGTATACAGCAATGCAGCCCACATATAAATAACAATGCAGCCCACTTCTCTACAGCAATGCAGCCCGCACTTGTATACAGCAATGCAGCCCACATATAAAAGAACAATGCAACCCACTTCTCTACAGCAATGCAGCCCGCACTTGTATACAACAATGCAACCCACATATAAATAACAATGCAGCCCACTTGCCCATAAAGAAGCGGAACCAAGCAGTAGTCAGCAATAAAATAAAGCGAGGATAAAGAAGTTCAACAACACTTCCTCGATGTTAGCCAGCTATAGAGCATGGCCTTTCTGATGTAGCCAATGTGCTCCACCCCAAACTTAGCAACTCGAACACCATCCCATGTTTGCAAGAATTGAAACATATAGAATCCACAATCATGCCTGCAATAAAAAGAATAAAAACATCAGTTTCACAAAAATTAAGTGAAAAAAACTTGAACGGTATGACACAGAAGGGCTGTAAAGAACGCACCCATTTGGCTGCAATAGGACAATGACATGTTTCAACACAAATCCATCAAGTGTGAGAGGATTTAGCGGCTCATCAGAACTCAAGCTACCTTCTTTCCATGCACGCTTGATATTTTTAACCATCCTCCTAAAAACCCTGACCGCATCAGGGCTGCCAGGTTTGTTGAGCAAGTCAAGAAATTCAAACCGCCTTTTTTTCACATTTAACGCAACTACACAATAATGACCAACACCATCCCTCGTATCTGGCGGATCAAAAGTTGCAAAAAGGACCTGTTGGAAGCATGAATAAATAAATAAAATTATTATAACAAGAAAAAACAGAATGCTATAAAAACAAAACAGGCAAAATACACATAAAAACGTCTCTCACCATATCCTTTTTATCAACACGCTCCTCGGCTTTTAAAGAGAACATCATTTTAACACTCCTGCCTACAGTACCACCATTCCAAATATTTGTCTGCAAATCAAAACCAAAAATCAAATAAGCAAAACAAGTCGTCGCACGAAATCAGAAAAGAAAATGAAAAAAATAAAACAAAAATTTCTGCATTCTTACACAAATATGGTACGGGACAACCATTGTCGAAGATCTCTTAAACTTATCTACCAGCAAAGAAACCCCAAGATCTACAAGCCTTGTAGTGAGCATCCCTTTATCCCAAAAGGATTGACCAACTTCGCCAATGCTAATATCACCCATCTCAGTTTTAAAAGCAATCATGTCCCTGCATTTTTCATGAAAAACTCAAACATAAGATACTAAAAAAAATAACAACAAATAAAAATGGGTAAATACAAAAAATATATAATACATATGAACAAAACAATTTCTAAAAAACCATACTTCTTCTTGTCCTTCCGAGCCCTTGTAACAGCAGCGTACAACTCATTGTATCTTTTCAGAAGAGCTGGATCAATGCTCGACGGTGTCACAACAGGGAGTTCATCATCTGTAATAAAAAAGATGAAGTTCACTTATACAAACAATGAAGTTTAAATATTAAGATAAGGGAATTCTGCTAGCTATTTTGAAAATTATAGACAAAAGATCAAAGTTTCACTTATCATTAAACATCTAATACAGATACCATAGTAATTAAACAACATGAATGAGAAAAACATCAAACTGCACCGTTAAATTTTTTTTCTTGCATAGGTTGCGACGAATCCACCACAACCTCACTGGACTTTCCTTCTGCAGCAACATCAGCATTCTCTCGATTTACAACAGTCTGGTCAACAGCAGCTTCCTTAGATACTTCAACTACATGAGGCTCCACTATCGATACTTCCGGAACATCATTGGACACCAGAGAGACAGGGGAAGCAACAACACTAGCAGCAGGGGCAGCATTCTCCGGTGGCTTTTCAATGCCAACATCAGAATCTTCATGCCGACTGGTGGGAACAGCATCATGGGATCCTTGAGCTACAAAAGGATCTGCACACTCAACGGCAACCGATACAGAAGCATCAACACTGACACGACCATCAACAGCACAACTGCCCTGATTCAGATCAACGTGGACTTCCACGTTTTGTTCTCCAACCTGTGGAAAGTTTAAAAAACACTCAATAACACAAAAATAAGCATGGGGATAACCAACACAACAACACACAACACACTTATGTCAAAAGACTGCTGGCAACATACACATAACAACTACAGTCCACATATGCAAAACAACACCAACACACGTGTGTCAAACACAACTACAACAGCAACCCACATATACATAAAAAAATTGCAGTTCGCTTTGACAAACACTGCAGTTCAGTTATGTTAAATACTGAAGCTCATGTCCGTAAATAAGTATGGATCACGCATACCAAAAAGAACTGCAGTTCACTTCTGTCAAACAGTGAAGATCACACATGTAAAACTATTGCAGCTAACATACGCAAATGAAAATGCATATGGATGAACATAACAGCGTACATCAAGTTTATAACAGACAACAAAAAATTAGATTACAACCCACTAACAGAACAAGTAATACAACTATACCTTATCAGCTACAACATCCAGAGGGGACGCTGCATCACCCAAGACCTCATCCTTCCCAGAGCAATCGTAAGTCTCTTTGTGCACATCACGAGCAGCGACACCAGTCTACGGGCATAGAACAAACCAAAAACGAGAAATAAGATGGTACCGACCGAAAAAGAAAAAACTCCAACTATGCACAAGCAGTACACACTTCACAACAGAGAAGTACAAAAAAAAATATGGGAACCAAACAAATGTTAGTTCAAATAAAAAGGGAAGCATGGCAGAACAAACATGGTAGGAGTATTTATACCTGACGAACTCCATCGTCTCTAGTTCCATCGACACCAGAAGATTCCACTCCAGCCTATAACAAAAAAAACAAAAATAGTGAGGAGCAGTCAACATAATACACAAAAAAGAGGTCCAAAGCCACAAAAAACCTAGAACATACATTATCAGCGCCAACGCCAGCATCCTGACGGATCATTTCATCCACAATATGCCCAACATCCTTCTCATACCGACTGCATTTTTCTTCTTGTGAATGTCTCAATTGAGCATACGAAGAATGAACATTTGTCACTGCAATCTTCAGGCTTTCAATCACACCATAATCAAAATTGTGAGCAGCAACAATATCTCCATCTCGTGGGCCATGGCCAACAGGGAAAAAACCAGCAACTGTCCTCAACCTGTCACCAGAGGTTGGCAAATCTTCAATCAGCTTCAAAACCTTCAGAAGAAGCTCATCAATCTCCTCCTGCTTTTTGCCGCCAACAAATGTCTGTTTATAAGAGCTTGTATTATCAAACATCTGTTGAGGCATGAAACCATGAGTATGCGGCACCTCATCATCACAGGCAGGAAGCTGACTACAGATAGGCTCATAAAACCTATCATGAATGCTAGGCCCCGCATCAGAGCTGCCGTGTACAACTGCAACAGGATGGTTGTACACAATATCACCTGACGCCTTCCACTGCAAAAAAAGACAACACGCAAAGACAAGTACACATGTGAGTACTAGAAGAGTTCACATTTATAATGACTGCACATTTTTTTAAAAAAATCTGATATTAAAAAATCAGCTGCACTAACCGGCAGCTTCCCAAATTTGTAACTTTCCAAGTAAATCTTTCCCTTCACAAGCACATCCTCATTGTACAACTTCATCAGGTCCTTGGTCATCAGGTATGACGCGCGTGGCGTCAACGTGTGCATGACTGAAAATTTGTGAAGCTTCAAGCAGTCAAGATACATAATCAGGGGGACAATGGCACAACCCTCTGCACAATTCTGCTTGCTGCCTTCTGATTGCCACCTAACCATAGCTGCCTGCAACTCATCAACAACAAGCTGACAAAAGTCCATCTGAGCCATAGCCGCATTATCCATGTTCTCTACCATCGCAGCAACTCTACCCAAACGAACTGCAGGCCCCGGGCATAGCAAATTCTGGTAAAGTATCAGGAAGAACACCTTCACAGCAAGGTCAACACTCACATAATCATCTTCCTCCACCAACACCTTCAACTTCTCAAGCAAGTCCTTGACACCTATACTTTTTGAACGGTCAAAGCCAAGCTCATCCTTGAGGGCAGTCAACGATTCATCATGACCGCTGGAAGCAGACATGGGTGCAGTGTGATGTCCCATAGGTAAATCAAAAATGTGATGAACTGCATCACAATTGATTCGAAGAACCCTGCCATTCCCAAAGTCCATTAACATAGTGGCAGGGTCAATCACTCCCATCAAATAGCACATAAGAATGCGTGACACATTTTTCTTTACTGTCAGATCAAAGACAACACCAAATCCAGCATCCCTAACACGGCTGCAATGCGCCTCTTTCAACAAAGAAGCAGCCTTGCAAACAGTGGGAAGCGACAAACGCATGGTCTTGTTAAATCGAGAATCATCTCCCTCACCATCATCTTCAGTTGCATTGCTCTTACTAGACTTCTTCCTCTGTGTAAAGGGAAATGTAGTCCACATTAGAAGATTAGGGATAAAAAAAGAGACATAGAAAATACAGAAAGAATAACAAATGAAGGAAACAAATGCAGTGCACTTCAACAAACCTTTGGAGCAGCATCCACCTCCTCGCCAGAATCACCACCAACATCTTCGTCGACATCATCATGGGCACGCTTGGGTACACTCTTAGATGAACCACAGTCTTTGCGTCTAGAAGGATGAACACCCTTCACATAATCAGCAAGCACAAAGTCGTCGTCATCAGAATTGGGACCTTCAGTGACATGTAGTCGTTTGCGCTGAGGATCATCACTTCCACCAACTTCAGCGGTTCTCTTGCCAAGATTCTTCTTCATTCCAGCAATACGTGGACTCCGCCGAGGTGTACCACCTTCCTCAGCAACAGTACTCAACCTCTTCTTCACCTTGCCAAATTTACCACCCTTGGCACCATCTGCAGTTCTCCTCTGCTTCTCCTTTTTAGCAAACTCTTTTGACTCAATTTCAAACCTCAACTTCTTCTTGCTTTGCTTCAACTCATATTGACGAAGTTGTTCCGGGACCATCCAATCCTGTGTAACTTCCTCTGTACCATCAACAGACTGCGACTGTGTTTCAGACAAGACAGGACGTCTCTGATCAAAGTTCACACCAACATTACCCTCTGCAAAATAATGGTCAATCAATTGAGTAACCTCCTCAAACCCAGGCGCCCCAGCATGGAAAATAGACACTGCGTCAAAATAAAGTTTGTCTATGCTCGTTAAAAATTGCACAAAAAGAACAAATGCAGTACAGATAGACATATAAATGTAGTGCTCAACCATAAACTCAAAATAAAAAATAATGCATTGTACAAAAAACTTGAATAAAACAACAATGCAGTTCACAAGTACATACACTGGAGTTCACATACAAAAATAAAATGCAGTGCTTCATATACTATATTCAGGGATATTCGCAACAAAAATGTCAAACTAGATAAAACAAAGCATACACAAAAATAAACAAATTAATCACATACTAGAAGAAGGGGCCACACTTATAGGAGAAGATTCAATCGGCGAATTCACTTGATGTCCTCCCTCGACACCATGATCCTTACCACCAGGACAAGGAGAGACAATTGGTGTATCATTATGAGCACTGCAATCACCTGTTAGATTAAAAAAAACAAGAAAAAAGAAATTACAAAAACATCACATGACAAAATAATGCAAACGAACGCTGACAACTAACAGAGCATAACCCAATATGCAGGATGAATTAGGAAACTAGATAAACACCAAACAAAATAAACAAAGCCTAACGAATAAGCACTCCACATACCCTGAACTCCTTCTCCCGGCCTGCTCGGCGAAGACATAGCGTTTCCCTGCAACACAAAGGACGAAGTGACAGACATAAGCAACAAAATCGGCGAAAATCTCACGAAACCCTAGATCCGCATTGCTACACACAACTATCGACTTCAAAACGAGATAAAATCGACTGCCTACGAAAAATTACACAAGCAAAAAGAGCTACAGCAACTACAAGAATCACATAAACAAGGCGAAGGGACAATCAACACCGAGCCAAGCGGAACGTACCAAAGAAAAGTGTGCGGCGACGGCGGCGGGAAGGGGGGGCGGCGACGGGAACAGACAGGAAAGGGCTGCGGGAGCGCAGCGGCAAGGGCTCACGGAGCGGACAGCGACGCCGAATGCAGGAATAAGGACCTCTTGAGGGCGGCGGTTCTCCGGGCGACGGCGGTTGCTGCGCGCGACGACGGTTTTGCACGAGGGAGAGATGCCTCAGGAGAAACTGCAAGAGAGGAGAGGGGATTGTTCTCGGTCTCTTTCTCTGACAGCGGAGCGGTGGAATAACCTGGAAACGATACATAGGAGGCCCGCGTGTCGCAAAAAGGGTCACAAATAATGGGCCAACCCAAAAACAGCCCGGACAAAATAAGCCAGTCTACATCAAAACGCACATGTTACTAAAACACAACAAAAAAAACATGGTGCAGTTCTCTGTGAAGAATCATGAAGTTCAAACGGTAAAACAACAAATAAAATACATACAGTTCGTAAAAAAGTTAAAATCAAAAACAAAACGCATGTTAAGAAAACACATCCGAAAAAAGTCTACCTTCAATTAAGTGCCACACAAAAAATGTGCCCCCCCTCCGCTCTCCCCTTAAACCTCCCGTACAGTGAAGTAAGCACATGCAAAAAAAAACAAATGCAGTACGCACTGCTGGAAAAATGCAGTGCATTTCTATACGGGATGTAGTACGCCATTATGCATTTCTTTTTCAGGATGAAGAAAATCGCAAACGCGAAAAAAGTAAACGCAGTGTGCAAGTACACGAACATGCAGTACAGTATCATAAACAATGCAGTACAGTCGTAATTTGCTAAGCAGTGCAGTCCCGTACATTCGAAAAAAAAGATTACAAAAAAGTAAAAACACGGGAACAAAAATGAGAACTGTACATGCAGTAAGGAATGAAGTTCACATCTAGTACATAACCATGATCAATGCAGTGCACCGATGATTTACCAAAAAGCACTGCACTCCACAACATTAAAAAGCATACAAAGAATAAAAACCGATCACCCAAATGATACCAGCCCCAGCCACACAAAATTTGACAACGTACATGCGTCTTTGAACTACCCGAACACAGGCCCAACAAAACCGACAAAGAAAAAACAATAAGTTCAAAAAAAAAGTGGGGGGGGGCCACCCCCCACCCCCTCCCTCCCATTTCCCTACCCGTCCCGTGCAAGGGACTGCAATAAGTATCGGCAAAAATAAGATGCAGTACTGTGCGGTAGAAGTATGCAGTGCATTCCGTTGCGCAATGCAGACCGCCGAAGCATATAGCAAAGACACGCAAAAAACGATGAAGTACACACATGTATACAATGTTGCAGTTCTGATTTGTACGCAACGCAGTGCGTAAGTGTAATCAATGCAGTTATGTTGTCACGCAGTATACATCTATAAAACATGACAAAATGCCCGTTCGCATAGAAAAAGGTGGTGGTTAAAAAAATGTCCTGATCAAAAATAAAACAAACCCACCTTAAAAAAACCACACGTTCGCATACATCCACCCGATCGGAGCAGTTCCATCGCCACAAGCCCACGATCATAGATGCAAAAACCAACCCACGATCCGCACAACCGCATCATCAGCGCGATCGTGCAGTTCATCCGACGAGGCCATCCCACCCCGCGCCCTCCCCTTAAATTCAGACCCCTGCCAAAGGCCTTCTCATCCACAAACAACACAAGTATCCATTGCGCTCCCACCAAAAGCACCAAGCCCTGCCACCGGCGATGACGTTCACTGACGAGTACAAGGGCGACAACGCCGTGGAGGCGCACAGCAACACCATGTTGCACGTCATCCACACCAACGACAGGAAGCAGATGGCGATCACCCTCGCGCAGTACGAGCGCCACCTCAGCCTCCAGCGCCACAAGATCATCGGCATTGATCTCGAGTACGACAACAACCCTGAAGCGACGCAGAAACCCGCCCTCTGCCAGCTCTCCATCGGCAAGAATCACCCGGTGCTGCTCTTCTAAATGAGCGACAGTGAAAGGTGCACCGTCTTCCACAACTTCCTCGCCGACCCCAGGTACACCTTTGCAGGCTTCTCCATCGACGGCGACAAAACCAGGCTGGAGCGCGTCAAACTGGAGGTCGCCAACTTCGTCGACATCCAGAAGGAGTGGAGGCTGCCCGAGGCAACCAAGCCATTGGACTCCCTCGGAGACGTCTCCGGCGTGCTCATCGACTACTACTACAACAACATGAAGAAGAAGATCACCGACTACGAGCACCAGCGCTGGGCCATCCTGCCTCTGTCCAGGAGGCACATCGAGTACGCGGCAAAGGACGCCTATGCAGCGTACGAGATATGGAACCGCATCACCCTCACCCAGGACGGCCTTCGCCGTGCAAAGCTGGAGAAGGAGGAGCCCCCCAAGAAGCGTGCCAGGAGCAGCTGGGGATGGGGAGAGCCTGACTGGTGAAGAAGAAGATGGTCCCGGCCAGGAGCCAACAATGCCAGTGTTCTTTTAGAATTATCATCAAATTTGCTTTCTGTTGTTTGCTTATGTATCGTTGGTTTGCTTGTGTGCTGAACCTAGTTTGCTTGCCATGCAGAATCGCTTTGTAATGATGAACTCTGATTATGTTAGTTTGCTTTCTGTTCAACTTAGCTTGCTGGTGATGAAATTGTCGTACAGAATATCTGTGATAATTTGTTTTCTGTTGTCTCCTAATATATCATTAGATTCGCGCAGTGCAGAAAACGAAAAAAGAGTTGCAGTGTGCAAACAGGACGCATGCAGTGCAAGTTGTGTACGAATGTAGTACAGAATCTGTCCAATGAAGTCTTAACATACCCAACAAAGCGGTGCACGAACCTAAATTTGAAAAAGGAATACATAAGAGCAAAACCAGAAAATGAAAAACGCAAACACGTAAATAATC
This sequence comes from Triticum urartu, assembly GCF_003073215.2. NCBI lineage: Eukaryota > Viridiplantae > Streptophyta > Magnoliopsida > Poales > Poaceae > Triticum > Triticum urartu. Next base: position 379,412,776 of record NC_053022.1, on the reverse strand, counting down.
AATGAAGTACAGAAATATATGAACGTGCAGTACAGAACCATAATCAACGCATTACGCGTATGATTTACTAAGCAGTGCACTCCCATACATTGGGAAAAAGATTACATAATAGCAAAAAGACGGAAACAAAAAAAATGGCAACTGTACATGCAGTACGTAACGCGTACACATGCAGTACAGAACCCTGATCAATGCAGTGCAAGCTCCCGACATTGAAAAAAACACCTAAGAAAGAAAAAAAAGAAAAAAAATGACCACCCAGGTGGCACCGGCCCCAGCCAGTCTCGTAATAGGTCTGCGCCCACAGAAGGCGAGTCGTTCTGAGTCACAGTGCATGGGGCCGGCCACACATGGGCCCACAGGTCAGAGAGCATACAGCTGCGAGCGCCATGTTTAAGCGCCCAAATAAGTAACAAGAGGAATTCGACACAGATGCCTCGCCACCACTTATAAACATGTGGGCCGCGCCTTCCGTGGGGGAGGTGGGACTAAACATTAGACCGCACACAGCGCACCGGGAACCAGCCCTGTGCTCATAGGCTGACCTGGGCCCAATTGCGTCTTCACTACCAGAACACAGGGCCAACAAAAAAAAGAGAGGCCACTGAAAATAAAAAAATGCTACATACCATACACAAACACAAGCCCAACCACGCGTTCATAGTTCGCCGTGATATGACAATGCAGTTCGCTATTTTCAAGTAAGCAGTCCTGTTGCTTCTTAAATGCATTCGTGTTCACTGAATCACACCCAATCCACCACCTAACGCCAACCACACCATTTATTACTTCCATTGCTCGATTGGTTGCATAAAAACTTATCCATTCATGCTACAGACTAACACAACTCCTCCCCCCGTTCCCCATTTTCCTCAAAACGTAGATCTAGGGTTCATCCCTGTAACACCCCGGATGTAACTTTCCCAATTTGTACTCCAACTCTTGCCGTTTCCGGCGTTAAGTTATATTTATTTTCTCGGGTTTGGGTCCTTGTCTCCGTGTGTTGTTGTCGTTGCCATGCATCTCATATCATGTCATCATGTTCATTGCATTTGCATACGTGTTCATCTCATGCATTCGAGCATTTTCCCCGTTGTCCGTTTTGCATTCCGGCGCTTCGTTCTCCTCCGGTGGTCATTTCTAGCTTTCCTTCGTGTGTGGGGATTAAACATTTCCGGATTGGACCGAGACTTTCCAAGCGGCCTTGGTTTACTACCGGTAGACCGCCTGTCAAGTTTCGTATCAATTGGACTTCGTTTGATACTCCAACGGTTAACCGAGGGACCGAAAAGGCCTCGTGTGTGTTGCAGCCCAACACCCCTCCAATTTGGCCCAAAACCCACCTAACTCTGCTCCATCATCTAGAGCGTTCGATCACGATCGCGTGGCCGAAAACCGTACCTCATTTGGACTCTCCTAGCTCCCTCTATGCCTATTTAAACACCCCCCCGATTTTTGGATCTCCTTCTTTCCCCGAAACCCTAGTCTCTTTCGTCTCGCGCGCCGCCGGACAAAATTGCACCGACGGACACGTCTGATTCCTCCCTGCCGCCAACCGATGACCGCCACATGGCGCGTCGCCTGCCCGCCGCCGCCAAAGCCCGCCGCGGCCCGCGGGAAGCCCTCCCCGGCCCGCGCCTCCACCGCGCCTCCCTCCTCCTTCCGCCGCCCGAGCCGCCCCGCTCTTCCTCTGCTCCGGCGACCCACGCCGCCGGACGCCACCTCAAGCGAGCTCGCCGCGCTGCCCGGGTCCGGCCTCGTCCGCGCCGCCCGAGGCCACCAACCCCCGCCGGAACCGCCGCGCCCGCTTCCTCGACGTCCGGTGCCCGGCCCCGCCGTCCTCCTCCTCTCCCTCGCGCCGGCAAGCTCCACCGGCCTCGCCCCGCTGCCTCCTCTGGTGAACCACGGCGTCCGTGCCCCGGCGAGATCGGATCCAGATCCGGTTGCTACAGTAAACCCTAGAGGTTGATTTTTTTGTCTAAGTCCCGAAATTGCAGATCCATGTGCCCTTCTTCCTAGCCTCGTAACTTTGCATCCGTAGCTCCGATTCATGCATATAGCATATCAAAATGTTCATCTCAGAGAGTACATCATTTCATTCCATTGCATCATTTTCATTTGAGCTCATCTTGATTCCAGAAATGCTCTTAGAAGAGGGCTACTTGAGATAATTGTCAGATCTGCTGCTCCATTTAGCCTTTTGTCATTTTTGCCATGATTAATGTGTGCATGATATGCCCTGATGCTCTACACATGTTTTGTTAAGGGTTTTGTCATCTTTCCAGAGGTGCAACCCATGTATTTTTGTGATGTGTGTGGTGACTAGTGCAAGCTTGCAAAGTGGTGCACTTGTTAATTCTGTTTTCAGGGACTTAGCAATTCCACTAAGTCCTTGAGCTGTTTATCTCATGATGCCATATGTTCATTTTGTTTCCTAGTGATCCGTGCCTCTTTTGAGGATGATCAGTAGGGATGTTTTGTTAATATTGTAGTGCTATATCCATCCATGTCTTTGTTTGCAGTTATGGAGCACCCTAGCTTGAGTCAATCGAGCTCTACTTTTGCTACTTTGTGAATTTGGGCAGATTGTCAACTTGTTTGCAATTTTGCCGATGATGTTGTAGTTGATCCGTGCATGCTATGCTATTGTTCTTGCCATATCTAGCTTGAATTTTGTGCTTTCTTGATGGTTGTATTCTTGTCTTGCCATGACTTGCACCGTAGTGAGTGCATCGAGCTCGTAAACATGCCTACTTGAGTTATATTTCAGCATGTGTCAGTTTTTCACTAAGTCTGAAAACTGATTATGTTTTTGCCATGTTCACATGCTTGCAATTGTATTTTCTGATCCCTTTTGGCTCAAGGTCACTAAGGGACTTTTGTTAAGCTCTTTGAGTAGCTCCATGCCATACTTTACTTTGCCATGTTCAGATCCTGTAGCATGTAGTTTTGTGGCTCCGAAGAGGGCTACCTGATCTGAAATTCCAGACAAGTGTTAATTTCACTAAGTCTGAGATCTGTTTGTCATATGCATTTTTGCCATGCTTGTTTGAACCGTTAATGGATGATTTGGCCATAGCTCAGTGCTAGACTTTTGTTAAGAATCTTGAATGCATCCCTGCCATGTATTTTGTCATCTTGTTTGGGTGCTGTAGCATGTTCATCTCATTGCATTTAGATGCCTACTTGCTGTAAATCGCAGACCGGTGTCATATTTGAATCACTTGCCATTTCCAAACCGTAACTCCGATTCCGGCGTTCTTTATATTGTTTTCAAGCGATTTCATCTCATCTTTCCAGTGGCATACTTGGATTTCCAAGTTGAGGCAAGGTTCATGCATTTCCTGTCATATCTTGCGTTTTGCATCCCGCATCGCATCCCGCATAGCATATCATCATTGCATCATATTGCTTGATTCTTGCACGTGGTTGATTGTGTCCTTGTTGCTTGTTTGTCTTGTTTGGGTAGAGCCGGGAGACGAGTTCGCTAATGAGGAGCCTGTTGAGTTTGCTTTCGAGGATCCAGTCAACTCTGACAACTGTGCAGGAAAGATGATCATATCCTCGAAATCACTACTATCTTTGCTATGCCAGCTTGCTCGCTCTTTTGCTATGCCATTGCTACGATGCCTACCACTTGCTTTCAAGCCTCCCAAATTGCCATGTCAAACCTCTAACCCACCTTGTCCTAGCAAACCGTTGATTGGCTATGTTACCGCTTTGCTCAGCCCCTCTTATAGCGTTGCTAGTTGCAGGTGAAGATTGAAGGCCGTTCCTTGTTGGAACATTTATTTACTTGTTGGGATATCATTATATTGCTATGTTATCTTAATGCATCTATATACTTGGTAAAGGGTGGAAGGCTCGGCCTCCCGCCTAGTGTTTTGTTCCACTCTTGCCACCCTAGTTTCCGTCATATCGGTGTTATGTTCCCGGATTTTGCGTTCCTTACGCGGCTGGGTTATAATGGGAACCCCTTGATAGTTCGCCTTGATTAAAGCTTTTCCAGCAATGCCCAACCTTGGTTTTACCATTTGCCACCTAGCCTTTTCTTTCCCTTGGTTCTGCAGACTCAAGGGTCATTATTATTTTAACCCCCCCGGGCCAGTGCTCCTCTGAGTGTTGGTCCAAACCGTCAGCCGCCGGTGGCTACCAGGGGCAACTCTGGGCTGGCCTACCGGAAGTTTGGACAATCTGAGTGTGCCCTGAGAAAGAGATATGTGCAGCTCCTATCGGGATTTGTCGGCACATTCGGGCAGTGTTGCTGGTCTTGTTTTAACCTGTCGAATTGTCTTGAAGAACCGAGATACCGAGTCTGATCGGAACATCTTGGGAGGAGGTCTATTCCTTCGTTGACCGTGAGAGCTTGTCATGGGCTAAGTTGGGACTCCCCTGCAGGGATTGAACTTTCAAAAGCTGTGCCCGTGGTTATGGGCAGATGGGAATTTGTTAATGTCCGGTTGTAGATAACTTGAACCTTAATTTAATTAAAATGAATCAACTTAGTGTGTTACCGTGATGGCCTCTTCTCGGCAGAGTCCGGGAAGTGGACACGGTGTTGGAGTAATGTTTGCGCAGGTTGTTCTCTAGTGTCTCGCTCGCGCTTTGCCTCCTCTTCTCGCTCTCCTTTGCGAATAAGTTAGCCACCATACTTGCTAGTCGCTTGCTGCAGCTCCACTTATATTTACCTTGCCATACCTATAAGGTTAAATAGTCTTGATCGCGAGGGTGCGAGATTGTTGAGTCCCTGTGGCTCACAGATTACTATTACACCAGATGCAGGGCCTGATGATTTCGTTCCAGGTGACGCGCTCGAGCTCAAGTGGGAGTACGACGAAGACTCTCAACGTTACTATGTTTCCTTTCCTGATGATCAGTAGTGGTGCCCAGTTGGGGGTGATCGGGACCGTGTCGCTTGTTGGGTTATCTTTTATTTTGGCACCGTAGTCAGGCCATGAGTGTTTGGATGATGTAATGTTATTTATGTACTTGATTGATGTGGCGAGTGTAAGCCAACTATGTTATATCCCCTTTATGATTTATATTACATGGGATGTTGTGAAGATTGCCTAACTTGCGACATATGCCTTCAACGCGATTATGCCTCTAAGTCGTGCCTCGACACGTGGGAGATATAGTCGCATCGAGGGTGTTACAAGTTGGTTATCAGAGCCTTCCCTGACCTTAGGAGCCCCATTGCTTGATCTTTTTAGCGGCCGAGTTGTGTCTAGAAAAATGTTTTGAGTCTTTTAGGAATTATATATCGGAGAGTTTAGGAATTCTTTTTACTTCCCAGTCTCCTCATCGCTCTGGTAAGGCATCCTGACGTAGAGTTTTGACTCTTCTCTTCTCAAATTTCACTAAATTTTTTTTAGGATCACGCGGGTATCTTGGAATCGTTCTGATGGTTTTATGATGAGAACATTGTCTTGGTGCCTCCTGTCAGGGGTTTAGTGGAAGTGTCCCGGGGAGTCGAGCTCTGAGGTGTTGTCATCATAATTTTATCGTTGCAGTTCTGGAATACCTGAGTCTAGTACGCCGACATTGAAAATCTCTTTTATGCAGTTCGTTGGTGAGATAACCTCGACGCCACCCAGTACTGGGGCGGGAGTTCGGGAGTATCGCCATAACTTGTATAACGGATGCTTTTCGAAGGTTGAGGTAGATGGTTTCCGAAGGTTTCTTGGTTTTGTGTTGAAGGATGGATACAGCTGGATGTAGGATTTGCTAGTTTGGGTGAGATATTATGCTTCCCCTGTATCCCCAACACCGGATTGCATAACCGGAAAGGTTCGGGAGTTTCATAGGTGGGAATTCTAGTAGCTCTAGTTCTTCTTCCACGGATATTGGTTTGAGATTGGGATTTCTTACCGATTATTTGTTCTTGATCCGTACCTTGTTGATTTATTTCTCTACCTTAATTCTAAGTGGCTTCTCAATTTATGGATATGTGACCATTTCAAGAGGAATGCATTCGTTCATTTTGTTTGGATGTGAAGACTATATGTTGCAATTTTCATTCCGTTGGATTCAGCTTCAATATTTGTCTGTCAATGTGCTAATGGATGTCAACCTCTTCAGGATGGCTCCTCCAACGCGCACGACTCCGAATCCGAATCCGCCACCACCTCCACCTCCTCTGGAGGCATGGCAAGCTGTGATGGCCGCAACCAATGCAAATACACAGTTGATCATGCAAATTCTTCAAGAGCGCAATCAAGGCAACCAAGGGAATCAAGACAGCAATCAGAATCACTTTGCTACACTCAATCAGTTCCTTGCTAACGGGCCAGAGACTTTCAGCAATTGTGTTGAGGCAACCGATGCTGACGATTGGCTTGTGGATCTGTGCAAGCATTTCGAGTGCAGTAATGTCAGACCTGAGGACTTTGTTAAGTTCGCTTCCTTCCAACCCAAAGATCAAGCTGCAGAATGGTTCCAGTAGTACAAGGATTCCCGAGGTGGACGTGTTATCACTTGGGATGATTTCCGTCGAGATTTCCGAGCTCATCATATTCCTCAGAGCATGGTTGAAAGCAAGCATGAGGAATTCCGCAACCTGAAGCAAGGCTCTTTGTCTGTCTATGACTACAACAAGTTGTTTCAGAAGCTCGCCCGCCTTGCCAAGCAGGACGTCCCTGATGAGAAGAGCATGATATATCAGTTCAGGGGTGGTCTCAGAGAAGAAATTCAGCTAGCTCTTGTTCTCTTTGAGCCCTTGAGGTACGATGAGTTCTACAACATGGCACTGAAGCAAGAGGCTGCTCAGTTGAGGTGTGATGCTTCCAAGAAGCGAGTCAGAGATGTTACTCCTTCTTCCTCTACTCAAGTGGCCAAGCAGCAGAAGTATTGGCTTCCTTCTCGTCCGTTCCGTCAGCCGTATCAGCAGAAGAGCAAAGGTGGCAGTGGATCTTCCCACCCACCCAACCCTGGCTTTCAGAACAAGACTTCATCTCAAGCTCCAAGATCGAGTGCTCCGTATCACCGTCCGCTTTCAGAGGTCACGTGCAACAAGTGCCAACAGAAGGGTCACTATGCCAACAAGTGTCTCAACCAGAGGCGTCTTCCTCCTCCTCCTCCTGTCAGATCGGCAAGTACAGCTGTGGTCAAGCATAACCCCAAGCATGCCAAGGTCAATTTGATGAATGCAACTCAGGCAGAGGACTCGTCAAATGTCATCATGGGTAACCTTCCAATTAACGATGTTCCCGCAAAAGTTCTTTTTGATACTGGTGCATCTCATTGTTTCATCTCCAAGCCTTTTGCATCTAAGCATGAGTTGACGTCCCAAGTTATGCATAAACCGTTAGCAGTTGTCTCTCCGGGTAAATGTTTGCTCGCTAATCGCGAGATTCCGGATATTTCTATCATGATGGGTGATTTCAAGTTTCTGGCTTCTCCAACGGTTCTTGGTGACTCGGATATTGATATTATTCTCGGAATGGATGGGCTTTCTAAGCACAAGGCACATCTAGATTGTGCTGCCAGGCAGATTCAATTGACTCATTTGTCTGAGGATGTAATTGTCTTTGCCGCTCGTGATGATACCATTCGTCTGTTTTCTCTCAATGAGAAGGGTGAACTGGATGCTATCTCGCAAATTCCAGTCGTTTGCGAATATCAAGACGTCTTTCCAGAAGAGCTTCCAGGAATGCCTCCGCACCGGACAGTTGAATTCGTTATTGATCTTGAGCCCGGCACGGAACCTGTGTGCAAACGTCCTTACAAGATCGGACCTGAAGAGTTGAAAGAGCTGAAGAAGCAACTCGATATTCAAGAGAAAATGGGTCTCATCCGGCCTAGTTCTTCTCCGTGGGGTTGTGGTGTTCTTTTTGTGAAGAAGAAGGATGGAACGGACCGACTTTGTGTTGATTTACCGTCTAGTGAACAAGAAGACCATCAAGAACAAATACCCACTTCCCAACATCAATGAGCTGTTCGAACAACTCAAGGGTGCTCAAGTATTCTCCAAGCTTGATCTCCGTATGGGTTATCATCAGATTCGAATCCGTGAGCAAGATATTCCCAAGACGGCGTTCAGGACAAGCTTTGGTTCATATGAATACACTGTCATGTCTTTTGGCCTCGTCAATGCTCCTCCGACGTTCTCTCGCATGATGAACTTCATCTTCAACGCCTACACCAATGACTTCGTTTTGGTCTATCTCGACGACATTCTGGTTTTCTTGAAGAATAAGGAAGATCATGCCAAGCACTTGCGTTTGGTTCTTGATAAGCTCAGAGAACATCAGTTCTACGCCAAGTTCTCCAAGTGTGAATTTTGGCTCGATGAGGTTCTTTATCTTGGTCATATCATCTCTGCCAAGGGCATTACCGTGAATCCTGAGAAGGTGTCTGCAATTGTGAATTGGGAACCTCCTCAGAACATGAAGCAACTCCATAGCTTCCTCGGTCTCGCAAGTTATTGCCAAAGATTTGCTAAAAACTTTTCTAAGATCGCGAAGCCTCTCTCAAATCTTCTCCAGAAGCACGTCAAGTACATTTGGTCTCCGGTGTGTGACATTGCTTTCAACACTTTGAAAGAGAAATTGATCATTGCTCCAGTTCTGACTCCGCCTGATGAATCCAAGCCGTACGAGGTCTTTTGTGATGCCTCTCCCCAAGGTCTTGGCGCAATATTGATGCAAGATAAGAAAGTTGTTGCTTATACCTCTCGCCAGTTGAAGCCTATTGAGAAGAACTACCCCACTCATGATCTCGAGTTGGCAGCAGTTGTGCATGCTCTTTTGACTTGGAGACATCTTCTATTGGGAAGAAAAGTGGACATTTTCACTGATCACAAGAGTCTCAAGTACATCTTCACTCAGCCTAATCTCAACCTCAGGCAAACTCGATGGGTCGAAATGATTCAAGAATATAATCCGAGTATTGAGTATACTCCAGGCAAGGCCAATGTGATCGCTGACGCATTGATTAGGAAAGCTTACTGCAATAGTCTGATTCTCAGGCCTTATCAACCCGAGCTTTGTGAAGCTTTCTGCAAACTTAACCTGCAAATTGTTCCTCAAGGTTTCCTTGCCAACCTTCAAGTCTCTCCTACCTTGGAAGACCATATTCGCCAAGCCCAACTTCTTGATGCTATGGTGAAAAAGGTGAAGATTGGGATTGCCAAGAGTCAGTCCAAGTATAAGTGCTACCGCCTTGATGACAAGGACACTCTTTTCTTCGAGGATCGTATTGTTGTACCCAAAGGTGACCTTCGTAAAGTGATCATGAATGAGGCTCACAATTCTCTCCTCTCCATCCACCCTGGGAGCACGAAGATGTATCAGGACCTCAAGCAAGCTTATTGGTGGACTCGAATGAAGCGCGAGATTGCTCAATTCGTGAATGAATGTGATGTCTGCAGAAGAGTGAAGGCAGAACACCAAAGGCCAGCTGGTCTCCTCCAACCTCTTGCCATTCCGGAATGGAAGTTTGACCACATTGAAATGGACTTCGTGACTGGGTTTCCAAAGTCCAAGCGTGGCAATGCTGCTATATTCGTTGTCATCGACAAACGCACTAAAGTGGCTCATTTTCTGCCTATCATCACTGCAGCTCAATTGGCGGAACTCTATACCTCTCGTATTGCTCTCTTCACGGTATTCCACAAGTGATCTCTTCAGACCGTGGCATCATCTTTACCTTGAAGTTTTGGGATTCTTTTCAGAAGGCCATGGGCACCAACATCCGCTTCAGCACAGCTTTCCATCCTCAAACTAGCGGTCAAGTCGAGCGTGTCAACCAGATTCTTGAAGATATGCTCAGGGCTTGTGTGATCTCCTTCGGCATGAAGTGGGAGGATTGTCTTCCTTATGCTGAATTCTCCTACAACAACAGTTTTCAAGCAAGTTCGGGCAAGGCCCCATTTGAAATTCTATATGGCAGGAAGTGTCGTACCCCTCTCAACTGGTCTGAAACCGGTGAACGCCAGCTTTTGGGTAATGACTTAATCACAGAGGCAGAAGAAATGTGCAAAGTCATTCGAGATAACCTCAAAGCAGCCCAATCCCGTCAGAAGAGCCACTATGATAGTAAGCACCGTGATTTGGCTTTCGAGATCGGAGATCATGTTTACCTCCGCGTCTCTCCTATGAAAGGTACTCGTCGCTTCGGTATCAAAGGGAAGCTTGCCCCTAGATACGTGGGACCTTTCAAGATTGTCAGCAAGAGAGGCGACCTCGCCTATCAACTCGAGCTTCCTTCAAACTTTGCAAATGTTCATGACGTGTTCCATGTCTCTCAGCTTCGAAAGTGCTTCAAGACTCCTGACCGCCCCTTAACTTCGAGGACATTGAGCTCCAAGAAGATCTCTCTTATCGTGAGCACCCAGTTGCTATTCTTGAAGAGACTGAATGCAAGACTTGCAACAAGTCAATCAAATTTCTCAAAGTCAAGTGGTCACACCATTCCGACCGTGAAGCTACCTGGGAACGCGAGGATCACCTCCGTTCTGAGTACCCGGCGTTCTTTCAGTCCTAGATCTCGGGATGAGATCCTTTCGTAGTGGTGGAGTGTTGTAACACCTCGGATGTAACTTTCCCAATTTGTACTCCAACTCTTGCCGTTTCCGGCGTTAAGTTATATTTATTTTATCGGGTTCGGGTCCTTGTCTCCGTGTGTTTTTGTCGTTGCCATGCATCTCATATCATGTCATCATGTGCATTGCATTTGCATACGTGTTCATCTCATGCATTCGAGCATTTTCCCCGTTGTCCGTTTTGCATTCCGGCGCTTCGTTCTCCTCTGGTGGTCATTTCTAGCTTTCCTTCATGTGTGGGGATTAAAAATTTCCAGATTGGACCGAGACTTTCCAATCGGCCTTGGTTTACTACCGGTAGACCGCCTGTCAAGTTCCGTATCAATTGGACTTCGTTTGATACTCCAACGGTTAACCGAGGGACCGAAAAGGCCTCGTGTGTGTTGCAGCCCAACACCCCTCCAATTTGGCCCAAAACCCACCTAACTCTGCTCCATCATCTAGAGCGTTCGATCACGATCGCGTGGCCGAAAACCGTACCTCATTTGGACTCTCCTAGCTCCCTCTATGCCTATTTAAACACCCCCCCGATTTTTGGATCTCCTTCTTTCCCCGAAACCCTAGTCTCTTTCGTCTCGCGCGCCGCCGGACAAAATTGCACCGACGGACACGTCTGATTCCTCCCCGCCGCCAACCGAGGACCGCCACATGGCGCGTCGCCTGCCCGCCGCCGCCAAAGCCCGCCGCGGCCCGAGGGAAGCCCTCCCCGGCCCGCGCCTCCACCGCGCCTCCCTCCTCCTTCCGCCGCCCGAGCCGCCCCGCTCTTCCTCTGCTCCGGCGACCCGCGCCGCCGCACGCCACCTCAGGCGAGCTCGCCGCGCCGCCCGGGTCCGGCCTCGTCCGCGCCGCCCGAGGCCACCAACCCCCGCCGGGGTCGCCGCGCCCGCTTCCTCGACGTCCGGTGCCCGGCCCCGCCGTCCTCCTCCTCTCCCTCGCGCCGGCAAGCTCCACCGGCCTCGCCCCGCCACCTCCTCCGGTGAACCTCGGCGTCTGTGCCCCGGCGAGATCAGATCCAGATCCGGTTGCTACAGTAAACCCTAGAGGTTGATTTTTTTGTCTAAGTCCCGAAATTGCAGATCCATGTGCCCTTCTTCCTAGCCCCGTAACTTTGCATCCGTAGCTCTGATTCATGCATATAGCATATCAAAATGTTCATCTCAGAGAGTACATCATTTCATTCCATTGCATCATTTTCATTTGAGCTCATCTCGATGCCCGAAATGCTGTTAGAAGAGGGCTACTTGAGATAATTGTCAGATCTGGTGCTCCATTTAGCCTTTTGTCATTTTTGCCATGATTAATGTGTGCATGATATGTCCTGATGCTCTACACATGTTTTGTTAAGGGTTTTGTCATCTTTCCAGAGGTGCAACCCATGTATTTTTGTGATGTGTGTGGTGACTAGTGCAAGCTTGCAAAGTGGTGCACTTGTTAATTCTGTTTTCAGGGACTTAGCAATTCCACTAAGTCCTTGAGCTGTTTATCTCATGATGCCATATGTTCATGTTGTTTCCTAGTGATCCGTGCCTCTTTTGAGGATGATCAGTAGGGATGTTTTGTTAATATTGTAGTCCTCTATCCATCCATGTCTTTGTTTGCAGTTATGGAGCACCCTAGCTTGAGTCAATCGAGCTCTACTTTTGTTACTTTGTGAATCTGGGCAGATTGTCAACTTGGTTGCAATTTTCCCGATGATGTTGTAGTTGACCCGTGCATGCTATGCTATTGTTCTTGCCATGTATAGCTTGCATTTTGTGCTTTATTGATGGTTGTATGCTTGTCTTGCCATTACTTGCACCGTAGTGAGTGCATCGAGCTCGTAAACATGCCTACTTGGGTTATATTTCAGCATGTGTCAGTTTTTCACTAAGTCTGAAAACTGATTATGTTTTTGCCATGTTCACATGCTTGCAATTGTATTTTATGATCCCTTTTGGCTCAAGGTCACTAAGGGACTTTTGTTAAGCTCTTTGAGTAGCTCCATGCCATACTTTAATTTGCCATGTTCAGATCCTGTAGCATGTAGTTTTGTGGCTCCGAAGAGGGCTACCTGATCTGAAATTCCAGACAAGTGTTAATTTCACTAAGTCTGAGATCTGTTTGTCATATGCATTTTTGCCATGCTTGTTTGAACCGTTAATGGATGATTTGGCCATAGCTCAGTGCTAGACTTTTGTTAAGAATCTTGAATGCATCCCTGCCATGTATTTTGTCATCTTGTTTGGGTGCTGTAGCATGTTCATCTCATTGCATTTAGATGCCTACTTGCTGTAAATCACAGACCGGTGTCATATTTGAATCACTTGCCATTTCCAAACCGTAACTCCGATTCTGGCGTTCTTTATATCGTTTTCAAGCGATTTCATCTCATCTTTCCAGTGTCATACTTGGATTTCCATGTTGAGGCCAGGTTCATGCATTTCCTTTCGTATCTTGCGTTTTGCATCCCGCATCGCATCTCGCATAGCATATCATCATTGCATCATATTGCTTGATTCTTGCACGTGGTTTATTGTGTCCTTGTTGCTTGTTTGTCTTGTTTGGGTAGAGCCGGGAGACAAGTTCGCTAACGAGGAGCCCGTTGAGTTTGCTTTCGAGGATCCAGTCAACTCTGACAACTGTGCAGGCAAGATGATCATACCCTCGAAATCACTACTATCTTTGCTATGCCAGCTTGCTCGCTCTTTTGCTATGCCATTGCTACGATGCCTACCACTTGCTTTCAAGCCTCCCAAATTGCCATGTCAAACCTCTAACCCACCTTATCCTAGCAAACCGTTGATTGGCTATGTTACCGCTTTGCTCAGCCCCTCTTATAGCTTTGCTAGTTGCAGGTGAAGATTGAAGGCCGTTCCTTGTTGGAACATTTATTTACTTGTTGGGATATCATTATATTGCTATGTTATCTTAATGCATCTATATACTTGGTAAAGGGTGGAAGGCTCGGCCTCTCGCCTAGTGTTTTGTTCCACTCTTGCCACCCTAGTTTCCGTCATATCGGTGTTATGTTCCTGGATTTTGCGTTCCTTACGCGGTTGGGTTATAATGGGAACCCCTTGATAGTTCGCCTTGATTAAAGCTTTTCCAGCAATGCCCAACCTTGGTTTTACCATTTGCCACCTAGCCTTTTCTTTCCCTTGGGTTCTGCAGACTCAAGGGTCATCATTATTTTAACCCCCCCCGGGGCCAGTGCTCCTCTGAGTGTTGGTCCAAACCGTCAGCCGCCGGTGGCTACCAGGGGCAACTCTGGGCTGGCCTACCGAAAGTTTGGACAATCTGAGTGTGCCCTGAGAAAGAGATATGTGCAGCTCCTATCGGGATTTGTCGGCACATTCGGGCGGTGTTGCTGGTCTTGTTTTAACCTGTCGAATTGTCTTGAAGAACCGAGATATCGAGTCTGATCAGAACGTCTTGGGAGGAGGTCTATTCCTTCGTTGACCGTGAGAGCTTGTCATGGGCTAAGTTGGGACTCCCCTGCAGGGATTGAACTTTCGAAAGCCGTTCCCGTTGTTATGGGCAGATGGGAATTTGTTAATGTCCGGTTGTAGATAACTTGAACCTTAATTTAATTAAAATGAATCAACTCAGTGTGTTACCGTGATGGCCTCTTCTCGGTGGAGTCCGGGAAGTGTACACAGTGTTGGAGTAATGTTTGCGCAGGTTGTTCTCTAGTTTCTCGCTCGCGCTTTGCCTCCTCTTCTCGCTCTCCTTCGCGAATAAGTTAGCCACCATACTTGCTAGTCCCTTGCTGCAGCTCCACTTATATTTACCTTGCCATACCTATAAGCTTAAATAGTCTTGATCGCGAGGGTGCGAGATTGCTGAGTTCCTGTGGCTCACAGATTACTATTACACCAGATGCAGGGTCTGATGATTCCGCTCCAGGAGACGCATTTGAGCTCAAGTGGGAGTACGACGAAGACTCTCAATGTTACTATGTTTCCTTTCGTGATGATCAGTAGTGGTGCCCAGTTGGGGGTGATCGGGACCGTGTCGCTTGTTGGGTTATCTTTTATTTTGGCGCCGTAGTCGGGCCATGAGTGTTTGGATGATGTAATGTTATTTATGTACTTGATTGACATGGCGAGTGTAAGCCAACTATGTTATATCCCCTTTATGATTTATATTACATGGGATGTTGTGAAGATTGCCTAACTTGCGACATATGCCTTCAATGCGATTATGCCTCTAAGTCGTGCCTCGACACGTGGGAGATATAGTCGCATCGAGGGTGTTACAATCCCATCCACAGCTCTTCTCTGGAATTCCACTGAACCCGCCATGGACTGTAAGTGCGGGTGCTTGGCAAGGATGGCTCCGGTAGCGGACACATGCGTCTACGCAGAAGGCCTATAGCTCACCAACACCGAGTGGCGCAGCATGCTCGGCTGCCTGATGATACCCAACAGGGGGTTTCGTGCGCCATTTCTTCACCGCCTCACAACCGTAGATCTACAGGAAAGTTGGGTATGTTTTTCCACTCACAATTTTTGCACATAATGTAGACTGCAAATACACATCTGAATATATAGTTCAATCAATTTGTTCAGTAATATCAACAAAAATACAAAACAGAATTTGTATTCTTGTTCAGATCTGTTAGCTATTAAGACTAGATGCTTCCACCTATCTTTCTTCAGTTCAACACCATGTATCGACATATGTACAAAAAAAACGGTCAGTAGATAAGTTGCAGTTATCTTAACATGCTGGAGAAGTACACTGTTACTGACATTGCAGTGCACACATGTTGCAGTATAATATATATCCCAGTAAAACTAGGAGTCAATTGCGTATATAAGTTTGTTCATACATTGCAACTACTTTACAAAATACAATCATATGTATGTAACTATTTAAGTAAACATAAACAAATCATACTAAGTATAAAACAAAAACATTTGCTGTTTACTTACAAATTCTTTTTCCACCCATTACAATATGCAGAAACTGCCATCCACAATAAAATTTCATGCTCCGAGTTCAGGGAAGCTTACTTTGGAGACAGAACACAAGAATGGCTACGGAGACATGGAAGCTGACTACCACATCGACTCTGAAGACTGCATCAACATAACTACTGGTTGGAAATATTTTGTCTCCCAGAATGGCTTTGAGGACGGAGAACTGGCCATGGTATTTTTCTACAAAGAAGAAGACTCCATCAAGTTTACAATATTTGCACTCCACGCTGTCTAATATGAAGCAACCAATATTTCTAGTGCTTTGCTTATGCTGTATGCTTTTAAAATTATGTCCAACAGACAATTTGAACGATGCCTATTTAAAGTATGCAACCTCAACTACGTCATTTTATCATCCTTTTTAGACAAAGTTGCTGTTGGCAGTAATGCAGTTCTCTCGAACACATAGTGTGGTACTAATAATAACAAAAAGCAGCCATCTGAAACAGTAACAAGGAAATGCAAATGGTAGAAACTTTGCACTTAACATACGATGTTCAAAAACAATTATCATAGTATGCAGTTCAAAAAAATCTTATAATAACTATTCAGCTAACACAAGCATATCATGGACCATCCATTATAATAGCAGAATAGAAAATTAACAACACTGCTAATGCAGTACAGAAATGCATATTATGCAGTCATCTAGAACACAGAATGTAGTTTAAGAAAAGGAGAAATCTCATAAACAGCCATAACCACTGTAATACAGCTACAACGAAGTACGCTACCAAAGAAAATGCAGTGCACTACAACGTATGCCGCGACTACAACAAATAAAATTAAAGCACTGAAACTACAGACAATGTGATAGACTGATAGAGGTGTCAATTTCACTCGCACTTCCATAACTCGCCTAAAAATTGTACAGCCACTAAACTATCGAAAAATACACCCGCAAAAATTTACATGGAAGACATGGCAACTTGACGAACAGCATCACCTTTCATTTAAAAACCGCGATTCAAAAAATGACAATTATACCCGCAATACAATGAATTCAAACCTACAACAACAGTAATTACAATATTAAACACGTGTGGACGGGCAAAAATCAAAAAAATCAACAAGAACAGAGGAGCGGACGAAGCTCACCTGCCCGCACAACCAAAATAGCAAGAAATTGAAAACTAACTCCTAAAAATTAACAAATTATAGAGTGAACAGACCGATTAAAACGAACGCAATCAAACAATTCCTACTAAATAACAACATCTGAGCACAAAAAAAATTGCATCTGACGCGAACACGAATGAACAGAGAAAGCTCGTCCGCCAAATCCCTCGATTTGCAAGCACTCTAGTATATTTTCCTGTAAATTAGAAAGAATAAAGCTAAAATGAGATGCAGACACAAACTGAATCATCCCGCGACACCCGATTCCACATAGAACACGCGGGCGGAACACCGGAAAATGAAGCAGTTCTCCCGTGAAGCATTGCAGTGCCCAACGTAAAGAAGATGCAGTGCACTTGCGTTCAGCGTGCAGTGCGGAAGTGGTGCGCAGAATAGTTATTCTGCTAATATTAGCAGAATAGACCGTCTATATATATAAGGAAAGAGGGAGAGTTTAGGGGCTAATCCGTCCCTTCAAATAAAATCAAACGGTCGAGAAAAATAGACTAGGAAGTCCAAATGAGAAAACGATGATGTTTTGTATATGTTTGGGGATGATCCGGACACAACGATGACTACTACTCAGGTCGGGTCTGGGACAATTTTCGGATGCGCGCGCGAGGAGGGCCGCGGGCTGACGAGAGAGGTTAGGTTGGGCCTAACGGTAGGTAGTGAAATGTGAAGACGGTCTAGGGAGGAAAGAGAGGGAAAGCCCGACAACAATTTTTGGAGACCGAAAACGTCCGACGATTTGACCGACTATAATGTCGCTATAGTTATCCGTCGGGGCGTCAAACGGACTCTGAATGCGATGAAACTTGGAAGGCGGCCTATTGAAAACATAACAACACCGCATGCCAACTTTCAACCCATTTCGAGAACATTTTCCGGCCACTTACAGAATAATATTTTGGACATGCCACGGGCGCGTGCAAGTGTGTCTGGGCTCTGGGCTCAGAACGGACAACGGACGGAACGAGGAGACCGGGACAAATGCAAGTTTTGAAAACATGATGATGCAATGCACATGATGACGTGACAAGATGCAAAACGCAAGCGAATGACATGGCAAACGACGACGCATAACTGGAAGACACCTGGCGCAACGGTCTCGGGGCATCACATTACAGTACCTTGAAGTGGTCTTTTGTTTTCTTTCGCTAACGGAGCTCACGAGTTTTTCTACTTTATGTTTTGTGTTTTGAAGTTTTCAAGTTTTGGGTAAAGATTTGATGGATTATGGAACAAGGAGTGGCAAGAGCCTAAGCTTGGGGATGCCCATGGCACCCCCAAGATAATCTAAGGACATCTAAAAGCCAAAGCTTGGGGATGCCCCGGAAGACATCCCCTCTTTCGTCTACATCTATCGGTAACTTTACTTGGAGCTATATTTTTATTCGCCACATGATATGTGTTTTGCTTGGAGCGTCTTGTATTATTTGAGTCTTTGCTTGTTAGTATACCACAATCATCCTTGCTGTACACACCTTTTGAGAGAGCCATACATGATTTGGAATTTGTTAGAATACTCTATGTGCTTCGCTTATATCTTTTGAGTTATATAATTTTGCTCTAGTGCTTCACTTATATCTTTTAGAGCACGGTGATGGATTTGTTTTATAGAAACTATTGATCTCTCATGCCTCACTTAGATTATTTTGAGAGTCTTAATAGCATGGTAATTTTCGTAAAATCCTAATATGCTTGGTATGCAAGATTAATAATAAAACTTTCTTATGAGTGTGTTGAATACTAAGAGAAGTTTGATGCTTGGTGATTGTTTTGAGACATGGATGTAATAATATCAAAGTCGTGCTAGTTGAGTAGTTGTGAAATTGAGAAATACTTGTGTTGAGGTTTGCAAGTCCCGTAGCATGCACGTATGGTAAACGTTATGCAACAAATTTGAAACATGAGGTGTTATTTGATTGTCTTCCTTATGAGTGGCGGTCGGGGACGAGAGATGGTGTTTTCCTACCAATCTATCCCCCTAGGAGCATGCGTGTAGTACCGAGGTTTTTGATGACTTGTAGATTTTTTCAATAAGTATGTGAGTTCTTTATGACTAATCTTGAGTCCATGGATTATACGCACTCTCACCCTGCCATCCTTGCTAGCCTCTTTGGTACCGTGCATTGCGCTTTCTCACATTGAGAGTTGGCGCAAACTTCGCCGGTGCATCCAAACCACGTGATATGATACGCTCTTTCACACATAAACCTCCTTATATCTTCCTCAAAACAGCCACCATACCTACCTATTATGGCATTTCCATAGCCATTCCGAGATATATTGCCATGCAACTTTCCATCATTCCGTTCATCATGAACCATTCATCATTGTCATATTGCTTAGCATGGTCATGTAGTTGACATAGTATTTGTGGCAAAGCCACCGTTCATAATTCTTTCATACATGTCACTCTTGGTCCATTGCATATCCCAGTACACCGCTGGAGGCATTCATATAGAGTCATCTTTGTTCTAGTATCGAGTTGTAATCATTGAGTTGTAAATAAATAGAAATGTGATGATCATCATTTTCTAGAGCATTGTCCCAAGTGAGGAATAAATAAAAAAATAAAAAAAAGAGAAGGCCCAAAAAAAGAGAAAGGCCATATAAAAAAAGAAAAGGCCCAAAGAAAAAATAAGAGAAAAAGAGAGAAGGGGCAATGTTACTATCCTTCGCCACACTTGTGCTTCAAAGTAGCACCATGATCTTCATAGTAGAGAGTCTCTCATGTTATCACTTTCATATACTAGTGGGAATTTTTCATTATAGATCTTGGCTTGTATATTCCAACAATGGGCCTCCTCAAGTGCCCTAGGTCTTCATGAGCAAGCAAGTTGGATGCACACCCACTAGTTTCTTTTGTTGAGCTTTCATACATTTATAGCTCTAGTGCATCCGTTGTATGGCAATCCCTACTCCTTGCATTAACATCAATCGGTGGGCATCTCCATAGCCCATTGATTAGCCTCGTTGATGTGAGACTTTCTCCTTTTTTGTTTTCTCCACATAACCCCCTCATTATATTCTATTCCACCCATAGTGCTATGTCCATGGCTCGCGCTCATATATTGCGTGAAAGTTTATAGGTTTGAGATTACTAAAGTATGAAACAATTGCTTGGCTTGTCATCAGGGTTGTGCATGATGATAGCATTCTTGTGTGACGAAAATGAAACATGACTAAACCATATGATTTTGTAGCGATGAACTTTCTTTGGCCATGTTATTTTGAGAAGACATAATTGCTTAGTTAGTATGCTTGAAGTATTATAATTTTTCTGTCAATATGAACTTTTGTCTTGAATCTTTCGGATCTGAATATTCATACCACAATTAAGAAGAATTACATTAAAATTATGCCAAGTAGCACTCCGCATCAAAAATTCTGTTTTTATCATTTACCTACTCGAGGACGAGCAGGAATTAAGCTTGGGGATGCTTGATACGTCTCCAACGTATCTATAATTTTTGATTGCTCCATGCTATATTATCTACTGTTTTGGACATTATTGGGCTTTATTATCCACTTTTATATTATTTTTGGGACTAACCTATTAACCGGAGGCCCAGCCCAGAATTGCTGTTTTTTTTCCTGTTTTAGGGTTTCGAAGAAAAGGAATATCCAATGGAGTCCAAATGGAATGAAACCTTCGGGAACGTGATTTTCTCACCGAATACAACTCGGAAGACTTGGACCCTATGTCAAGGCACATAACAGGAGGCCATGAGGTAGGGGCGCGCCCTACCCTACCAAGCGCGCCCCCACCCTTGTGGGCCCTCTGTTGCTCCACCGACGTACTTCTTCCTCCTATATATACCCACGTACCCCCAAACGATCATATACGGAGCCAAAACCCTAATTCCACCGCCACAACTTTCTGTATACACGAGATCCCATCTTGGGGCCTGTTTCGGAGCTCCGCCGGAGGGGGCATCGATCACGGAGGGCTTCTACATCAACACCATAGCCTCTCCGATGAAGTGTGAGTAGTTTACTTTAGACCTACAGGTCCATAGTTAGTAGCTAGATGGCTTCTTCTCTCTTTTTGGATCTCAATACAATGTTCTCCCCCTCTCTTGTGGAGATCTATTCGATGTAATCTTGTTTTTGCGGTGTGTTTGTTGAGATCGATGAATTGTGGGTTTATGATCAAGTCTATCTATGAATAATATTTGAATCTTCTCTGAATTATTTTATGTATGATTGGTTATGTTTGCAAGACTCTTCGAATTATCAGTTTGGTTTGGCCTACTAGATTGATCTTTCTTGCAATGGGAGAAGTGCTTAGCTTTGGGTTCAATCTTGCGGTGTCCTTTCCCGGTGACAGTAAGGGCAGCAAGGCACGTATTGTATTGTTGCCATCGAGGACAAGAAGGTGGGGTTTTCTTCATATTGCATGAGTCTATCCCTCTACATGTAGATGCAGGCAGGAGTCCGTCTACTTGCCTCAGACGTGATGCCTATATACATGATCATACCTAGATATTCGCATAACTATGCTCAATTCTGTCAATTGCTCAACAGTAATTTGTTCACCCACCGTAGAATACTTATGCTCTCGAGAGAAGCCACTAGTGAAACCTATGGCCCCCGGGTCTATCTTTATCATATCAATATCCTACTACTTAGTTATTTACTTTGCTATTTACTTTGCCTTTATTTTACTTTGCATCTTAATCATAAAAATTCCAAAAATATTATCTTATCATACCTATCAGATCTCACTCTCGTAAGTGGCCCTATAGGGATTGACAACCCCTATTTGCATTGGTTGCGAGGATTTATTTGTTTTGTGCAGGTGCGAGGGACTCGCGCGTAGCCTCCTACTGGATTGATACCTTGGTTCTCAAAACTGAGGGAAATACTTACGCTACTTTGCTGCATCATCCCTTCCTCTTCGGGGAAAACCAACGCAGTGCTAAAAGAGGTAGCACTCATCAGATCATTAAGCCCAAAAACACCTCACCTCCTGAGGCTGTTCATCCATTGTACTAGTGCATCCACAGCCCCTCGAGTCCAATCCACCACAAAGCAGGAGTAGGGTTTTATACCGCAAGGTGGCCCGAACCTGGGTAAACTGCTGCGTCTCTTGTTCATTGGGTTCGTCGAGCTAGGCCGTGGAATCAGAGTGTAGCTAGACTAGGGAGGACGAGTTCTTCGCACGTGCCCCAGTGTTCGAACCTCTCAAGGGTCTGCAGAACCCCGAATCCGACATTTGGCGCACCAGGTAGGGGTGCGTCGGAGCTTCTCTTCTTTCAGTCGGCCCGCCATCGCCCCACAGCTCCTACGGCCGATGATCTGAGGGCTCGTGCCGAGCACTGGGCTGCTTGGCTCGTCCGGGCAGTGTCGTCCGCCCAAGAACACCTCCACTCCGCACTCCAGGCGGCCCGCGCACCGCCCAACACCGCAGGATGCGGGCGTCGCGGGCCGGCGCTGTCCGCCCTCGCACCATGGCGTACGCGCGCCACCACATGATCTTTGGGTTACGCCGCGGCGATACCACTACACACTCGTGAGGAGCAGGCGAACATGCAGGCTGCGCTCATCGTGGTGCGAGAGCTGCTGCATTGCAGGTTGGCAGAGGGCGGTCGCGACGCCCTACTGGAGCGGGTCGCCGAGCTGCTTGACGCCGCATGCAGGGGTGCATCACCCTTCTGCACCCTGCCCACGCCGCATGTTGTGGCAGGGGCGCGTACCGGACCCCGGCGTGCCCGCACACCCCTCGGAGCGCCTGGGGGACCCGACGACATCGACATGGCCCGTGGCACCGCTCGTGCTACCACAACTTCATCGCCTCCAGGTGAGGCAAGCTCTAGTGGTCTCCTGTGGGGCCGCGGCGGGTTGTCACCCCATGGACAACAGGGCTAGGCGCCGGGCCCGGTGGCCCATGGCACGGGGCACCCAGGCGATGGTCCCGGCACAGCAACCCCAGACGCCTACGTGCCCCGCATGATGGATCTGGAGTACATGCCAGGGGAAGGCCTCGACTAGTTCCCCGAGACAGGCTGGGCAGAAGGGATGGAAGAGGCTGAGGCTTTCCACGAGGCGCCAGGAAGCTTCGCCGACCCCTTCAACAACAACAACCATTGGGTACAGCTAGTATCTCAGGAGCATGCTTACACTAACCATGGACCGCAGGTGAACCAGG
Organism: Triticum urartu; assembly: GCF_003073215.2. Classification (NCBI taxonomy): domain Eukaryota; kingdom Viridiplantae; phylum Streptophyta; class Magnoliopsida; order Poales; family Poaceae; genus Triticum; species Triticum urartu. Next base: position 379,389,990 of record NC_053022.1, on the reverse strand, counting down.
CCACAACAGCGGCCAGAGACCCTCGGGCGATGACTCCTCTCTGGTCTGGAGAGGTGCACTGGGGGCTGTGCGGGTAGGGCCCGGAGCCAGGGCCTCCCCCGTGCCGCATGGAGCAAGGTGTTGCACAGAGGTAGGTCCTTTGCCGGGGAAGGCACCGTCGATCCCTTCCCCCGGAAGAGGGCCCGTGGTCGCCGAGGGCGCCGCCAGCGTCCCCCTTGCCCCTTGGTCTCGTCTTGGTTTTCGGACTCCCCAACGGTGGTTGGGGGAGGCGCAGGGCGAGGCCCTCGTCTGGCGATATGAAGCAAGGCTCGCGCATGTGAAGGTCTCCGCTCATGACAGTCTCACGTAATAATGAGTGGGGCTGTAGACGCCCCGAAGTCTCCTGAGTGCCACCCTTGGGCCTCACGGGGGCTCCCACCCACGTCCAAGTGGAAGCACCATGCTCTCCGCTGGCCGTCGACACTGTCCCTCGATGACTATGCTCACATCCAATGAAAGCACTTAGCTCCGCGGTGGTGAGAAGACAAGAAGACTAGCTAGGTGCCGGACGCGGCTGTTTGCTTTCGCCCCCTTTTCTGTAACCTGATTCGCCGCCTTTTGGATTGAGATTTGAAGTTCTCTTTGTGTTATCAAAAACGGGGGGGGGGGATTTCTCTTGATTTGTGTCAGTTTCTCGCCTTCTGGTTGCATGGTTTTCTGAGGGGCTCGCACCTTCTCCCCCCCGCGAGCGCATCGCGAGTGGGGGCTGGGCGTGGTATGGCACGCCAAGCATGCTCGGCTTGGCCCGGCCAACGGCAAGGCCCCCCAGGCCAAGGATGCAATCACCGCAGGATCGCCATGCACATACCCAGCCGTAGTCTGGCATTCGCTCCTCGCGAGGCTCTCTTGGGCGAGCCAGCAGGCCCCTCGGGAGACCTAAAACCTCATGAGCCCCGAAGAGTTCGCCTCAGAAGGAAGGCATGTCTGCGACCTCAGGACCCGCTCAAGGCCTACTAAAATCAAGATAAGTCTCAGCAACAACCCTGCTCGGGGGCTCACAAGCTTGCAATAGCACATTTGAAGTCCTACTTTAAAAGACATGAGATTGGTTTATACATTACAAGCGCACCCTCCAAAATTATCTCACGCCCTGCGGGGCCGTGTCCGAGTTTTTGTGTATAGGTCAAAGCGAAGGAACGTAGGCCTAACTAGATGTGCTACCTCCAGTACCGTCCTGGTCACCTTCATCCATGCTACCTGCGCTGCCACTGACATTGTCTTCATCGTCGTCATCCGTGCCATCTTCATCCGCCACGATCACCGCCATGTCGTCCTCGGGGGCAAACTCGGTGACCAGAGAATCCACATGATCGTCCACCCAGTACGCTAGCTTGTCCCAGATAACCCCGGGCATGGGGGCTATGGCAGCGTCAAAATCAAAGTGGGGGTCGAGGTTCTGTAGGTGACTGAAGACGCGTGAGAATGCGCACTCAAGGAGGCCTCGGCTCCTCTCCTCAACGAGCTCGCGAGCCCTCACGGCCCGGTCCTCCATGTGCGTCACGACCTCAGTGAAGAAGCGGAGATGGCTGGCATAATCTTCCTCGCGCGGGTGAGGGGCACTCTCCTCGCAGATGGTGCTCAAGGCTCGGTTGGCCCTCACCCTGAGGGCCTGGAGCATAGAAGCATGCTCGCGCTGCAGCGTCCACCGACGGAACGCCTCATCCGCATTCTTCTGCGAGGGACGCAGCGCCATCGATCTGCCGCTGGAGTGAGAGCAAGTCGGCGTGTGTGGACGCCAAGTCAGCCTGGGCCAAAGCCTGAGCTACCTTGGCGGCCCTCTCATGCTGCTCTGCCATGTTCAGCTTTGCCTTAAGGGTGGCGGTCCTGCCCTCAACCTCGGCTTCCAGGAGCTCCAACTTCAGGCGGTACTCATTGGCAAGATCCGCGCAAGCCTTCGCCATCCACTGGTCGACCTCCTCCTAGATCATGGCTTCCCGCGCGGTGAGGGCATCCTCAGTCATGGCCACCTGGCGCTCCCTCACCTCCAGCCGCTCAAGCTCCAGGCTGGGCTCCAAGGCCTCCAGCACCAGCGCCTCCTCGCGTTTCAGGATCTCCTTCTCTTCAGAAGGTGCTTGATATGTCTCCAACATATCTATAATTTTTGATTGTTGTATCCTGTTATATTATCAATCTTGGATGTTTTATAATCATTTATACCAGTTTTTGGTACTAACCTATTGACATAGTGCTAAGTGCCAGTTGCTGTTTTTTGCATGTTTTTTACATCACAGAAAATAAATACCAAACGGAGTTCAAATGCCACGAAACTTTACGAAGATTTTTTATGGACATGAAGACACCTAGTGGGCCAAGGCTGCGCCTGGGGGGTGCTCCGAGGAGAGCACAACCCACCAGGGCGCGCCAAGAGGCCCAGGCGCGCCCTGGTGGGTTGTGCCCATCTCGGGTGCCCCCGAACTGCCTCTTTGCTCTATAAATACCTCAATATTCCAGAAACCCTAGGGGAATCGACGAAAATCAATTCCAGCCGCCGTAGAGTCCAGAACCACCAAATCCAATCTAGACACCATCACGAATGGGGTTCACTAGTACACGTCGGTGCTACACAAACGGTGTTTAACCCCTTTCTGCGACGTCATTTGGAACCATTGCCAAGTGAGTGTCGGCGATAGGGGGGTCCTTCCCACATGACCCAGAAATCGTCGGGGATAGGGAGCCTTGATGCATATAGTTGACCCTATATAATTGTTTCCAATATCTCGAATATCCCAAACGCTTCATCGTTGCTACTCGTTTGTGCTCGCATTGCCATCGTACTCGGAGTTTTTTGGTTTTACCTAAAACCAGTCAGATTCCAGGCACGGGAGCTTTCTAGGTAGATTCCAGGCACGGGAGTTTTACGATGCCTGGCACATCACAAATAGTTCATGATTATAAACCGTGTACGATAGGTAGACAACAACACACATTTAGTTTTCCCGCACCGTATGTGATAGTGTCTGACATCACACACGTTTTGCAAACGGCAACTGTGTGCATGCTTGCACATGTTTCCTCTCTATGAACCGTCTCAGATTATGGTGTATATCACAAACGTTTGTGTTTTACCAACCCTGTGTGCCGTAATGACCTGCACAACGTAATTTCACCCTAATTTAATTGCTGCTATTTAAAATTGTACCTAATTTAAACTTGAAAGTAGGCTATAGATTTATTCATATCCATCAGGTTCAAACAACCAATGCATTATTTGATTCACATGTACATATGTTTAAGAATTACATAAGCACCAAATAAAGAATGATGAACCAGGGTTCTATACTTGTACTATTATAGATGGTATAGAAAGAGGCGACAGACATTCCGGTTGCTAAACAAGGTGAATCGGAATGGCCCTATTGTGCTCTCCTAGATGCAGAAGGCATGCGGGACTCTAGTCCAACCCCTTGTGATGGCCGGCCGCCAATCATGTAGTTTGAGAGGTAATCTTGAGTAAACTGCTTCAGGATCCACTGCAAAAGAAAAAAGATTCAAACATTGTCAGCCAACACAACTCACTACGGGCATTAAAAATAAGGCTACATGGTTCTTACATACCATCCTGCAGTTCACTGTTGTCTTGCATAAAGTGTAAAAAAATAGTTTGATTGACATCTTTTGACCCATTTTAATAACAATCTTTATCAGTTTCCTCACTTGATGCTGGTTCATGAATATCTCATTGCCCCATACGCAGAAAGGGTCGAAGTGTGGATCTTTGGCAATGATATATGTAACTAAAAGCACCAAGTTAATATTAGAAGCTAAACAACAATTGGAAAATGATGTAGTACAACACTCCCTCCATCCCATTAAATAAGATTTTATCACATGTATATCTAGACATCATCAGAACATTAAGGTAACACTCTTCCTTGTTGCTATGTAGCCTGGGATTGCATATTTAGTCATTCACTACAATGCATGTTGCTAGGTAGCCTCAGATATATTAAATATGGCCCTAGTTAACCTACTGATAAATGGGTTACAGATATATTCAGTGAAATGTCCGATTAGACGACTAATCCCTTATCAGCCCCAGGCTATATGGTACCAGCTACCGATATCCTAAACAGTGAGTACATATAAGCAGTGCGATGAAACTAACCTCGATGGAAAACAACACTGTTCTCAATATTGTCCTGCATGAGTACATATAAAGGCATGTTAAGAACAACATGCTAAACATCAACCAAATATATCCATGGTAGACAACATAATCTACAAATGATAGCTTCAGTGTGCAGGCTTAAGCACACTAGTTAAGCAAAACAAGAAGTGGAAAGGTGCGTTAACCGCATGAGGCATAACATTTAGAAACAAGCAAATAGTCGTTCAAACTGGTATTGTGCAGGTCTATAGTACACTAGTTATTGTAAAAAAAATGAAAAGGCATGTTAACTGCAATATCCTTAACAACAACCAAATATCATAATTCATAGTGGTATTGTTGAAACTGTTATTGATGAAATTGAACTGCACGGCAAATAGTTGCACATATAGAGCATCATATTGTGAAGAACTGAAATAAACAAGTCATAAGGACATCTCTAGCCGATCCTTAAAAAGTTTAAAGGACCAAAACCCTTAGAGGATATATATATATATACTCCAGCAACTTTTGGCCTTTTCTAGTCGATCCCCTAAACTTAAGGTTGTAAACTTCAATTTGATCAAGTTCAAAGCAGGTTCAACCGAAAGTAGCATGCATTCAAACATAAACAAAGATAGTTTTGCATAACCGAACAAAAAACATAAATTTAAACTAAGCTAAACTACTTTCGGTCGAAGTAGAGGTCGAGCCAATCCTTCCTTGTCATGTATGGTGTGCCACGAGCCGGGTCCGGGCCGGTACCTTCGTCGGGGTCATTGGGGAAGGCACTCCTCCACTCGTCGACATCGATCTCCTCATCCTCGAGGCCCACCTTGATGCCCTCCGCGCCGCCATCATCGCTGCCATCGACCTCGTCATTAGAGGAGAGCGTGATAACCTCGCCGCCCTCCGCGCCACCGTCCTCGCCGCCTTCGACCTCGTCAACGGAGGAGAGCGTGATAACCTCGCCGCCTTCCGCGCCGGAAAAGATCGCCCGCTCCGCCTCCATGAGCTCCGGGTGCTACCGACGGAGCTCTTGCATGTAGGCCTTGTCGGCGGCTGAGGTAGTCTAGGATTATGGGGTCCTCAGGCGTCCAGGCTATGTGATATTGGCCGGGCTAATGGGCCGTGGAGATACAAGGCGGTAGACTTTCCCCATGTCCGGATGGGACTCTCCTTGGCATGGGAGGCAAGCTTAGCGTGCAGATATGAAGATTCCTTTCTTTGTAAACCGACTCTGTACAAACCCTAGCCCCCGCTGGTGTCTATATAAACCGGAGGGTTTAGTCCATACAGGTAGTCATAGTCATACATGATAGACAATTAGGGTTTAGCCATTACAATCTCGTGGTAGATCAACTCTTGTAACCTCTATACTCATCAAAGTCAATCAAGCAGGAAGTAGGGCATTACCTCCATCAAGAGGGCCCGAACCTGGGTAAACACTGTGTCCCCTGCCTCCTATTACCTTCGATCCTTAGAAGCATAGTTCAGGACCCCCTACCCGAGATCTGCTGGTTTTGACACCGACATTGGTGCTTTCATTGAGAGTTCCGCTGTGCCGTCATCGAAAGGCTCGAGGGCTACGTCAATCATCTACAACAATGCTGTCGTGAATGAGATTTTTCTCCTCGGCTAGATCTTTGTATTCGGTGGCTTTGCAATGCGTGCCAACTCGGTTGGCCTTCTCGAGCAGATCGACGGCTACACCCCTGGTCACCAGATCAGTTTTGGAAATCTGAACTATGTCGCTGATATCCGAGGAGACTTGATCTTCCAAGGGTCCGCGACCTCAACCACCGCTCCGGCCTTAGATCCGGAGCGCGTCACCAGGTCTGAAGACAGGAGTCTAGAGCCCGCCGGACTCTCTACAGCCTTAGAGCTCAACACCAGAAAACTAGAGAGAATATCTCCGACAATTATTGCAAAGCCGGACTCTTCTCCGGACACTAATCTCGAACCCTGGAGGACCGCATCATGCGAGCTCGGCCCAGAAACTTCCGACCCTATCCAAACCGTGCTCTCAAACGAGGCTTGCGATCTAATGCAATCCCTCGTCATCACAGAGGAACCGCTTCAGAATCACGCTCAGCCCGGACTAGGGGCTGGAAGTAGGGAATTTTACTTCCCACCCACCACCCACTTGATAGCCACTGTCGAGGACCTAACCAACATGCTTGATTACACCTCCGAAGACATTGACGGTATGGACGACGATGCCGGAGAGGAGCAGGCCCAAAACCCGCCGGTCACCGGACGATGGACGGCCACCTCCTCGTATGACGTATACATGGTGGATACACCTAAAAACGGTGATGACGATGATGAGAAAAACCCATTCAAGGACGAACCTCCTGAGATACCGCCGAAACATTGACGTCAGCGGCGCCACTCTAAATCGCGTCGCGGTAAGAACAGGAATACCAGCACCGAAGACAATGATACCTCGGAGAACACTGAAGACCAAGAAGACCCTACGAAACCAACATCCAAACAGGATGATAGGGAGGACGGGCAAGTTGACCCTGACGAACAAACAGGGAACAACAACTCGGAGGACAACAACTATCTGTCACTCTCCAAGGACGATGTAAGCCTCGGCGACAAAGATTTTATCGTGCCAAAGGAACCCCTCAAACAAGAGTGCTTCAAGCGCTAGCTAACAACCACGACTAGAAGCATAAAAAAGAAACAACAGAAGCTTCAAGCTGACCATGACCTGCTCAATGATAGATGGACTAATGTCCTGGCAGCCGAAGAATACGGCCTCAAGCGACCAAAAAAGAGTTACCCAAAGCGTAAGCTACTACCCCAATTCGACGACGAGGCGTTGGAGCCCATACCAACCATGCGTAATGCGGCTGATGGACCTGATAGAGCACCATGTGGCCGGGACAGAACGACAACTGAAGACGAACACCAACCTGCACCACCTCACCGCAAAAGTAGAGAAACAATAGCTCGGGGATACACATACGACCTACGACAGGACCTGGAAAATAGGGTAGGCCAGACTAGGTCAATCTACAGATCACGGGGGCGTGCTCCGGCATGAGAGGAGGGCTATCAAGGCTGGTGCGATAAGCATAACCAACCCCGGGCTGAAAACCGCATACAGACTCCATCCAAACTACGTCGTGACATGGCCCGATACAGAGGCGCTGCACACCCCCTATGCTTCACCTATGAGGTAATGGAGCACGAGTTCCATGAAGGGTTTAAACCCGTGAACATTGAATCATACGACGGCACAACAGATCCCGCAGTATGGATTGAAGATTTTCTTCTCCACATTCACATGGCTCGCGGTGATGATCTACACGCCATCAAATCCCTTCCCCTAAAACTTAAGGGGCCAGCTAGGCACTGGTTAAACAGCCTCCCAGAAAACTCTATTGGAAGCTGGGATGACTTGGAAGATGCCTTTAGAGACAACTTTCAAGGCACTTATGTCCGGCCTCCGGATGCCGATAACCTCAGTCATATAGTCCAACAGCCCGGAGACTCGGCCAGGAAATTTTGGACCAGGTTCCTAATTAAAAAGAACCAGATTGTCGACTGTTTGTACGCCGAAGCCCTAGCGGCCTTCAAACATAGCATCCGCGATGAATGGCTCGCCCGACACCTCGTCCAAGAACAGTTGAAGTCCATGGCAGCCCTTACAGCACTAATGACCTGCTTCTGCGCGGGCGAGGATACCTGGCTAGCCCGTAGCGGTAACAGTACCAGCGAACCTTCCACTTCTGAAGCCCGAAACGGCAACAAAAGGCCCCGACGCAACAAACATAAGCGTCAGAGCAACAATGATGATACAGATAATACAACAGTCAACGCCGGATATAGTGGCTCCAAATCCGGTCAATGGAAGAAGCCATTAAAACGAAACAAAGACGGTTCATCAAGCCTGGACCTAATACTTGATCGACCCTGACTGATCCACAACACTCCTGATAAGCCTGCCAACCACACCAACAGAAGTTCTTGGGTCTTCAAACAGACCGATAAGTTAAACACCGAGCATAAGGAGAAAGGGTCACCCAGTGAGGATGACGACGAGGAACCTCGCACACAGAAAACAGGGGGACAGAAGAAATTTCCCCCCGAAGTCAAAACGGTGAACATGATATACGCCACCCATATCCCCAAGAGGGAGCGCAAGCGCACGCTATGGGACGTCTATGCGATAGAGCCAGTTGCCCCAAAATTCAACCCATGGTCGACCTGTCCGATCACCTTCAATCGCAGGGACCATCCGACCAGTATCCGTCATGGAGGTTCGGCCGCATTAGTCCCCGATCCAATTATCGATGGATTCCACCTTACGCGAGTCGTCATGGACGGCGGCAACAACCTTAACCTGCTCTATCAGGACACAATCCGCAAGATGGGTATTGATCCGTCAAGAATCAAGCCCACTAAAACTACCTCTAAAGGAGTGATACCCGGCATAGAGGACCGCTGCACTAGCACAATCACATTGGAAGTGGTCTTCGGTTCGCCGGACAACTTCCGTAGCAAAGACTTAATCTTCGATATCGTCCCCTTCCGCAGCGGCTACCATGCACTACTCGGACGAACCGCGTTCGCTCGCTTCAATGCAGTCCCGCACTACGCCTATCTCAAACTCAAGATGCCCGGACCACGTGGAGTTATAACAGCGAATGGAGACACGGAATGCTCCCTCTGCACTGAGGAGCACACCGCGGCCCTGGCAACGGAAGTACAGGGTGGCCTCATCAGGCCAACTATTACGTCGGCGGCCAAGTCCTCAGACACTGTCAAACGATTCCGGACAACCCCACTGTACGATAGTCCAGCTCGTTAGGAGCTCGATTAGCAATTCGGCCTCCATCTCATCCCCTACTTAATTGTGGCATATGTACCACGCGTACATAATTATGCACTAAAAATACCATGGGAAAGGATGGAGGCATAATAAGGATGATGTCTACAATACAGCTAGACCCTATCATGACATTCACATTTCCCTTTTTCTTTTCTTTTTTCTTTTCCAGGTTCCTTACAACCCACACCATCCTTTCGACTGTACCAAGGCCTATTTCCTTGGCCTATTAGGAAAACACCGGTCGATGATCCTCTTGAAGGACAATATACCAAGGAGAAAAGAAGCATAGACGCGTGTCAGAGTACCTAAAGGATCCTTAAAGATCACCTCGTCCACTTTCAGGACACATGCACAGCTTCCCCTTGTGTTTGGCATGTAAAATAGCCTTGTTGCTTATTGCACTATTTATATCAATACGTTTTGACGTATCAATCAGACTATAGTGGAAACAATTTTTAGCCCAAACCTAAGTGGCGTTGGCTCATCACTTAGCATATGCTTCCCTGTTTTTGTCTGATTGTCATGTACACCTTGGTATGACCTAAATTGCTAGGGGCTCTATTAAGCCGCATACATCTTTTAAATACTAAAACAAAGTCTGAACACTTTCACAAGTGCAATTCGGCGTCCCGGATATAGCATTATATGCATTGGCTCCGAATCATGTCTTTGGTCAATAGTTGGGTTGCCCAGCTCCTGTGCTTGCTGCCTTACATTTCGTCTGATCGGCTAGGGTAGTAAAGGGAGAACTACTTCGATTGTGTTTCTGGTTTACCCGGACAAACACCTTAGTAGAGAAAACCGAAAACTGACTGTCATGATGCGGCGAGAGCTGGTCAGCTATTCGGTGACTAAGTATAAATCTCTTGCGATTTTCCCCGCATTATGTGATAGGCTGGCCTTCACCCGGCCGGGCATTCACAACACCCAAGTTCGGATAATCGAACAATACTAGGGGCTGCGCCCGCATTCCCATTATAAAACTCCTATGGCTAAGTGAGGGCGATAATGCCGCATAGTCCAATTGCCTAGTTCGCCGCACTAACACCTCCTTCACGGACCAGTACGTTGGGTCAAGTGTGTCTAAGTGTTATCCCGAACACCCCCGTACTACCTATGTGGGGGCTGAAGCCGACGACTGGCCAACTCTCAGATGTCATAAACAGTCGCACAGGAGGAGATATTTAAAGTAAAATAAGCAACATATCATACATAAGCCTTGTTCCATGATACATGATTGGACAACATAGATACATTCATTCAAAAATGATGTCGTTCGAACATTGGCCCTCTAGAATGCGGGATCCTTTCAAGACATCATCAAAGTACCGCTCTGGCGTACGGTGCTCTTTGCCTGCGGGCGGTCCCTCAGTTGCAAGCTTGACGGTGTCCATCTTCGCCCACTTCACCTTGACACAAGCGAAGGCCATCCGCGCACCTTCGATGCAGACCGACCGCTTCACGGCATCAAGCCGAGGGCAAGCACTAACTAGCCGCTTCACGAGACTGAAGTAGCTACTGGGCATGAGTTCCGCAGGCCAGAGACAGATTATCAAATCCCTGATGGCCAATTTGGCTACCCTATGCAGTTCAGTCGACTGCTTCAACTGATCGCTGAGGGGAACATGATGCTATGGCGCAAGGTACTGCGACCAGAACAGCTTCTCCGTTGAGCTCCCCTCTTTGGCCCAGAAGAACTCCGCGGCATCAGCAACACTCCGGGGCAGTTCTGCAAACACTCCTGGAGAACTCCAAATCCGGGTTAGCAAGATATACCTTTTCCTCACAAATTTTCTCTGCATGTTAAAGGCCTTACCCGCCGCAATTTTCTTTGCCTCTTGGATTTCCTGGACAACGCTTTGGGCTTCGGCCCAGGCTTCCTGTGCACATTGAAGTGTCTTAGCAAGTTCGAAGTTCTGCTCCGAACTCTTGCATTCTAAGGACTCGCATTTGCCGATGGCATCCTTGAGCTCTTGCTGGACTTCCTCCACCCGTGATTCATGTCTGAGGTGGGAGGCTCGTTCCTCCTCCGCCTCCTTCTTAGCCTCGGACAGTGCACTCTTGAGGGCCTCGACCTCAGCTGTGTCAGCTGCAAATAGAATTATAACACTCATTGGGATACCACATCATAGCCGACATCATTTCAGACGTGTTCCAGTATTACATACCTTGTTTTTTTCTAACTTTCGCCTTAGCTCGGATGCTTCTACGGCATGTGCAGCTGACGCCTGTTTTGCAGCCTGCTTGTTCAAATAGATATGTGCGTTAGTCTCCTGCATGAGTTATTAGATCCTCTGTTCGGTTTTCTTTTCGAACACCGAACAGAGTCTCAGGGGCTACTATCTATACACATGCATTCTTTTATACAGCTAAAGAGACACCGTAAGACACATACCTCAAAGCCTCTTAAAAGGCTAGTGTAGGCCTCGCTCAGTCCGCTTTTCACGGGCTGAACCATTTCAATCACCATACCCATAAGGGTACGATGTTCGTCCACAATGGTGGCGCTCTGAAGCGCTCTCACCAGAGTGTCCGGTGCCTCCGCATTGACAGAGGACACCAGTGTTGTAGGCACTCCCCTTCTCGCAAAGAGGGTTGCTCATCTGTTTCCGGAACCGTGTGGGTTTCCGGAGCGACATTTGGTTGGGGGACAAACTGGACATGGCCCTCGTCTCCAGTCTTCATGGGGGTTGGTTCCCCCATGTTCTCGGCAGCCGAGGTGTCACCCTTCGGCACCGTCTTGGCAGCCTCCGGCACCTCTCCCTGTTCCAGAAGGGTCCTTTGGGACGACAGCTCGGTGTTGTCCGCTGCAGTGGGGGAGGAAGCTGGTGGAGGCAAATCACTCTCCATCATGTTCAGACCCAACGAATTCCTAGTAGAGGAATATCGCTGGGGGAGGACATGAACCGGACTGCAGCATGTAATTTAAGCGTGTTATAACTATAAGACAGAAAAGCTAGATATATATATACACCTTGGATTACTTACGATCCGGCCAGGGGCTTCGGCCTTGGCGCCACTCATCGGCGTCTGGCTCGGAGTCATCCGTAAGGGAGGTCCTCCCTTTCTTGGCCGCTTCTGCCTCTAGATCAGCGAAAGCTGCCCTTTTCTTCTTCTTCTCCCCCTTAGGTGAGGGATCACTCTCTTCCTCCTCCTCTTCCTCTTCGTGAGGGGAGGAGAGGGTTTCAATGTCTTCAGACACTACGCCTAAGGCACCTTTACGGCGGAGGCCACTCTTGGCCTCCTTGCCCTTCTCCTTGGCCTTCTTTTCCGGCGCCTGGTACGGCGCCAGGACCAGCATCCTCGTCAACAGAGGAATAGCTGTGTCTTCGGGCAGTGAAGCCATACAGTGAATCTGTTCCGCTTTCTTTGTCCAGCCCTGCAACAGAAAATGGAGAGTTTGGTGTGCTCCTTGGATTCGCAAAGTAAGGTTATCAAAGAACTTACGGGGGTCGCAACATGGGTGCTATCGTAGCCGAGGTCTTCGGTTGTCTCCGGCCTTGACTTCTGGTTCTTGAAGAGCAGCTTCCACATGTCTTCGTGCTTCGTGCCGAAGAACCGCTGCAGGGTCCGGGGACTGGCCGGGTTGAACTCCCACATAAACTCTTGACGCGCATGACAAGGGAGAATCCGGTGGAAGAGCATCACCTGGATCACGATGGCGAGACTGGTATTTTTGTCTACCATGCTCTTGATGTGCTTCTGCATCATCATCACCTCGTTAGATGATGCCCAGTCCAGGCCCTTGTTGAGCCAGGACGTCAGCCGCATTGGGGGTCCAGACTTGAACTCCATTGGAGCAGCCCATGTGGAGTCACGGGGATCTGTGACATAGAACCACCCCTGCTGCCGTCCCTTCACTGTCTCCACGAAGGTGCCCTTGGTCCAAGTGATGTTGGGAACTTTTGCTCACCATAGCGCCACCGCAATCCGTGTGCTAGCCGTCCATCACTTCCGGCTTCACATTGAAAACCTATAGCCATAGGCGGAAGTGGGGGGGGGGAATGCGAAGGAATGCCTCGCATACGACGAGAAATGCCGAAATGTTAAGGAAAGAATTTGGGGCTAGATCATGGAAATCTAGCTCGTAGTAAAACATGAGGCCGCGGACGAAAGGGTGAAGGGGAAACCCCAGTCCGCGAAGAAAATGAGGGATAAACACTACCCTCTCGCTGGGCTTTGGAGTGGGGATGATCTGCTTTTTGGCTAGGAGCCGGTGGGCGATCTCCTTGGCCAGGTACCCCGCTTCTCAGAGTTCCTTGGTGCTTTTCTCCATGACGGAGGAAGCCATCCACTTGCCCTGTGCTCCGGATCCAGACATGGCTGGAGTACTTTCCGAGAACGGATAGGATTGAAGCTTGGGCACTGGAGCTTGAGGGCGGATGGGCTGAGGAAGGGGAAGGCATGGGGTAAAAAGGGGGAATCTTATCTCCTTATAAAGGTAGTGAATATCATGCGTCCCCCACGAGCCTTAAAGCTCGCCTATTTCCAAGGAATCATGTGGAACGGCACGGTTGGGTTTCCCAAACCCACATTGATGAGAATCACATAATAAGGGGCTAGATCTCTGCTTTGACAAGATGTGTCGTCAGTGGTTGCGTCTCAAAACGCTAAATGGGAGGTCGAAAAATGGTTTGAAATAATAAAATGGCCAGCTGTAACGTCTCGCCAGTGAAATCTTCAGAGGACAAAACTTATCCGTATTCTGCCCTTGTAATTTGGAGGAATGACTATTGTACAGAGCCGGATATAGTACTAACGATCAATTACTTTGAAGTATTCGGAGGAGGAACCCGCCTTGCAATGCCAAAGACAATCTGCGCGCCGGACACATTGTCATTGAAGACTGGTTCAGGGGCTACTGAGGGAGTCCAGGATTATGGGGTCCTCGGGTGTCCGAGCTATGTGATATGGGACGGACTAATGGGCCGTGGAGATACAAGACGAAAGACTTTCCCCGTGTCCGGATGGGACTCTCCTTGGCGTGGAAGGCAAGCTTACACTACAAAAAAATACACTTCCGTGATGATACATGTTTTCTGTCATGCATGTACATCCATGACAAATTTATGACAGAATCAAGATAGTCATACATGTGCTGTCGTAGAAGTGTTCCATGACATTACCAAAATTATCATCACGGAAGTGTCCACTTCCATGACGATAAATTGCGCGTCACAGAAGTGCTTTCGTCAAGGGTGACCGACACGTGGCATCCACCATAACGGAACACCGTTAAGCTATCGGGTCGGGTTTTGGATTCGATAACCCGTTAACATCCCCGACCAATGGGGATTTTCCACGTGTAAAATCATCATTGGCTGGAGGAAACATGTGTCGGCTCATCGTTGGGACAGATGTCAACCACTCATTGGACGGAAGGCGCCTATGATATGTCGACACATGACACGACCCAACAGAGGCCCATTCCTGTGAAAAGGCCGGCCCGTTTGACTTGGTCAAAAGCTGGTGGGCCGGCCCATGGTAAGCCTGTTAACGGCCTGTTCGAATATAGCCCATTTACAGCCCGCAAACCCAAGGTCCGTTATGCCCTATCCGAATTAGGCCCAGTAGCGTCATCTGGGCCAACCAATATGATTCCAGCCCATTTTCACTTCTGGCCCATGTATGGCCCATGACGTCTTTTGGCCCATATGAGGCCCTATGTAACTCTTGGCCTACTAACGGCCCGTGTTGAAACTGGCCCGTAATGAACAGTGTATCACTTTACACCCATTAACGGCCCGTGGTGAAACTGGCCCGTAATGAACAGTGTATCACTTTATACCCATTAACGGCCCGTTATTCCGTTGGGCCATTTCCAGCCCATGTTATCTTTCGGCCTTCTCAGTGCCCATTTATTCTTGGGCTCATTTCCAGCATTCGTTTACTTACGACCCGTTACTATCATTTTCTGCTTGTGGGCCAAATTCAGCCCGTGGTTACAGTCGGCCCGTTTGTGGTCCGTTAATACGTTGGGCCGATTTCATAGCGTCATCAAATACGGCCTATTAACGATGGCCCGTTATGGTCGGCCCATGAACGGACGATTCCAACTCTAGCCCGTTTACGGCCATAATGCGGTCTATTTGGCCCACGTTTGGCCAATCGATTATACGGCCCGTATAAGGCCCATTGATAATACGGCCCGCAGAAGGCCCATTGTTTCTACGGCCCATAGAAGGCCCATTGTTTCTACGGCCCGTAGAAGGCCCGCTTTTTCTACGGCCAGTAGGAGGCCCAGTGTCACTACAGTAAATATTAGCCCATGGTTATTGTGGCCTAGTTTTAAAAAATAGGTTATTGCAGCCACGAGCTAACCGCGGAAAAAGAACTGCAATGACTACAACCAAACAAATAAACAAGACAACAAGGAAATAAATAAGCAAGCAACTAACGCTAGGCTATCACGGCTATTACACATATTACATCCACTAGGCATCAAAGTTCACCACCAGTGCAAATATAGGGAACAAAGCAGCATATCATATACACTGGTTGTCAAAGTTGGCGACCAGCGCAAATAAATGCCGCAGCAAAACAAATCCAGAACTGAAACCACTTTAGAAGATCTCAAGAAACAATATCCTGGGTACCCATAATGCTGGCAAGATGCTTAGCAAGCTTATTAAGTTTCTCTTGTTTGGCGCTAAAATCCTCCAGCGCTTGCTGTTGCACCAGAAAATATGCATCTGAATTCTGTAGGGACTTCCTCAGTCCTTCAGCTTCCTGTCGTAGCACATCTGATCTATGTATTTCAACTTGAAGTTGAGACTCAAGAAGACGAACTAATTCAGGCAGCAAGTTCGAAGAGCTTGTGCCAGCAGTAGTGGCCAGTAACTCGAACACTACATCAAGACAGGACTTTTGGGTTCCCTCACTGTCATCAAGATAGTTTTTATCAGCTTTCTTGGAGATCAACAGGGATGTCTCACTATCTTGAACCTTATCTGCATTACTTCCTTTACCGTTGGATAACGCTGTACTTTTCTCCAATATTTTGTCCGCATTCTAAAAGAGAAACAAGCAGACACATCACATGTTTACCATGTTGTATATGAAACTCATTTTGGTAAATGAGTTCAGTAGTAAAGTAGACATGATAACAACATGAAACAAACATATATCTATGTACCATGGTCACTCTATGGTCTATATCATTCTAGTTTTTGTTGCCAAATCAAGATAGAGACACAGTTCAAATAATATTTGTTCAAGACAAAGTAGAATAGACAGAATATAAGTGTGGGTAACTATAGAGCAATAACAACACTTGTAATGTGCATGACATGAGAACATAACTGTTTATTCAATTGAAACTAAAATCAACATAGAGCAGGTTACAACAGCAAACCAGTTAAAGAAACAGGTTTAAAACATACCTGTTGCGCCATTGGAGTTTCAATTCCATCCTTCAAATTTGAAAATAGTTGGTATGAGTAAATACAGTCATGCAAGAGCAAAGGAGTATGAACCATAGCTACAGAACCTGAACTGAGAACAAATCTTCTTCTCCTTTAAGCGTTGAGTTGGGATTCAGAGTGGTGGTCCTCGTGCTTTGGGCACTACAGTTCCCTTACTAACTTCTCGTGTTTGGGTGCTCTGTGGTGGAGACGGTGCTGTGTCAAATGGAACTGGGTTACTATCTGCCGGGGTTGGGGTTAGAAGGGGTGTAGCTGGTTCTCTGTCCAACTGGGTAGGGGTACAATCCGCGAGAGTCTGGGTTATGTGTGGTGGATCTGGTCCTTGGGCAAGTACAACCATGGTTCTATCTTCATCAACTGGTATCACTATCTTTTCTGAAGACCGTGTTGTTACTCCCTTATATACTGCCATCACGCTCTCCAATTCAAATGGCTGATAAACAAGAAAAGTAATTGAAAGTATAGACATTGTATGATAGACATGTGCAATGGATAGTGGGGAATAAAAGAGGGCATGAAATAATTCATATTTATGTTGTCTAACCAAACATGATAGCATGACACAATTTCACATTATGATGGCTAACTAAAAAAGATGGAAAGACATAGTTCAAAATATGAGACTATGTAAACAGGATGACATGACATAACTATATAATGTGTTTATTAAATAGGCTGGCATGCCATAATTCACATACATTCACGGATAGAATGCCATAATTCAAAATATGATGACTGTAAACACTAAACAGGATGAGATGATATAACTATATGATGTCTTTATTAAATGGGTTGCCATGCCATAATTCAGATAGATGATGTGTAGGTACTATGTAAACATGATGGCATGATATAATTCAAATATATGATTTATATAGTAAGCAAGTAAACAGATGGAAATCCATATATGATGTAAAAACTAAGAAATGCAAGACAACATGCATGACATGGGTAATATAACCCTGCCAAGTTTGAGCATAGACCTCAGGGGGAAAATAGGACTGGTCATCAGTCTCTGAATCCTCCTCTGAGGAGCTCTCTGTAACCAGCAAGATGTCTGCTTCAGCAGGTAGCATTGTCTGCTCCGAATACCTTGTTTTCACTCCAGATACTTCCATCACCGCTTCAAATGGCTGATGCACAGGAAGAGTAGTTGAATATACAAACATTGTTGACAAATGGAACACGTAATACAAAAAAATGATAGCATGATATAATTCACATACATGATGATTGGCTAAACAGCATGGCGTTGCATAATTCACATATATAATGCCTTTTCAACAAGATAGCATTGTATAATTCACATATATAATGTCTTACAACAAGATGGCAATGCATAATTCACATATATGATAATTAGACGTTGAACAAGTGCCATTCACACAAAGCATGTCTAAACTAATCAAATGACATAGCAATGCGAGACACCATACACACGGTATGAGCAACATAGCCCTGCCAAGTTAGAGCATACACCTCGGGGGGGGGGGGATAGGACTGTTCATCTGTCTTTGAATCCTCCTCTGAGGAGCTATCCGTAACCAGCGAGATATGCGCTTCGTCAGATAGCATAGTCTGCTCTGAAGAACTTGTTTTCACTTCAGAATTTTCCATCACTGTGTCAAATGGCTGATGCACACGAAGAGCAGTTGAATGTAATAACATTGTTGACAAATGTAATATGTAACGAAAAAAAGGATGGCCTGATATAGTTTACATATAAGATGACTGGCTAAGCAGGATGGCATTGCAAAATTCACATATATGATGCCTGGCTAAACAAGATGGCGTTGCATAATTCACATAAACGGTGAATAAACTAAACAGATGGCATTCACACAAAGGATGTACAAACTAAGCAGATGCCATATTTGATGTATAAAGTAAGCAATGCAAGACACCATATGCATGATATAACCAACATCAGCATGCCAAGTTAGAGCGAAGACCTCAGGGGGTAAATAGGAGTTGTCTTCTCCTTCTGAATCCCCCTCAGAACATATATCTTCCTCTCGATTACAATCCGAAATGCATGGAGGGGGGCTGCCTTTGCGCCTACCATGGAGTGACGTCTGCATGAAATTTTATTGCCACGCAAGGCTCGTCTCTTTTACTCTACATGTTCAGTTGCATTGTTCACAATAATTGTCATGTATAGGAATAAAACATAATGAGATTATGTAAGGAGTGAATGCAGAAATCCAGAGTGATGTTGCAACCTGTGGATAGACCAAAAACCAATAATAGCAGGCAGATAATGGCTTCAGTTAAAAAATACAGATAATGGCTTCTTTACTGTTTGTTTCCCACACAACATGAAACTCATAGTAGACACCGGAGATTAACCAGATAGTAAATAGATACTATTGATAGCGGCCCTGATATGTACCCCACAACCATTTAAAAACTCAAGTTTGACCATTAGTTTGGAGCTGACTCAGAGTCTAATCGGTGAACAGGACGATAAAGTAGCATGTAATATTAAGCGTTGCATAATGTAAGCAGACACGAAAGAGTGCGACCTCTCTTGCGGACCCGTGTAGTCTTCGAGGTCATATGCTCGGATGATGATGGTAGTGCAGTTTTCATGGCTGCCAGCGGCGGGGAAGAAGATCTGAGGTGGCGAAAGACAGTCTGGAGGCCGGATCCCTGCTGTGCTGGACCCTTCTGTCATTGGAGCAGCCGAGCTGGGGTGGACGACGGCGCAGAAGGAGCGGGACAAACCACGCAAGGTTTTCTTTGACAACTATCTGTAAGAGAAGTAATTCTGTAAGGGCTTGTTTGAATTGGAGGATTCCAACAATGCAGGGATAGGAAATAGACAGGAATAGGATAGGAATGCTCGTGCAAAACAGAGAATTTAAAAACACAGGATTTCTGCCAATATGGGTGTTTGATTCACAACAATTGGAAGATCGCAGGATGCAAAGAAGCATGGTGAGATTAAGTCAAACCACAAGAAAATGTACGGTTATAATGCTATTATGCTACTATCTCTTACTCTTGTGCTTCATGAATAGGAATTTGAAAAGGAGGACAAGTGAAAATTAGAATTTGTACGTTTTTTCTTTCAAGGAGACACTAAAGGAACAAATCCGTGTGCTCAGTGGACAATATATATAACATGTAGAGTAAAAAAGAGATGCAACAAGTGTACAACCTCTTTGGCGAAGCCATGTCGATCTCAGTGTGATTGGGTTGGCCGGTGAGGATGCTCTGGCTGACTTGGCTATCGGAGGAGGGGAAGAAGATCTTAGGCGTCTGGAGATGGAGCCCGAGGTACTGCTCCGCTGTGATGGAGGGTTTCGTCCTTGGAGCAGCTCCGGTGAGTTGTACGATGCCGAGGCTAAAGCAGGACAAGAGAGACAACGAAGAATGTTAACCTGAGTGGAATTCTAATAGCATCTCCAATACATGACGTAAAATACATAAACACAAAGTGCTAGATGTAAAATACATCAGCCGCTCATCTCTGAACTTAACTGTCGAAACTGAATTTAACTGTCGAAACTGAACTTAACTGTCGAAACTGAACTTAACTGTTGAAACTGAATTTTGCTGTCGAAACTGAACGCACTAGCAAGGTGAGGCTACACGTCGGTCGACTGACTTTTTCATCTCTGGTCAGTCGATTTTGCAGCCATTGGATACGAAATCAAGGGCATGCGGTTCATCTTCAACCTCCACCCCCGTGAGCCGGCCAAACAGCAGCCCCCCGCCGCCCGCGGCCGGTGGTTTGCCGCCCCGCCCGCCCCGAAAACACTCCCCACCTCCGGTCCGCCGCCGCCCCGGCCATCCCTCTAGGCCCCCCCCGTGCCGAGCTTTTTCTCCGGCAATCCCCATGCCAACGCCCCGCCAACGCCGGTGACCACCGCCCCATCCTGAACCCTAAGATAGATAGTGGGGTACCTCTCCGGCAAGCCCCCCTTCCCGCTGCGGCTGGTTCTTCCTTCACCCCGGTGGCATCGGAGTGAAGTGTAGCTAAATCGGAGCAGCATCGCAAGCAAGAGCAAGAGCGAGAGCAGCAACGCGAGCAAGAGCAATAGCAAGAGCAGGCCAGGCAGGGGACCGAGAGCAAGAGCAGAGCAGCAGCGCGAGCGAGAGCTAAAGCAGCAGCAGGTCCTACTGATGTGGACGTCGCCGCCGAGGGAGCGACGCCCTAGAGGAAGTGGCCGGCGATGCCGCCGTGGATGGAGCCGCGCCGTGTCGGCTCGGGACCGAGCGCCGACAGCACCATGAGATCGAATCAAGAAGAAAATGCAGCGATTAGTGTACAACCTCTTTGGTGGCGCCGATTAGGCCACAACTTCATCCGAGGAAACGGTGATGATGATGTTCTTCCGGTGGTGCAGGTGAAGACGATGGTGTGGGAATGGAGGTGGCGCAAAAGACGAGGGGAACATCGGGGCAGATCCTTGGAGGTGGAGGACGGGGTGGCTGAACCGGCGGGATGATGAGATCGACGACGGATCCTCATCCGGTACGGTGGATGAGGGACGTTGAGGTGTTGCTGTGGACGACGTCGTCGGGGAAGAGGCTCCGGCTGGGTGGCGGACGGAGCAGGGTGTGGGGTTTCGTTGCGGGTTTTCGCGGCCTCAGTGTATGAATGGGTGGGCGGATGGGATGGCAGTGGGGAACCATGGCTTAGAGACGCGCTTGTCCGAAATGTGGGGTAAGTTACGAAAGTACCCCCACCGATTTGAGGCGGTTCTTTCGGTTCAGGGGTACCACGGGCATTTCGCGTGTCGGGATTTTACAGGAGGTGGGAGTTTTCACGCGATTTGTAATTTCGGAATAGCAAGGCGCGGGTTGAGATGGAGGGAGTTGTCGGAGCACAACGAGACACAGATATATCTTAAATATTTCGGGCTAACAAGGCGCGGGTTGAAATTTCCGGACAGGCCTAACGTGTACTGTACCAAATCAATGCGCCCTACAAATGTCATTCAAAACTTTGAATTCATGTTATGTTTAATTAAAATATTTCGCTACGTGTATAATGCATGCAACCTACTACTCAAATGAACGTTTTAGTGCATTCCAAACGTATATACTACCGCTTCAATATGAACTAAATTTTAATTCGTTTCTCTATTTGAATAAGATCTACAGTAATGATTGTTGTGAAGTCAAAGCATTTGAATTCGTTTCTCTGTTTTAATAAGATCTACAATCCTCATTATTGTCAAGTTAAACCAGCATTTGTGTATTATCTTCACAGCACACCACATGATTAGTCTCGAGTTACATATGAACTATGTGTACTATATGAACTCGAACTAGATTTTTTGAATCCACTTTATTTTGATTTCAAATCACATTATATTTCTAGCTCTAGCTAGATCTTCATAATCTAAACCATGTCTCATATGTATAATGTGTTTATCACATTATGTATGGTGCCCCGCCCCCTATGCCTACAAGTATTTAGATGTGAGTTGCAAACATCACACATTACCACAAATTCAAATAAAATGTGAGAATGTTCGATATATAGTATTGTTTAGATTGTTCGATATTTAGTTGTAAGCTGCAAACGGCACACATTATCACAAATTCAAATAAAATGTGAGATTGTTTGATGTATAGTATGGTTTAGATTGTTCGGCATTTAGCTGTGAGTTGCAAACGCCATGCATTATCACATTATGGTATAACATGTGCACATCACGTGTATCACCGCTATATTCATGCATGCAATGTTTAAAACACTATGATCTCCTATTCAAATATATGAATCCGCTTTCATATCAAATTATGATCTTTGTTAGTCTCTTACACCCACACAATCCTCTAACCTTTGTAGCTACCACTAACTTTCTCTCGTGCATGCACACGCCCTCCTCGCCCTCCGCCTCCCTCGGCATTCTATACACCGGGCACATTCATTTTTTTCTTTAGGTCGTTCTCCCAGAGTCTCCACAACTCCTTTCCGACACACACCGATTGATAAACCTCTCCAGCGATGCCTGCCTACAACATACAAACACACCTTCAATCTCCTCCTTTATGTGTCCTTGCCTCGAGTCTGTCATACGGTCAGGCACACGTGTAAACTCTCGCCCCTGTTTTCATCGCTCTCACAACCGCACACTCCTCCCCCTATCTAGCTAGTAGTTGGGCCTCTCGCACCACCTCCTAGCTCCATGCTCTCTGTCTATCCGTCTCACTGGGCCTTATTTGCCTCGAACAAATGGACGTACGCCGACCGATCTCTTGCTATACATATAGCTAGCTAGGTCCTTATAACTCGTTTTTACCCACACATCAATCGATATACCTCATTAGTTGTGTCTCTCCCTTCCTCTGACAAACAACAATTGATCTACCAATCTAGTTAGGTTTGCTTACCAAACACATGGTTCCCCTTCATCATCCATGGATGCGTCCCGACAGATCTATCACGCACAGGCACACACAGAAACACATCCCCACTCTTATTGATAACATTGCAGTTCCACCCTCAGTTTGTCTAGTAGGCCTCTCCCACCATCTTCGAGAAGCAACTCCATCACCCATCCAGCACTCTACTCCTCTCCCTCCCTCTCCCTCCCTCTCTCTCTCCCATCATATTTCCCGTCCTTCAGTTATCTATGGATGTCGACTGATCTCCCTCAAGACATAGCTGGGTCTCTCCTTCTCAACACATATACGAGTCGTTCTACCTCTATAGTTAGGCCTCTGCCTACCCCTCCCACCCCCCCACACACACACTGATACATCGAGCGCTCTAGTCATGTCTCCCTGCCATACACAAACTTGACGTGTGCCCTCTAACGTTCCGGTAGGCCAGTCGCCCTATATCTTTGACTTGTACACACACACACACAATTTCGATGGCTCTCTTCATCGATCTCGCACCCACCCACTTGATCCTCTCTTCGACTCTATCGATAGCTATGACCCCTCCCTCTCTTCTCGTGGATTGCCCGACCCTCTATGTATGATATGGATAGGCCTCCATTTCACACACATTGCATGCAAAATTTTGTTTGAGATGTCATCGACACATATTCCCATGAATAATTCACGAAACCAACCCCCACCCCACCCCCACCCCAAAACAAAAAACACTCATGAACGCGGTTTGTAACTCTCACACACACCCACGTAGGTGGGGGACGTGCACGAAGAGAAGAGGTGCATGCACAACGCACGTACTCCTGTCTCTTTCCCAATCACACCCGCGCGGGTACACGGTGGAGCTCATTTCTGTTCGAAAAAGGCAGCCCTTGTGGTAATTTGGCACGTGTACTGGTTGTCCACTTGGTGGAGGGAGGATCGTCTACCACGGGTGGACAAAGAAATTGCGACTTGACGTGTTATGTTAAAAAAGAGGCAAAATATGTGGGGCCTACCTTAGAGGCAAGGCTCTATACACTGGAGTACTTTTGATGTGTCCCGTGAACTCGCAGAACAAGGAGAAGCTTGCTTAGTACGCCGTCTCCCCCGCCCACGGGAGCGGTGGCTCGCAGGATGAGGTGAAGCTTGCTTACTACGCCTTACGCCCGCTCCCTCGCCCATGCGCGCGGTGGCTCGCAGGATGAGGAGAAAAATTTACTACTCCCTCCATTTACTCCTCATCCCTACTACCTTGGTTATAGAGATTATATCATATTGTTTGGAATATATATGTCCTTTAGTATATTTCAATATGAAGTACTAGTACATGCTCCAAACATTGATGTATATAGACGTATTTTAGAGTGTAGATTCACTCATTTTGCTCCGTATGTAGCACTCTCCCTCGCCCCTCGACCCTCGCCCACATGGTGGACGTGCAACAATTCATTCGGTCTCATATACCCAGAACGATATATACTGCACTACCATTATTGCTCGACTTCCCGAAGAGGCGAAGAGCCAATCGCAAGGTTAATATTTTGGAGATGCCAAGCACAAGGATATAGGAGAACGAGTAGTAGGTGCGGCATCATTTATAAATAAAGTTTTTTTCTTCAGTGGCACGTACGCAATATGATAGGTTCATATGGAGAGAAAAGGAAACCGCTCCACTATATACATAGTCAGGACGGACCAGCCTACACGGTTGCTTGCTGGGGTTGCTCTCTTCACACTCTCTCACACAAAACGATTGTGGCCACATCTCTAACATCCCGGCGGATCACGTCCGCTTGGGGAAGGGGTGGATGCTTAGTGTAGATGCGGTGGCCGTCGCCGACGGTGAAAACCCACTGTCGGCACGTCCCGATCAGGGGTCCCCGCCGTTCTCTCTCACAAAGCCGGTGAGGATGCCTTCGTCCCTTGCTCACTGCCGCGACGTGGGCAGTTGCCGCCTCCCGCCGCCCTCCTCAAGGTTGAGCTACGTCCCTCAGGTACAACTCCCTTTACAGCCGGCTTGCACCACTACTCCAGCTGCCCACATCACTCCCTATGGATATTTCTCTACTTCTTTGCCCTGCACATACCTCTACTAGCTTCTATGTACTGTATTTGTGATGAGTTTATGTCTCATCAACTAGTCCCAGTAATCTTATTCTAATCACGCTTGTTCAATTTCTTTGCCACAGGGATGCTCATCTCGATTTTGGTGAAACTGCACAAAATGATCCGATGGTCAAAAGGTTGCAAACTTCATTTATTAGGAAGCTCGAACGTTGCCAGCAAATTGAAGCCTGGTCAGGGTTCACGGTTCAAGGGCTAGGGACTGCATGGATCATTTTTTTCTTTAGTTGCCTCTGTTCCAAAATAAGTGTCAACTTTAGTAGTAGTACAACTTTGTACTAAAGTTTGCACAAAGTTGAGAAACTTATTTTGGAACGGAGGGAGTACATATTTGCTATGATCTGTCAATCATTGAGATGCAATAGCATGCATGTTAGTCTCCTTTGTATTTAATGAAATGTTGCAATGGGCAACCTTGGACGCAAGATACATGTAACAGAAGCTGGAAGCTTCATAGCATTGTACAAATTTATCTCGCTGATAAATTACAGTACGGACTATACTAGTACTTCCTCCGTTCCTAAATATAAGTCTTTGTAGAGATTTCACCATGAACCACATGCGGATGTATATAGATGCATTTTAAGTGTAGATTCATTCATTTTGTTCCGTATGTAGTGGAATCTCTACAAAGACTTATATCTACTAGTAATATCTAGCCCCCACTACTACGAATTCTCTATCCTCTCCTTGAGCCACGTCATCAAAATTGATGTAGCCGTTAGATGAAGTAAATCAGTCCATAATAGCCATCTGATCTTGACGTTGAGAGGCTCCGCACTAAGCCACATGCAAGCATGCAGAAATACCGTGCCACATGCATGTGAGTGGGTTTTAAATCACATCAACATGTCTGCATGTAAGCATGCACCGGTAGCATGCATGTAAGTGAGATTTTAAGTCCCATTAACATGTAAAAAAGAAAAATATAATCCCATTATGCAGTAGGAGTTGGCTGATCTATTTTCCTTACGTGGGATGATCTAAATGATGATAGGAGTTTATTTAGTTTGGCTACCACATTTGTCATGCAGTTATAGAGTTTTTTTTGTTCTATGAAATCGGCAATTTTGCGCAGAGAGATATACCGATGTTCCACGCCAACGCGCGGGGACTCATCTAGTAATATTTAGGAATGGAGGGAGTACTATGTAAAGAGTTAGGTGTCGCACGATGATAGTGTGAGGTGGGCCATGTAATCACCGAGCCTGCGTGTTTTCACTGCTCTTGCACGCCTCTGCTGTAGGAGAAAATTGTAATCTAGTAGTAGTATACCTCCTTTCGCCGAAAGCGTGGGACATCCAGCAGTCCTACCACCTCAGTAATAAAGACCAGTGAGCCGTCAAATCACATAGACCCAACTGTAAGTTGGACGGATGAAGCAACCATCACTCTTGCGCCAGTGAGAGGTCGCGTCCGCTCTGCCCGGGCATGAATGCGGCACCGATTCTTTGGAGCGGCGCTGACCGTTTCGGGCGGGAAGCGCGCGCGGGCGATGGAGGGGCTTTGGGTGGGCCAGGCTGGTCAGGAGCAGGCGTGGCAGCTGTCCACATGTCCCTACCGGACACGCCCGGAAACGAGAGGATGCACCGACTCTCGCGGCTAAAATCGTACACTACACAACATCTCTCTATAGGAGTAGGTCGATCTGTCACTCTCTCTAACACACACATGGTGTTAAACACACACACACACACACACACACGCACACGCACGCACCTTGGTCCCGTTGCACCTTCTAACGGGACTTATTACACCTAGACGGAGGGGGTAGTAAGTATACGAGATACGGTGGCACACTGACTTAAGTCGAATACAAGTGCCCAAAATTTGTGTGCATGTTATAATAAGGATTCACTTAAAATAGTACGTGAGCGAACAGAGGGATCAATTGGACAGTGTTCTCGAGCAGTAGCAAGATGTGTGAGGTAAGATACACCGCTGGCGCTTTTAATTTTTCTTATTAATTTGTTTGTTTCACCCTCTGACTGGTGGGACCCAACGTACTACATGGAGAGAGGTAAGGTGACTAAGGCTGCATTATTTCTGCACCACTGTGGATAGTCTTACCACCAAAGCCACATGACACGATTATGATTGAAATCCCAATGACTCCCACACACAAAAAAACACGGCATGCTTGTCACACAAATGCAGGAATGTATAAAAGGTTATTTCCCTCTCGTTGAACATAACAGGAGGGTTGTGTAGCTAGTTAGCCTGTTCGCTCATCAAACTTGAGGTCTCGGGTTCGATAACTACACTTGAGCATAATTTGTGCCAGGAGGATTCTTTGACTGGTTAAAATGTTTTCTAGGGTTTGCATGCTTCACACTCTCTCTCCAGTATATATATATACACGCTGGAGCCTCAGCGCTTGTATTTGCTCTCTTCACACTCTCTCGCCCTCTCCCGCTGGAGCCTCAGCGCTTGTAGTTGCTCTCTTCACACTCTCTCGCCCTATCCAGATCTAAACAAGATTTCGTTGGCCTCTCTCTCCCCTCACTGCTGCTCAAAGAGCCAGCAGGATCCGTCCACCGGGAAGGGAAGGAGGCTTAACGCTGTCACCGTCGGCGAGGGACTACCGGCGCAACTATTCACTTTCCACCCAGCGGCGGCGCGGGAGGGCGTCCAACCCCTTCTTCGCCGCCGTCCCGTCGCCCATCGAACCACGCCCCAAGAACCTTAAGGTATAATTTACTTACTCCACATGCATTGCTCTAGCTACATGTATACCATGAATCTAGGACGTGGTTCAAAGAGGAAAGGAGTGGGGGAAAGTAGTGGGAAAAGTTGTATATAGCATGAATCTAGGACGTGGTTCAAAGAGGAAATGAAGGGGGAAAGTTGTATAGCATTAATCTAGGACGTGGTTCAAAGAGGAAAGGAATGGGGGAAAGTAGTGGGGAAAGTTGTATCACATAAATCTAGGACGTGGTTCAAAGAGGAAAGGAAGGGGCGAAAGTACTAGTTCAAAAAGGAAAGGAAGGGACAAGGCTGTAGAGTTTGAGCAGGACTAGATTTGCTGCGCTCACATAGGGAAAGGCGTCTAAAGATAACAAAACCGGGACCAACACAAATATGCTCCTTGGCTGTTTGTTCTTTGTTGCAACAGACTGTGCATGACCACAGTACATCGGTAGATGCACATGGTGCTGGTGCATCCACTGTCCCACGCAACTCATTAGCTGTTGTTAATCTAAGGCCCTGTTTGGTTAAAAACTCCCTAGTCCCTACCTGCTGGGTTCCAGGGACTAAACATGGACTAGAGGTTATTAAATGACATGCTAAAAGACCATGTTATCCCTAGTAATGAACTAATAGAGACAAGGTGTGATGCGTGGCAGGGGCAACTGTTGGAAAAAGTCCCAAAAAGACTCCCTCGAGGTCTTCTTTCTTTAGTCCCAAATGCCCACTTTTAGTCCCTAAAAGTCCCTCCTCTTTGGTTTAGATGGGACTGACACGGAGTTTTTTTAGTCCCTACACCAAAATGTCCCTGTAAACAAACACCCTCTAATAATGCTGCTAGAAAATTGATGCAATGCCACAGTTAAAAGCAAAATACATGTTTAACAAATTTTATTGTTAATATAATCTCTATGTTAATATTGATCAATGCCACCATTTGAGAAATGCTACTGCCTTGCTTTCTTTCCCATTTAGATAAGGTAGATGCTTCTTTTTGTTGGCTTCTGTGTCATCCACCGTCATTGACCACTAATTGTTTCCTTTGCACCTCTGTGTAAACAGGGTTATCTGCTTCACCTCGTTGCCATTGTGACCTTTTGTTTCACTGCACAAAACACTTTTGTTTTAAGAGTGTTTTGTGCGGTTCAACCAAAATGTCACACTGACAACGTTGGTTGATTGCTTGATCTTAGTGGAACTACACAAGAGGAGATCTTACTTCCTATCCGTTAAGGCGAATTTGGTTCAGATCTTCTTCTTGTGAGTTGTTTGAATTCCGCATCATGGGAGGTCAGTACTAGCCTTCTTTCACATGATTCTGCGGTGTGCATTCATATGTTGTGCTACTTGTACGATAATGTTGCTTGATTTTAGTGAACTGCACAAATGGAGACAAGACTTCCAATCTGTATGTGCACGGTAATATCCCATTGAGGTAAGATAAGGATATTTCACAACTGCTGGCCTGTATTTTGCCACTTTCATCAGAAAATTAAGTTTAGTACTATACTTGTGCTCCCTAATTGACATGCCAAATCTTACATTGAAGGCGAAGCTTGCTTGTTATTGAACCAAGTGATGAAGGGGAAGAACAAGGGGAAGAAAAACAAAAATCAACTCCCGGTGCTGTAATGAAGCACTGGAACTGTGATGACACAAGTAATGATATAGTTTTGCATCTTAATTTATTGCTATGGCTGGAACGAGAAATTGTTTTGCCACTGATTTGATGCCACTCTTAATGTAATATGTAATTATCTCTACTTGTGCAAACAGGGATCTTCTTTGAAGATACCATATATTTTAGTGGAACTGCACAAGAAGATGTTGGAAACATTAAACTAATCGAGGAGTATATAGTAAGCATGGACACCACCGTAGATAGCAACAGATGGTTTCGGAGAATTGCTTCCTCTGTATGTTCTACACAATAAGCCTCCTGACAAAGGTTGGTACTCGCCCACTGATTTCATCCATATGATTGAGCTTTGTCATCTCTATTGGTGTTGTGCTACTGTTTAGATACTGTCATGAAAAAGTGGTATTGTCCTTGAGAAGTGCTTCATCTGTGCTGTTTTAAATATTTCCTTTCCTTTTTTTCGAGCAAACAGTGATGCTAGCATTTAGTATCCCTCTTGTCTTTGCACAACAGGATCATCTTCCTCTGAAGGAGAATATGGAGTACGTGAAGTGACTAGTTCCGATTATGCCAGGATGAAGAAGCCCTGTCTATCTTATCATCAGAAGGAGCAGTTTAAGGATGGTTACATTACTCCCCACAAGACCAAACTAACTTCATCAGAGTACAATGTTGTTCTAGGATTCTTTCTGGTGAGTTCCATTTTTCTAAAAGTGTGCTCTACATGGACCATGTACGTGCCTGTTGAAACTATCAATTCATAGTACAGTTTGCTCTATACTAATCACTTTTTTGTATTTGTGCAAACAGGGGTGCTCAGCTTGATTTCAATGGAAACTGCACAAAATGTTCATGAATACATCGAATCATTCATTTCCACCACAAGAAAGGAGGTGCCGATAAGTTCAAGGCATTGCAACATATAAGGGCGAAATCATACAAGCTACGCGTGAATTTGGTTGATGTTGGTGGAACTGCACAAAAAGAACAACTGGTTTATTTAGCACGAGGTGCCATGTCAATGTCTGAACTGGTGGCAAACCCTGCCCATTCCACAATCGTATGCATTTGATATTTTGGAATGGGACAACCTTGTCAAATTTTGCTCATTTATTTTAGCAAGACATGCGTTTGATATTTTCGAATGGGACGCCCTTTGCTGTCAGCAGCGTCGATCAATTTTTTCTTTATTCTTTAGTTGTGGAGTAAATATTGCCTATGACGTGTGAGTCGCTGAGATGCATAATAATCGGTTTTTTTTTGAATGTTCTCTATGAATTGCTAGGCCTGTGTGTTTGATAGCAATGTACAGAAACGCTAAAAAGCTGCTCAAACTCTTTGTACTCCTTCTGTTCCTTTTTACTTTGCACATTGTGAAAGTGCATACTTTTTGTATAAGATTGGTCAAAGTAGAGATACTTTGACTGCAGACAAAACTTGTATGCAGACTAGAAAGGACCGGAGGGAGTACATGTGAAACTGCTGCGAACGAGGTGATCACCCTGGGAATAATGCTAGTACGTATTGTTTTGCATGTTCATCCAATGCCAGTGATATAGGAATTCGAACTAATCGAAATAAATTCATTCATACACGGTCGGATTTCATATAAACATGCTAGATTTCATTACATTTCATACATTCTTCAACTAAAAAGGGGTGCGCTGGAGGTATAATTAATTAACCAAAGCTACCCACCTGTGTCCCGCTGAGCCGATCAGAAGCTTCAGTGACTTAACTACAGGTGCAGTTGCATAACTGACATGTGGCCTGTTGGGCCCACGTGTCAGTCAGCCAACTGCACCAGCAGTTAAGTAGAAGCATCGTTATTCTCCAGCAGAGCTCCCCGACTCCACGTCGCCGCCAAGAAGCTAACCGGCCGTCAATGGTCAACCGACCTAGCTTTTCTTCAATAGGAGGGTAGCAGCGGTGGCCTTACATGGACCCGAGCGGCGGCGAACTACCGTGTTCAACTCTTCCTCGTTTTCTGTGTGGCGCGGCCTCATTGGCAGCGGGGTGGGGCCTTGGCGGAGCCGGCGATGTCCTCTGTCTCGTTGCCGGCGGGCGGCGCCTCAGCGGAGCGGTGGAAATCCTCCCCCGTGTTGCCGGCAGGGTGAGGCCTCGACTGAGCCGGCGATGTCCTCTGCCTCGTTGTTGGCAGGGCGGGGCCTCGGCGGAGCCGGCGGTGTCCTCTGCCTCGTTGTTGGCGCCGCGGGGCCTCGGCGGAGTAGGGCCTCGTCAACGCCAGCGGAGCGGGGACTCGTCGGAGTCGGCATTGTCCTCTGCCTCGTCCTCGATCTCGCCAAACAGTGCCTCGCCCGCTTCATCACCCTCTTTTCTAGCCTCTTTGTAGGCGGCCACAGCCTCCGCCACCCGCATGCGGTACCGCCAGCGCTCGAGGCGGCCCTTGCGGGCGGAGCGGTACGAGTCGAGCAGCGCCTCCTGCTCCGCCCGCTCCGCGGTGATCTGCTCCTCCGCCTGCAGATGCTCCTGGAGGAGATGGTGGTTGTAGGCGGCGTCGGCCTGCACCTCCCGGAACTGCTCCTGACGCATCTGCCTCACACTGTCCATATATTGGGCACGGGCCTCGCCGATGGTCATGGTGCAATGCACTGGCGAGGATGGCGCGGAGGAGGGGGTTGGCGCCGGATTGTCGACTACCATGTTCTCCATTGCGACGTCGTCGTCCTCCGGCTGCCTACCGGCCAGCCGGTCGGCAGCAATGGCTGCCATCTCCTTGTGGTCCGTTGTCTGCCCATCCCGAAGAGCGCTGGAGCGCGAGGAAGCCATGGTGGGCAGTAGTGGTGTGGACAGGAGAAAGGGAACGGATGCGGATGACTGCGGCTATGGCTGGCGCAGCAGTTTATATAGCAATGGTGTGCGGGCGGAGGGACGGACGTGTGGCACTAGAGTAGCCGCCTTGGCAACCGCATATCATTAATGTGGGCGGCAGATGGACGTACGGACGACACTTCTGTCGTTTGAAGGCAGAGCAATCGACTGCACTGGGAAGCGGGGCGAGCGGCGCTGACTGTTTCGGGCAGAAAGCGCGCGCGGGCGAGGAGATGACTTTACTTGGAGAGGATGACAATGGGGACCCACCAGGTCCATAGCCTCACGTATGCAAGTGCCTCCTTATTATATATATATGTATAAAACTATACTCCCTCCATCTAGGTGAATAAGTCGTCTTAGAAGGTGCATCACGACCTAGGTGCAAGCAGATTGGTGGAAAAGAAGAATATTTCTCTCTTCTAAACACAACATTTAATCACAGCAGTTAAGAGGATGCCTTATTAGCTACCCATGCAGGCCATCGTAATTCATAGCATGCAAAGCGCTTTTATTTCTTGCCTAATAACCGCATGGACGTGCTGCATGCATTGGTCCTTGCCCGAGCAAAAAAAGGGAGGAAAGGGGTTTCCACAGGAGACAACGAGGCAGAGGTGGAAGCGCTCGCTGGAGTAATTTATTTTGCTTCCCCCTGGTTTCCTGACATCACGGTCCCACACCATTGTCAACCTATGTAGTAGTCAATAAATGAGAGAATTGCACAAGAAGCGGCCGACAGTTGGGACCAAGCAGCTCGAGCAGTATTTGTGTTTTTGAGGTGTGAGCACTCCAGAGTTTTTCGATGTTTAGCCTAGATATTAATTTTTCTCCTCTGAACAACAACGAAAACATCGCTGCAGGTATTAACTGGGCGGGCTGTGGCCCGTCTAGCCCAGGCCAGATATCTAGCCCAGATATTAATTTTTTTCAAGCTGAAAATGGCTAGCCCAGCTATACTTTTTTTAGGAATACCCAGGCAAGGTCAAGTTGTTATTCTCTGCCCCGCTGGGCTGCAAATCTTTCCTAGGAGGGATGCATTAGGCTTAACAAGAAAATGGGCTTTAAGAAATAATAAATGGGATGTAATTATAAAAACTGGGCAGTAACTATAAAAAAATGCACCAAACACGTGATTACTTTATAAAATATTATGTTTGGATATTAAAAATTTTAATTTCATTAATTGTTGCGAGCGCAATGTTTCGTTGGATTTTTACGTAATAGAAATTTATATTGAAATTGTATTTAATCTGACTAGAAATTTCGGGATAAAAATATTTTGGATCCCATCAAAATGTGGGAAATTTTATTGAATTCTGTTTTGAACGGTTGGTTGAAATGGGCTGTACTTTTAACAAATTGTAAATGGGCTGTAGTAAATTCCATTAGAATTCAAAAATGGGCTACACATTATTACAAATCTCAAATGGGCTATAAGTTCTCTACCACACACTTCTGGCCTTACTAAGTTGACGTGTCATCTAAAAAAACAGAGTTGACGCGTATGCAAAGCTTTGTCAACTTATAGTCAACACACGGTTCTAGCAGTAGTGGCCGTTGGATGTGCATCCACCGGATGTCGTGTGTCTTCTTCAATCTCAGATATTCTAGCTTCACCCGCCCAAAAAATGATTCCTCCCCTGACATCTGGGGCGCACCGTTTCGGAAGCTGACCTGTGGGCCTACTAAGTTGACGTACCAAGGGCTTTGTCAACTTAGTCAATATAAACGATTCTAGATGCAGTGACCGTACGATGTCCATCCAACGGCCGTAGTGCTTCTTCAACCTTTGGTCTTTTTGCTCTAGCCGCCCAAAGCAGCGCCAGTCGTGCCGCCTGCTCCTGCCTCCCGTGGCCTGCTGTGCTGCTGCGGAAGCCTCACCGCCCCCTACTATTCCCACCCCTGGCTAGGCCCGGCAGCGACGGCAGCCTCACACTGCAGCCGAATGAGTGAACCCTCATACTTCTCTCGGCATGGGCATCCACTGTCGCGTCTTCACCGGCTCTGCGTCGTCCCCTTCCTAGGCCTCGCCGTCGTCCACTGCCCTGGTGCTCTCGGCGCGGCGTGGTCAACGTGGTCAAGGAACGACTTCCATCGGACGTGGACTGTACGTGGAGAGGCTGACAGCTGGGTCCACGGCGGCAGCAAGGAAGTGCCTCCTTGTTACGCGGAAAATAATGATTCCTCCACCTGACAGCAGGGACCCACCGGACGGGCCACCAGTATTTTGTGAAAAAAAATCATTTCCCCCTGACTGCTGGGACCCATCGGACGGGCCACCGTATTTCGTGAAAAAAATGTTCCCCCCGCTGTCAGCTCGGACCCACCAGAAGTGCCTCCTTATTACGCACAAAAAAATGAATACTCCCCCGGCTAGCTAGGACCCACCTTGCTGGGAGGCTGGCTTGTGGGCCTACTAAGTTGACGGGGACGAAGGGCTTTGTCAACTTAGTCAATATGAGCGATTCTAGCTCCAGTGACCGTACGATGTCCATCCATCGACCGTAGTGCTTCTTCAACCTCTGGTCTTCTTGCTCCAGCCACCCAAAGGAGCGCCGGTAGTGCCGCATGCTCCTGCCTCCCGTGGCCGGCTGTGCTACCGCAGAGGCCTCACCGCCTCCTACTATTCCCACCGCTGGCCAGGCCCTGCAGCAACGGCAGCCTCACACCGCAGCCGAACCAGTGAACCCTCATAGTCCTCTCCGCGCGGGCTTCCACTACTGCGTCGTCCCCTTCCTAGGCCTCGCCGTCGTCCACCGCCGTGGTGCTCTCCGTGCGGCGTGGTCAATGTGGTCAAGGAACGACTTCCATTGGAAGAGTACTGTATGTGGAGAGGCTGACAGCTAGGTCCACGGCCACAGGCCAGTTTTTTTGTGATTTGCCAAGTAAGTCGCTTTGTTAGGCCTGTTGGGCTGCAAATCTTTCAAGACGAGGAGAGCTTTCATTCGGCTGGCCGAGAAAATGGTCCATTAGTAATGAGAAATGGGTTGTAAAATTTTAAAACACATCAAACCGCCAATTAGTTTCAAATATCTTTTTTTTCATTTCAAGATTTTAAACTACATTAATTTTTATGCGCGGAGAATTTGTTGGATTTTATATTGATATACATTTATTTTTAAAATCAGTTTGAATGCGAGTCGAAATTTCGGGATTAAAAACAGTTCGGACCGCACCGAAATATGCAAAATTTCGTATACTTTTTTAACCGTTGCCACAATATGGGTTGTGATACGTCCATTTTGCATCATGCTTTTATATCGATATTTATTGCATTATGGACTGTTATTTCACTTTATGTCACAATACTTATGGCTATTCTCTCTTATTTTACAAGGTTTACATAAGGAGGGAGAATGCTGGCAGCTGGAATTCTGGGCTGGAAAAGGAGCAAATATTAGAGACCTATTCTGCGCAACTCCAAAAGTCCTGAAACTCCACGGAACATCTTAAAATAAATAAAGAAAAATCCTCGCCAAAGATGAAGGCCAGGGGGCCCACACCCTGCTCACGAGGGTGGGAGCGCCCCCCCTAGGGCGCGCCCCCCCTAGGGTGCGCCCCTACCTCGTGGGCCCCCTGGTGGCTCTCCGACGTCCATCTTCTCCTATATGAAGTCTTTCGATGAGAAAAAAATAAAGAGGAACTTTTCGGGATGAGACTCCGCCGCCATGAGGCGAAACCTTGGCGGATCCAATCTAGAGCTCCGGCAGAGCTGTTCTGCCGGGGAAACTTCCCTCCGGGAGGGGGAAATCATCACCATCATCATCACCAACGCTCCTCTCATTGGCAGAGGGCAATATCCATCAACATCTTCACCAGCACCATCTCATCTCCAAACCCTAGTTCATCTCTTGTATCCAATTCTTGTCTCAAAGTCCGGGATTGGTTCTAGTAGGTTGCTAGTAGTGTTGATTACTCCTTGTAGTTGATGCTAGTTGGTTTATTTGGTGGAAGATCATTTGTTCAGATCCTATATGCATATTATTACCCCTCTGATTATGAACATGAATATGCTTTGTGAGTAATTACGTTCATTCCTGAGGACAAGGGAGAAGTCTTGCTATTAGTAGTCATGTGAATTTGGTATTCGTTTGATATTTTGATAAGATGTGTCTAGCCTCTAGTGGTTTTATGTGAACGTCGACTACATAACACTTCACCATTATTTGGGCCTAGAGGAAGGCATTGGGAAGTAATAAGTAGATGATGGGTTGCTAGAGTGACAGAAGCTTAAACCCTAGTTTATGCATTGCTTCATAAGGGGCTGATTTGGATCCACATGTTTCATGCTATGGTTAGGTTTACCTTAATACTTTTGTTGTAGTTGCGGATGCTTGCAATAGAGGTTAATCATAAGTGGGATGCTTGTTCAAGTAAGAACAGCACCCAAGCACTGGTCCACCCACATATCAAATTATCAAAGTATCGAACGCGAATCATATGAACGTGATGAAAACTAGCTTGACGACATTCCCATGTGTCCTCGGGAGCGCTTTTCCTATTATAAGAGTTTGTTCCGGCTTGTCCTTTGCTACAAAAGGATTGGGCCACCTTGCTGCACTTTATTTACTTTTGTTACTTGTTGCTCGTTACAATTTATCCTATCACAAAACTATCTGTTACCACTTATTTCAGTACTTGCAGAGAATACCTTGCTGAAAACCGCTTATCATTTCCTTTTGCTCCTCGTTGGGTTCGACACTCTTACTTATCGAAAGGACTAGATAGATCCCCTATACTTGTGGGTCATCAAGACTCTTTTCTGGCGCCGTTGCCGGGGAGTGTAGCGCCTTTGGTAAGGAAAAAATTATATAGTGTGCTGAAATTTACTGTCACTTGTTACTATGGAAAGTAATTCTCTGAGGGGCTTGTTCGGGGTATCTCCACCCCGTCCAGTAGAGCAAAGAGTTGCTCCTCAACCTACTGAACCTATTGAAAATGAAACTCCTTTTGAATTTCCTTCGGGTATGATGGAAAAACTGCTAGCTAACCCTTTTACAGGAGATGGAACAAAGCATCCTGATGAGCACTTAATATATGTGGATGAAGTTCGTGGATTATTTAAGCTTGCAGGTATACCCGATGATGTTGCTAAGAAGAAGGTCTTCCCTTTATTTTTGAAGGGAGACACATTGATATGGTATAGGCTATGTGATGATATGGGATCATGGGACTATAAAAGATTGAAGCTGGAATTTCATCGAAAGTATTACCCTACGCATCTTGTTCATCGTGATCGCAATTATATATATAATTTCTGGCCTCGCGAAGGAGAAAGCATCGCTCAAGCTTGGGGGAGGCTTATATCAATGTTATATTCATGCCCCAATCATGAGCTCGCAAGAGAAATGATTATTCAAAAATTTTATGCTCAGCTTTCTGAAAACGATCGCACTATGCTCGATACTTCTTGTGCTAGCTCTTTTATGATGAAGACTATTGAATTCAGATGGAATTTATTGGATAAAATTAAACGCAACTCTGAAGATTGGGAGCTCGACGAAGGTAAGGAGTCAGGTATGACACCTAAGTTTGATTGTGTTAAATCTTTTATGGACATCGATATTTTCCGTAAGTTTAGCACTAAATATGGACTTGACTCTGAGATAGTAGCTTCTTTCTGTGAATCTTTTGCTGCTTATGTTGATCTCCCTAAGGAGAAGTGGTTTAAATATCATCCTCCCATAGAAGTAAAAGTAGCTGCACCTATTAAAGTTGAAGAAAAGACTGTCACTTATAATGATCCTATTGTTCCTACTTCTTATATTGAGAAACCACCTTTCCCTGTTAGAATAAAGGATCATGCTAAAGCTTAAATTGTTGTTCGTAAAAGCAATATTAGAACTTATACACCTCCTGAGCAAGTTAAAGTAGAACCTAATATTGCTATTGTTAAAGATCTCTTGTCTGATAATATTGATGGGCATGTAATTCAGTTCGAAGGTGAAACTGCTAGAATTGCTAAACCTTGTGACAAAGATAAACATAGACCTGTGGTAGGCGTGCCTGTTATTTCTGTTAAAATAGGAGATCATTGTTATCATGGCTTATGTGATATGGGTGCGAGTGCTAGTGTTATACCGCATAATTTATACGAAGAAATTAAGAATGAAATTGCACCTGCTGAGTTAGAAGGTATTGATGTCACAATTAAACTTGCCAATACAGATACTATTTCACCAATGGGATTTGTTAGAGATGTTGAAGTCTTGTGTGGGAAAACTAAATATCCTGCTGATTTTCTTGTTCTTGGTTCCCCACAAGATAGCTTTTGTCCCATTATATTTGGTGGACCCTTCTTAAATACTGTCAATGCTACCATAGATTGCATAAAGAATGTTGTTACTGTTGGCTTGGATGATATGGTTCATGTGTTTAATTTCTCTAAATTTAGTAAACAACATCGCGAGGAAGAATTACCTAGTAAGGATGAAATTATTGGTCTTTCTTCTATTGTCGTACCTCCTAGTGATCCCTTAGAACATTATCTGCTAGACCATGAAAATGATATGTTCATGAATGAAAGAAGGGAAATAGATGAAGTATTCTTTAAAGAGGAACCTATTCTGCAACACAATTTGCCTGTTGAAATTTTAGGGGATCCACCTCCACCCAAGGGTGATCCCGTGTTTGAGCTTAAACCTTTGCCTGATAATCTTAATATGCTTATCTTGATGAAAAGAAGATATATCCTGTTATTATTAGTGCTAACCTTTCAGAGCATGAAGTAGAAAGATTATTGAAAACTCTGAAGAAGCATCGTGCTGCTATTGGATATACTCTTGATGATCTTAAGGGCATTAGTCCCACTCTATGTCAACATAAAATAAATTTGGAAGAAGATGCCAAACCAGTTCGTGATCCTCAACGACGTCTGAATCCTAAAATGAAAGAAGTGGTAAGAAAAGAAATACTCAAGCTTCTGGAGGAAGGTATAATCTATCCCGTTGCTGATAGTGAGTGGGTAAGTCCTGTCCATTGTGTCCCTAAGAAGGGAGGTATTACTGTTGTTCCTAATGATAAAGATGAATTGATTCCACAAAGAATTATCACAGGTTATAGGATGGTAATTGATTTCCGCAAATTAAATAAAGCTACTAAGAAAGATCATTACCCCTTACCTTTTATTGATCAAATGCTAGAAAGATTATGCAAACATACACACTATTGCTTTCTAGATGGTTATTCTGGTTTCTCTCAAATACCTGTGTCGGCTAGAGATCAATCAAAGACAACTTTACATGCCCTCTTGGTACTTTTGCTTATAGACGTATGCCTTTTGGTTTATGTAATGCACCTCCTACCTTTCAAAGATGCATGATGGCTATATTCTCTGACTTTTGTGAAAAGATTTGTGAAGTTTTCATGGACGACTGTTTCGTCTATGGTTCCTCTTTTGATGATTGCTTGAGCAATCTTAATCGAGTTTTGCAGAGATGTGAAGAAACTAATCTTGTCTTGAATTGGGAAAAGTGCCACTTTATGGTTAATGAAGGTATTGTCTTGGGGCACAAAGTTTCTGAAAGAGGTATTGAAGTTGATAAAGCCAAGGTTGATGCTATTGAAAAGATGCCATGTCCCAAGGACATCAAAGGTATAAGAAGTTTCCTTGGTCACACTGGATTTTATAGGAGGTTCATTAAGGACTTCTCAAAAATTTCTCGGCCTCTGACTAATTTATTGCAAAAATATATACCATTTGTCTTTGATGATGATTGTGTAGAAGCATTTGAAATACTTAAGAAAGCATTAGTCTCTGCACCTATTGTTCAGCCACCTGATTGGAATTTACCCGTTGAAATTATGTGTGATGCTAGTGATTATGCTGTAGGTGCTATTCTAGGGCAAAGAGTTGATAAGAAATTAAATGTTATTCATTATGCTAGTAAGACTCTAGACAATGCTCAAAGAAATTATGCTACTACTGAAAAAAGAGCTTTTAGCAGTTGTATTTGCTTGTGATAAGTTCAGGTCTTATATTGTTGATTCTAAAGTAACTATTCAAACTGACCATGCTTCTATTAAATATATTATGGAAAAGAAAGATGCTAAACCTAGACTTATTAGATGGGTTCTCTTGCTACAAGAATTTGATTTGCATATTGTTGATAGAAAGGGAGCTGAGAACCCCGTTGCAGACAACTTGTCTAGGTTAGAGAATGTTCTTGATGACCCACTACCTATTAATGATAGCTTTCCTGATGAATAATTAAATGTTATAAGTACTTCTCGTAGTACTCCATGGTATGCTGATTATGCTAATTATATTTTTGCTAAATTTATACCACCTAGCTTCACATACCAACAAAAGAAAAAGTTCTTGTATGACTTGAGACATTACTTTTGGGATGACCCACATCTTTATAAAGAAGGAGTAGATGGTGTTATTAGACGTTGTGTACCTGAGCATGAACAGGAACAGATCCTACACAAGTGTCACTCCGAGTCTTATGGAGGACACCACGCTGGAGATAGAACTGCACATAAGGTATTGCAATCTGGTTTTTATTGGCCTACTCTCTTCAAGGATGCCCGTAAGTTTGTCTTGTCTTGTGATGAATGTCAAAGAATTGGTAATATTAGTAGACGTCAAGAAATGCCTATGAATTATTCACTTGTTATTGAACCGTTTGATGTTTGGGGCTTTGATTATATGGGACCTTTTCCTGCCTCTAATGGATATACTCATATTTTAGTTGTTGTTGATTACGTTACTAAGTGGGTAGAAGCTATTCCAACTAGTAGTGCTGATCACAACACTTCTATTAAAATGCTTAAAGAAGTTATTTTCCTGAGGTTTGGAGTCCCTAGATATTGAATGACTGATGGTGGTTCACACTTTATTCATGGCGCTTTTCGTAAAATGCTTGCTAAATATGATGTTAATCATAGAATTGCATCCCCTTATCACCCTCAGTCTAGTGGTCAGGTAGAATTGAGCAATAGAGAGCTCAAATTAATTTTTCAAAAGACTGTTAATAGGTATAGAAAGAATTGGTCCAGGAAACTTGATGATGCATTATGGGCTTATAGAACTGCATACAAAAATCCTATGGGCATGTCTTCGTATAAAATGGTTTATGGAAAAATGCCACTTACCTCTCGAACTAGAACATAAGGCGTATTGGGCTATTAAAGAGCTCAACTATGATTTTAAACTTGCCGGTGAGAAGAGGTTATTTGATATTAGCTCACTTGATGAATGGAGAACCCAAGCTTATGAAAATGCCAAGTTGTTTAAAGAAAAAGTTAAAAGATGGCATGACAAAAGGATACAAAAGCGTGAGTTTAATGTAGGTGATTATGTATTGCTATACAACTCTCGTTTAAGATTTTTTGCAGGAAAACTTCTCTCTAAATGGGAAGGCCCCTATGTTATCGAAGAGGTCTATCGTTCCGGTGCCATAAAAATCAACAACTTCGAGGGCACAAATCTGAAGGTGGTAAATGGTCAAAGAATTAAACATTATATCTCAGGTAATCCCATAAATGTTGAAACTAATATCATTGAAACTGTAACCCCGGAGGAATACATAAGGGACACTTTCCGGAATGTTTCAGACTTCAAAAAGGAATAGGTATGTGGTATGGTAAGTAAACCGACCCCAAAACAATTTATAAGGCAATATTTCTCCGTTTTGGAATATTTAGAAAAATAGAAAAATAAGTAGCAGTCCGGGAAGGACACGAGGGCCCCACGAGGGTTGTGGGCGCGCCCTACCCCCCTGGGCGTGCCCCCTAGCTCGTGAGCACCTCGTGTGCCTCCCGGACTCCGTTTTCTTGCACGTTACGTATTTTGGTCGGTAAAAATTCATTATATAACCTCCCGAAGGTTTTGACTCCCGTATCATGCAAATATGCTCTGTTTTCGTTTTGAGCTGTCCCGTTGCAGATTAAATCAACATGTCTTCCTAGGATTCGGAAGGAGAAAGCTATGTGGATGATTACTTAGCAAATCCCAAGGTCTATGGAGATGTGGAACACGATGGTTGGACCACGGAGGAAGAAGAGGACTATGAACCCAAGGGGAAGGAGGAGACGAGCTCAGATGAAGATGAAGCACCATTACCTCAACCTGGGGACATGCACGTGGATTTCAAAAAGTCAAGTCTCCCTGATAGGGTAAAGAAACCCAAGTTCGAGTTCATCGCTTTTCGTCTCTTGCAGGAAAATAAGCAGGACCTGTGCAAAAAGATATTAACCCTGGAGTGGGAGATTGATGATCTGAGGGATCAAAATGCCGTCCTCAAGCGCAAAATAAGGGAGAAGCCTAAGCCATCAACTAAGCCAACATCACCACCACCTTCTTCACCAACAAAGGAGATATAATCACATGGGTATGGGCACTCCCCTTGGCAACTGCCAAGCTTGGGGGAGGTGCCCCGGTATCGTATCACAATCACAACTCCTATCTTTACCGTTTTTGTTAGTTCGATCCTATTAGTAGTATCTTGATCTAGTAGAATAAAGTTTATGGCATGACCTAGTTTTGAGTTCTGCTTTATGATCTCTCTTTGTAAT
Source organism: Triticum urartu (assembly GCF_003073215.2). Lineage (NCBI taxonomy): Eukaryota > Viridiplantae > Streptophyta > Magnoliopsida > Poales > Poaceae > Triticum > Triticum urartu. The sequence goes on along the minus strand of NC_053022.1, from coordinate 379,347,442 downwards.
CGAGTCCATGAGCTATATGTAATAAAGATTAGTGTTGAGTCAAGGGCTTGATTATTTTTCCATGATCTTGGGTGAATAAAAGAAAGAGAAAAAGAATAAAAAGAAACAAAAATTTCATGTTGATCTTATTGAGAGTAATGATTTCACATAGGAAGAGTATGATGATTAAAAGTTGTTGGGAGTTGGCAGACATAGCTTTGGTCATTGTTGCAATTAATAGGAAGTAATAAGGAAAGAGAGGTTTTCACATATAGATATATTATCATTGACATCTTTTATGATTGGGAGCACTCATTAAAATATGACATGCTAAAGAGTTGATGTTGGACAAGGAAGACAACGTAATGAGTTATGTCTTTCTTATATCTGAGATAAAGTATGTTGTCATGGATCCTCTAACTTGTTGAGCTTGCCTTTCCCCCTCATGCTAGACAAATTCTTAGCACCAAGTAGAAATACTACTTGTGCTTCCAAACACCCTTAAACCAGTTTTGCCATGAGAGTCCACCATATCTACCTATGGATTGAGTAAGATCCTTCAAGTAAGTTGTCATCGGTGCAAATCAATAAAAATTGCTCTAAATATGTATGATTGATTGGTGTGGGAGAAATAAGCTTTATAAGATCTTGTGATGTGGAAGTAATAAAAGCGACAGACTGCATAATAAAGGTTCATATCACAAGGGGCAATATAAAGTGACGTTCTTTCGCATTGAGATTTTATGCATCCAACCATAAAAGCGCATGGCAACCTCTGCTTCCCTTTGCGAAGGGCCTATCATTTATTATTATCTTCTACCTTATGCAAGAGTCATGGTGATCTTCACCTTTTCTTTTTCATTTTATCCTTTGGCAAGCTCAACATGTTGGAAAGAACATGATATATATATATATATATATATATATCTAATTGGATGTAGGGGAGCATGAACCATTATTGTTGACATTACCCTTGACGTAAAAGGTTGTGGGGCAAAACTATAAGCTCCTATCTTTCTCTGTGTCCGATTAAGACTCCGTAACCACAAGTATTGCATGAGTGTTAGCAATTATGAAGGACTAAATGATAGTTGAGTATGTGGACTTGCTTTTTAGCTCTGACATAGACTCTTTCCGATGTTATGATAAATTGCAATTGCTTCAATGACTGAGATTATAGTTTGTCGGAGCCCAATAAGGTTTATGATTTATACTTTTGCATTGTGAATAGATCATCACTTGAACATAAGTAATCATATGACAATATCTATATATGTTGCTGTTATGAGAATAATCATGATACCTTCATGTCCGTATTTTTATTTTTATCGACGCCTCTACCTCTAAACATGAGGACATATTTATTGTTATCGGCTTTTCGCTTGAGGACAAGCGAGGTCTAAGCTTGGGGGAGTTGATACATCCATTTTGCATCATGCTTTTATATTGATATTTATTGCATTATGGACTGTTATTTCACTTTATGTCACAATACTTATGGCTATTCTCTCTTATTTTACAAGGTTTACATAAGGAGGGAGAATGACGGCAGCTGGAATTCTCGGCTGGAAAAGGAGCAAATATTAGAGACCTATTCTGCGCAACTCCAAAAGTCCTGAAACTCCATGGAACATCTTAAAATAAATAAAGAAAAATCCTCGCCAAAGATGAAGGCCAGGGGGCCCACACCCTGCTCACGAGGGTGGGGGGCGCCCCCCTAGGGCGCCCCTACCTCGTGGGCCCCCTGGTGGCTCTCCACGTCCATCTTCTCCTATATGAAGTCTTTCAATGAGAAAAAAATAAAGATGAACTTTTCGGGACGAGACTCCGCCGCCACGAGGCGGAACCTTGGCGGATTCAATCTAGAGCTCCGGCAGAGCTGTTCTGCCGGGGAAACTTCCCTCCGGGAGGGGGAAATCATCACCATCATCATCACCAATGCTCCTCTCATCGGGAGAGGGAAATCTCCATCAACATCTTCACCAGCACCATCTCATCTCCAAACCCTAGTTCATCACTTGTATCCAATTCTTGTCTCAAAGTCCGGGATTGGTGCTAATAGGTTGCTAGTAGTGTTGATTACTCCTTGTAGTTGATGCTAGTTGGTTTATTTGGTGGAAGATCATATGTTCAGATCCTATATGCATATTATTACCCCTCTGATTATGAACATGAATATGCTTTGTGAGTAATTACGTTCATTCCTGAGGACAAGGGAGAAGTCTTGCTATTAGTAGTCATGTGAATTTGGTATTTGTTTGATATTTTGATAAGATGTATGTTGTCTAGCCTCTAGTGGTGTTATGTGAACGTCGACTACATAACACTTCACCATTATTTGGGCCTAGAGGAAGGCATTGGGAAGTAATAAGTAGATGATGGGTTGCTAGAGTGACAGAATCTTAAAACCTAGTTTATGCGTTGTTTTGTAAGGGGCTGATTTGGATCCACATGTTTCATGCTATGGTTAGGTTTACCTTAATACTTTTGTTGTAGTTGCGGATGCTTGCAATAGAGGTTAATCATAAGTGGGATGCTTGTTCAATTAAGAACAGCACCCAAGCACTGGTCCACCCACATATCAAATTATCAAAGTATCGAACGCGAATCATATGAACATGATGAAAACTAGCTTGACGACATTCCCATGTGTCCTCGGGAGAGCTTTTCCTATTATAAGAGTTTGTTCCGGCTTGTCCTTCGCTACAAAAGGATTGGTCCACCTTGCTGCACTTTATTTACTTTTGTTACTTGTTGCTCGTTACAATTTATCCTATCACAAAACTATCTGTTACCACTTATTTCAGTACTTGCAGAGAATACCTTGCTGAAAACCGCTTATCATTTCCTTCTGCTCCTCGTTGGGTTCGACACTCTTACTTATTGAAAGGACTACGATAGATCCCCTATACTTGTGGGTCATCAGGCTGTAATGCTAACAAAAAGAATATGGGCTCCAAAAAAAACCTTAAGAATTAGCAAATGGGCTGTAAATTATTAGAAATAATGGCAGATGGCTGTATGCTGTTTTCCACAGATTTGAGGCTTTCCTAAAAAAAGGTTGATGCACAAGCACTGACTGTTGGATGTCCATCCAACGGCCGTCGTGCTTCTTCAATCTCTGCTCTTCCTGCTCCAGCCGCTCAAACAAGTGCCGCCGGGACTGCCTGCTCCCTCCTCCTCGCGGCCGGCTATGCTGCCGCGCAGGCCTCACCGCCCAACCGTACTCCCATCGCTGGCCTAGCCATCCCTCTACTCACTCACACCTGCTGTTATTCTATGGCGACGGCAGATGAACCAGTAAACCCTCGTACAGTCGTACTCCCCTCCGCGTGGGAAACAACTGCCGAGTCTTCCCTGCCTCCGTGTCGTCCCTTTCCTAGGCCTCGCCGTCGTCCACCGCCCTGGTGCTCTCGGCGCGGCGTGGTCAACATGGTCAAGGAACGACTTCCATCAGAAGTGGACTGTACGTGGAGAGGCTGATAGCTGGGTCCACGGCCGCAGCAAGGAAGTGCCTCCTTATTACGCGGAAAATAATGATTCCTCCACCTGACAGCTGGGACCCACCGGACGGGCCATTGTATTTCGTGAAAAAACGTTTCCCCCTGACTGCTGGGACCCACCAGCTACATCTTCGCACGCAAGGAAGTGCATCCGGGCAAAAAAACGATTCAGCCCCTGACTGCTGAGACCCACCAGCTACATCTTCGCAGGCAAGGAAGTGTGTGACAGTCGGGACCCACCTGGTCGAAGCGTATGTAGCATTGTTATTCTGGTCGCGAATGTGTACGTACATACTGGTCGATGTAGAGGCGCGCACGTGTCGTAGTAGAGGCGCGCACTTGTCATAGTAGAGGCGCGCAAGTAGCATGTACACATACGTACAGCGGCCAGGGTGCAAGAAAGAAAATACGGCCACGTATGTGTACATACGTGCGGGGTCTCGAACGCCTACTCGCGCATATGTACGGCCAGGGCTCATGTACATGGCTGGGTCGGAACGGAGAAACAACGTCGCCGTCGTGTTCATTGGGAGGCAACGGAATGCGTTGTGTTCATGGGGAGGCAACGGAATGCGTCGTGTTCATGGGGAGGCAACGGAACGCGTGGGAGCCAACCAGCTGGGTCGGAACGGAATGCGTGGTCGTGTTCATCGGGAGGGCTTGGACGGAATAGGCGATGGAAACGAGGCCTGGCATACCGCAAAACGGAGAAAACGGCCTTGTGTTCGACCGGCCATGTTCGAAACGGGATACTGTTCATCGGGAGGGGTCTGGCGTACCGCAAAACGGAGGAAACGGACCTCCTACGTTCGAAACAGGGGTCCTGTTGATCGGGAGGGGTCTGGCGTACCGCAAAACGGACGAAACGGACTTGTGTTGGAGCGCTACGGTCGAAACGGGGGTCCTGTTCGTCGGGAGGGGTGTGGCGTACCGCAAAACGGGACTTCACGGGATACTGTTCATCTCCACCGTCGACCCCTCCAACCTCCATGAGCTACTGTTCATCCACCGTCGACCTCTTCCAGCCTCCACCTGCGACTGTTCATCCACGGGCTCCTGTTCATCCAGCCTCCACCGCGCGCTACTCCACCGGCTACTGTTCAACCAGCCCTCTCCACGGGCTCCTGTTCAACCACCCCTCCACGGGCTACTGTTCATCCTGCCCTCCACCGTCTACAGTTCATCTTGCCCTCCACGGGGTGGTCCTGTTCATCCAGCCCTCCACGGGGTCCTGTTCGTCGAGGTCCAACCGGCTCGATCGATCGGGGTCCTGTTCATCCAAGGGCAACACCACGGGGTCATGTTCATCCACCCCCACCGAGAACTGTTCATCCAAACCGCCCCGCAACACTCACTGTTCATCCAGAGGCAGCATCGATCGGCTTCAGTTAGCAGCAGTAGGGAAGGAATCGTTTGATCGGGTTCAGTTAACAGCCATCGATCAATCGCTCGCGTTCAGTAATGCGTAGTCTGGAGTGCAATCGCTCGGGTTCAGTTAGAGCCCAACACCTCGCTCGGGTTCAGTTAGAGCCAACGCCTCGCACACACGCGCGTACGTGTACGAGAGAAACGCGCATCGCTCGGCCCCCGACCTCCCACCGTAACCGGGAACTCCCCGAAATTTTCCTCACCCTCGCTTCTACCATGATTTTTTTCGTCATGGACGGCCCAAAGAATGTCATGCAGATGCGTCTCCGGCCCGCCCAGGACGAAAAGCCCATTTTCTATCATGATTTTTTGTCATAGAAGTAGGAGCCCACCAGATCTATGATGATACCGGGTTTTGTCACAATTATCGTCATAGAAGTGTCATATGTATGACAGAAAAAAAATTCGTTCGACCCAAAATGTCACGGATGTGTCTTTTTTTGTAGTGTTAGCATGCGGATATGAAGATTCCTTTCTCCGTAAACCGACTCTGTACAAACCCTAGCCCCCTCCGGTGGCTATATAAACTGGAGGGTTTAGTCCGTAGAGGCAATCATAATCATACGGGCTAGACAATTAGGGTTTAGCCATTACGATCTCGTGGTAGATCAACTCTTGTAACCCCTATACTCATCAAAGTCAATCAAGCAGGAAGTAGGGTATTACCTCCATCAAGAGGGCCCGAACCTGGGTAAACACTGTGTCCCCTTCCTCCTGTTACCTTCGAACCTTAGACGCACAGTTTGGGACCCCCTACCCGAGATCCGCCGGTTTTGACACCGACAGCGGCCTCAGCCTCGAGGCGCTCCCACGCCTCGCGGTCCTCCTGCACCATAGCCGAGCTCACCACCCCTGGCTCTAGCGGAACAAGGTCGACCGGACGTGTTCTAGGGGAAATTGAGCCTAGCCACCGCGCCATGGTAGCGAACCTGCCAGCGGTCGTACTCCATGGCCGCGAGCTCGGCCGTGTGGAAGCTACCGAGCACCGACGGGTGTGGGTCTGATGTCGCTTTAAGCTACGTCAGTATTTCCCCAAAGAGGAAGGGATGATGCAGCACAACGACGATAGATATTTCCCTCAGATATGAAACCAAGGTTATCGAACTAGTAGGAGAACCAAGCAACACAACATAAACAACCGCTACACACAGATAACAAATCCTCGCAACCCGACGTGTTAAAGGGGTTGTCAATGCCTTTCGGGGTACGGCGCCTCAAGATAGGCAAACAGACGTGAGATAATTTTGTATTAATTTGATAGTTAGATCGCAAATAAAATAAATAGAAATAGAATGCAGCAAGGTATTTTTGTATTCTTGGTTTAATAGATCTGAAAATAAATGCAAGAGAAAAGTATATCGCAAAGGCAAATATATGAGAAGAAAGACCCGGGGGCCGTAGGTTTCACTACTGGCTTCTCTCGAGAAAAATAGCAAATAGCGGGTGAACAAATTACTGTTGGGCAATTGATAGAACTTCAAATAATTATGACGATATCCAGGCAATGATCATTACATAGGTATCCAGCCAATATTAGTAGACCGACTCCTGCCTGCATCTACTACTATTACTCCTCACATTGACCGCTATCCAGTATGCATCTAGTGTATTAAGTTCATGGAGAAACGGAGTAATGCAATAAGAACGATGACATGATGTAGACAAGATCTATCTATGTAGAGATAGACCCCATCGTTTTATCCTTAGTAGCAACGATACATACGTGTCGGTTCCCCTTCTGTCACTGGGATCAAGCACCGTGAGATCGAACCCACTACAAAGCACCTCTTCCCATTACAAGATAAATAGATCTAGTTGGCCAAACAAAACCCAAATATCGGAGAAGAAATACGAGGCTATAAGGAATCATGCATGTAAGAGATCAAAGAAACTCGAATAACTTTCATGGATATAAAAAGGTAGATCTGATCATAAACTCAAAGTTCATCGATCCCAACAAACACACCGCAAAAGAGTTACATCATATGGATCTCCAAGAGACCATTGTATTGAGAATCAAAAGAGAGAGAGAGAGGAAGCCATCTAGCTACAAACTATGGACCCGAAGGTCTACAAAGAACTACTCACACATCATCGTAGAGGCACCAATGGAGGTGGTGAACCCCATCCGAGATGGTGTCTAGATTTGATCTGGTGGTTCTAGACTCTGTGACGGCTGGATGAATATTTCGTCAACGCTTCTAGGGTTCTGGGATTTTTGGGGTATTTATAGAGCAAAGAGGCGGGCGGTCCGGGGGGCACCCGAGGTGGGCACAACCCACCAGGGCGCGCCTGGGCCTCTTGGCGCACCCTGGTGGGTTGTGCCCCCCCTCGGGGCACCCCCTAGGCGCAACCAGGGCCCGTTGTGTTCCTTCTGGCCCATAAAAATTCTTCGAAAAGTTTCGTGGCATTTGGACTCCGTCTGATATTGATTTTCTGCGATGTGAAAAACATGGAAAAAACAAGAACTGGCACATGGCACTATGTCAATATGTTAGTACCAAAAAATGATATAAAATGGTTATAAAACATCAAAGATTGATAATATAACATCATGGAACAATAAAAAATTATAGATACATTGGAGACGTATCAGGGTCTCCTGATCTGTAATCTCGGCGACCCACGTCCCCCACCGCTGCTGCCGGACCCCGAGGTAGGACCTCATCGGCTGCCGGGTCCGAGGGAGGACGGGGAAGTCCTCGAACCAGCGTAAGGGTGCGGCGGCGGGCGGATCGGGAGACCGGCGACGGTGGATCGAGCCCGCGGAGGACGACGGGGACACCTCGGCGGCCACCTCGCCGGCGTCGGGCGAAAAGGCCGCGATAAACCTCTTTTTGGCCATTGGCTCCTCGAGCTCCCTGGCACACATGCAAAGGTTGAGGATGGAGGCGCAGGCAATGGCGGTGACCTACCAATGGTTTCGAGGGTTGTGTGTGTCTGTGCGAGCAGAGGTTTTGGGGTGTGTGTGGAGGGGTGGCAGGGGGGACAAGGTGGTGTTTGAGGAAATACTGCGGCAACTGAAAATTTTACTAGGCGGGAGTAACAAGGCGGGGCTACTGAAAATTTGGATCAAGGGCGAGCAGATATTTTTGAGATTACGAGGGATGCAGAGGCAGGAGTAAAATGCCGGGGCTATTGAAAATTTGAATCAAGGGACTAAAGCAGAGCGGGAGTAACACACATCGCACATGGTCCGCACATACTAATCATGTGCTATCAAACATTAAAACCTTCCAGGCAGTAGATATTTTCGAGATTACAAGGTAGTAATATTTTCAAGATTGCGACAGATGCAGAGGGGGGAGTATTTGGGGTGCGAGCTAGTGTGCTTGACACGCCGACTGTGGACTGTAGCCGACACACCTTCTCGCGTAAGCCATAGGCGTACTGTACACCGACGGCGCTCCAAGATATTTTGTACTACATCTCACACGGTTGGTGATAATAAATTGTGTGGGATCTACTTGATTTGAATTACATAATGGGGTCACAAAGGCAATGGACGCTGTTTGAATTGCTAGACCTTTTATCTGCAGTGAACATGCAACTATATGTGTGTTGTAAAAGAATGGGAATTATTCAGGGTTCATTTGGACATTTTATACATTAAACTGGTTTTCTAGCCATTTCAGGTGCACAATTCAAAATTAAACTATATGGACATTCTCCGGTGTGTATAAATTGGTTGAAATATCAAATCTGTGTCCTTGAGTGCATTCTTAGGTCCCATGCAAGAAATGAGAATAAATTTTAAACACCAAGGCACTGTTGATTGCCAGCAAAACATTGAGATACCTGGTTTTTAAATTCTAGTAAATCCTAAACTCGTCTGAAATTCATGAAACTTGGCATGGTATCATTGAGCGGCATCAATATGCCGTGGTAAAAAAATTGTCCCATTTGGGGACAGGTTTGGGTATAAGCTTCTCACAAACCAGAGCTTCTCACAACAAGCATGATGGTTTCGGTACGGAACGTGCCACCTTTGGGGATGAAGCGATGTCCGTTGCCTCTTATTGCTTTCAAAAAAAATTCCAGTGCGAACATAGAACAACAGGAGTGTTGTGTTATGTTTTGGAATTTTTCGGGGTTCGTTTGGACTTTTTTATACATTAACTGGGTTTTCTAGGCATTTTATGTGCATAATTCAAATCTGAAATTCATGCACATGCTCCAGTGCATACAAATTGGTTGAAAAATCAAATATGTGTCCTTGGGTGCATGCTTAGGTCCCATCCAAGAAATGGGAATGAATTTCAAACACCAGGGTACTGTTGATTGCCGGCAAAATGTTGAGATGCCTGGTTTCTAAATTCTAGTAAATCCAAGACTCGTCTGAAATTCATGAAACTTGGCATGCTATCATGGAGCGGCATCAACATGTCGTGGTAAACTTTTTGTCCCATTTGGGGCAGGTTTGGGTATAAGCTTCTCAGAAACCAGAACTTCTCACAACAAGCGTGATGGTTTCGATAGGGAATGTGCCACCTTTGGGGACAAAATGATATCCGTTTCCTCTTATTACTTTCAAAAACTTTCTAGTGACAACATAGAACAACAGGAGTGTTGTGTTTAATCTTGGAATTTTTTGGGGTTCATTTGGCCTTTTTTATACATTAATTGGGTTTGTGGGCATTTAATGTGCATAATTCAAATTTGAACTACAAGCACATGCTCTAGTGCACTAAAGTTGGTTGAAGAATCAAATCTATGTCCTTGGGTGCATGCTTAGGTCCCATGCAAGAAATGGGAATGAAATTCAAACACCAGGGCACTATTGATTGCCGGCAAAACATTGAGATGCCTGGTTTTTAAATTCTAGTAAATCTAAAACTCGTCTGAAATTCATGAAACTTGCCATGCTATCATGGAGCGGCATCAACATGCCGTGGTAAAAAAATTGTCCCATGTGGGGCAGGTTTGGGTATAATCTTCTCACAAACCACAGCTTCTCACAACAATCGTGATGGTTTCGGTAGGGAGCGTGCCACCTTTGGGGACGGAACGATATCTGTTGCCTCTTATTGCTTTCAAAAAATTTCTAGTAACAACATAGAACAACATGAGTGTTGTGTTTAATTTTGGAATTTTTCATGGTTTGTTTGGCTTTTTTTATACATTAATGGAGTTTATGGGCAATTAATGTGCATAATTCAAATTTGAACTACAAGCACATGCTCGAGTGCACCAAAGTTGGTTGAAAGATCACATGTGTGTCCTTGGGTGAATTTCTAGGCCCCATGCAAGAAATGGGAATGAAATTCAAACACCAGGGCACTGTTGATTGCCGGCAAAACGTTGAGATGCCTGGTTTTTAAATTCTAGTAAATCCAGAACTCATTTGAAATTCATGAAACTTGGCATGCTATCATGGAGCGGCATCAACATGTCATGGTAAAAAATTTATCCCATTTGGGGTAGGTTTGGGTATGAGCTTCTCACAAACTATAGCTTCTCACAACAAGCCTGATGGTTTCGGTACGGAACATGCCACCTTTGGGGACGAAACAATATCCGTTGCCTCTTATTGCTTTCAAAAAATTTCTAGTGCCAACATAGAACAACATGAGTGTTGTGTTAAATTTTGGAATTTTTCGGGGTTCTTTTGGGCATTTTTATACATTAACTGGGTTTTATAAGCATTTTATCTGCATAGTTCAAATTTGAACTACAAGAGCATGCTCTAGTGCACCAAAGTTGGTTGAAAATCACATGTGTGTCCTTTGGTGAATTTCTAGGTCCCATGCAAGAGATGGGAATGAAATTCAAACACCAGGGCACTGTTGATTGCCGGCAAAACGTTGAGATGCTTGGTTTTTAAATTCTAGTAAATCCAAAACTCGTCTGAAATTCATGAAACTTGGCATGCTATCATGGAGCGGCATCAACATGCCGTGGTTAAAATTTTGTCCCATTTGGGGAAGGTTTGGGTATATGTCGGATTTCGGGTTCCGGCAAAACCCTTGAGGTTCGAACACCGGGGTGCACATGAAGATCTCTCCTCCCCCTTGCACTCTCCCTCACCGCGATCTCAAGGCTCAGCGCGTCGTACACGCAGAACAAAGGGACACAAGATTTATACTGGTTCGGGCCATCGATGTGGTGTAATACCCTACTCCAGTGTGGTGTGGTGGATTGCCTCTTGGGCTGAGGATGAACAATTACAAGGGAAGAACAGCCTCCTGAGGAGAGGTGCTCTTGTTCTTGGTGAGTTTGTGTGGATGAGGATGATCTGAATGGCCTCGGATCAGTTGCCTCCTACTGTGGTGGCTAGCCCTATTTATAGAGGCCCTGGTCCTCTTCCCAAATGCTAGCTAGAAGGGATGCCAAAACGGCCAAATTTGAAGGGAGACAACTAGTACAAGTTATCCTGACTAAAGGTGGTCTTCGCCTGCCAAAGGCTCTGGTGGTGACGTCGTCCTGGGCTCCACGGTGACCTCCGTCCTGCCATCCTGCTGGTCTTGGTCTCATTGCACTGATACGGAAACCTTTGCCTGATGCCTCGGGACTCCTCGCATGCGCTTACCTCTTTAGCACCAAAGAGGAAACGAGGACACTATGCATGCTGGCGCCCGCCTGGCCCCGGTCGTCATGGCTTGCGTCACAGGAACCTCGCGAGGTGCCCCTTGCCTTGATCTCTCCGCCCCTTGCGAGCCAGCCTGGTGAGGCTGCTCCCGAGGAGGTCTTGCATCATCCGCCTCGCAAGGCTTGACCCCTCGCGAGGGTCTTGAGTGTTCGCTGATGAAGATGGGCCGTACGGGGCCGCTGGCGGAGCCACGCCGTGGGCTGCAGGCAGGCAAGCCTGGGGACCCCCATTCCCAGGACACCGATAGTAGCCCCCGGGCCCAAGGCGCGCTCGGACTTGGCTTCGAGGCGAAGCCAAGGGGCCTGTGCAGAGCGTTGCGGGCCCCAACAGCCTGCGGCTTCGGTTGATGCGTGGCGATTGATGGGATGTGGGCGTTTCCGCTTCCCCATGCTGCCTTGGAAACTACCCGACTTGACGACTCCCTGCTACATGCAGAGTAAAATCATCATTACCTATGATTGTGGGGATCGCCGGTTGGCCTTCTCTCGCTATAAATGAGGAGGGGGCGGAGCCCCCATCACTCATCCCTTCCTGCTCCGCTCGCTTCTTCTCCCTTGCTTCATCGCTAGCAGCGACACTCACGGCGCCAATACAGAGGTTCTCGGCCGCAGAGAAGGGAAAAACCACCCGCGACGAGCCCGGGCCACTTCTGTCGAAGAAGAGGCTGGCCCACCGCCGGGACGTAGTCGTGAGGTCGGAGGTGTCGAGGCCTTGGTGCGAGCGGCCACCTCCCGCGTATCCGCTGCCTTTGTACGCCCAAGCCGAGGGCTCCGAAGGGAGAGGCGGCGAGTGGCGCCACCCACGCCGTGGCCGTGGTCGCCGTGCCGTGAAAACGCACGCCGTCGCCCCAGGAGCCCATGCCACGGACTCCTCGCGCGAACTCGTGATGTGGGCAGCGACGCCTCCGCGCACTTGGATTTTCTTTCCGCAGTTCTTCTCTACCGAGATGCCGCCAAGGGCCCCCCCTCGAGCTTTGGCTGCAGCACATGGACTGCGACGCCCCGGTGACTGGAGCGGAGGTTGAAGCCGTCTCCCCAGGCAAGATCTTCATGACCCGTGGCTGGGGCGAGGTTGCTCGAGTCTGCCGTGTGGAAGGCGCCCTCGCCATCCATTTTGAGTAAAATGGCGCCTCCACGATGTTCTTTAAGGTCTTCGACGAGGAAGGCCGTCGCTTGGAGTGCTGTCCTGAAGGGGGTCATCGGGACAACGCTGTGGCCAACACCGAGCCTGCTGCTGGCTTCGCCAGCAGCTCCTCCAGTAGTAGCGGCGGCGCTTGGGAGTCCAGCGACTCTCCTGAGCCCTACGAGACCCCGGAGACGAGCGACGACAACTACGTGCCCTCGAGCTCTCGCCGCGCCTGGAGCAAGGCCACAGCGTCCGGCCGCCGCCGTCGCAGATCTGGATGGGGTTGGCGCCGGCCTCCCATGGCCCACTGCTGATGATGGCGTTGGCCGCGCTAGCGCGTGTAGATAGGGCCCCTAGAAACTCCCTTCTTTTGTTCCCTATGAGGAATCGAGATGGACCCCGCGGGGCCGTGTAAAGGGTCTGTAATGTCTTTTGTTGATATTATCCTTATTATGAAAATTTGCGAACGCATGTCCTGTTTCGGCTCGGTCTCCCCTTCCCAACCCCGCGGCAGCTTGGTGCTCTACGCCGACAGGTCCCGGTGCCTAGGCAGGCTGCAACCGTCTCTAGTATGCTAGGTCGCGATGCCGTGGTCAAGGCCAGGAGGTGAGCGGCCCGAGGTCAAGTAAGAGCTCCTGAGGCGCGATGCTCAAGAGGTCCCCTGTAGCGCGCAAGCAGCCACCAAGAGGTAGGAAAGGGAGGTGACATTGTCGTGACAAGGTTGCAACAAGTGAGAATTCTATGCCGTAGTGCTTGGTCGACCCGGGCGCGAAACTTATCTTGGCAGTCCAGAGTCAGTTCCTTGTGCTGCGCCAGACTCATGCGTCGATGGTCGTAGTGTAGCTAGGTTAGGCCCGTGTGAGCCTCCCCCTCTTCTCCACGCTCTTCTATGTGCTTTGCGTCCTCAGGTCCCGGCCCTCAAGCGAGCTCAGCTACCGCTGGTATGCCTGGTCGCGGTGCCGTGGTCAAGGCCAGGGGGTGAGGGCTGGAGAGCTAGTAAGAGCTCCTGAGTCACGATGCTCAGGAGCCCCCCTTTTAACGCGCAAGCGAATTGCATGGGAGAAGAGGGAGCCCATGATACCGCCTTCTGTTGTCCTCAGGAGGTTCCTGCAGGTTAGCGCGAGGAGGGACACAAATTGCCACTACGATTGCTGGTCTGCCACTGGTTGCTCCGCAAGAAGATGAAGGCACTGAGGGCCTGGTGAGGTGACGTGCACGGGGCGTGCCGCGAGTCAGAGCCCGACCGCTCAGATTTGTCAGGGTGGCAGGGACGGACCCGAGCACAAGCGTCGTGCCAGCGTAAGTAGCTCCCGTTGCAGGATGAGCATGGGGCAGATCGACGACACCGGCGGTCACGATGGGTGACAATCAAGCAAGTAATAACCATAGATAGCTTATGCAAGGAACAAATCGCTTAGATAAATGCAAGAACGATACATGCCACTGGGTCGGACCCGAGCAGCCTGGGGATGATGCATCCTGAGGGGCGCCCCCAGCAGAGTAAGCTAAAGACGCAAGAGGATACACACCGCAGGGACATGCCCATGTGACCTGGGAATAATGCAGCCCGAGGGGTGCTCCCAGGTGAATAAACCTGGAAAATATCACCTGGTTTTGTTGTCGAAGGAGCGTTGGGGAAGCTGAAGGCGCGCACTGAAGAAGTCGCTCCTCATGAGCCGCCAAGACCCTGAGCCTCGGGAGGCTCTGGGGGCTCAGATGGCTCCCTGAGGACCGTCTCCATCTCTACCAGGACCACATGATGATGGGCCTCCTGGGTCGCCAGGACGCTCTGCAGGTTGCGCTGGAAGGCGGCTGCCATGCTTGGCAGGCTGAATGGGATGCGAACATAGCTGTGAGGTGGCCCTCGCACCGGCCAGCACGAAGGCCAGAAGTGCTCCTAAGATGCGGCCCGGTTGAGCCCTGGGATGTCGATGGACATGCGCTGTTCGCCACCCTCGCCTAGATGGGGAGATGCACCGGGTGGGTGACGATCGCTGCGTATTGCCCTTGCTTCCTGAAGCTCTTGGGTGGCCTTGACGATGAACTCCTGAGCGTCGGGCGCTCCTCTCCCGGTGCCCTCCTGAGGGAAACGTGCTGCAAAGCATGCCTCCACGTGGTGCCCGAGCGCCTCCCTTGTGATGTTGGCCAGGTCGGAGGCCCTCCAGAAGAGAGCCCCCGAGCCTCGCTCGAGGAGGGCGCCGTGTGCGCCTTCCTATGCAAGGGAGGGAGGCGCACCAGGCGCGGTCGCCGATCCTGATGTGGCACCGCTAGAGGCGCCGCTCCCCTGAGGCCCTGTGTGGAGTAGTTACTTATTCTTCTTGGGGTGGCCTCAGGAGGGTGCACGCCCTTGTTGTCAGGGTCTTTGTTTGCTGCGGCCTGGAAGGCGCTCACACTGTATCTCTTTCTTCGCAGGGGACTATGATGATCCCGCCGCTTCCTGGAATCTTGAGGACGTTGTAGCCGTGGTGGGTCACTGCCATGAACTGGGCCAAGGCCAGATACCCGAGGATGGCATTGTACGGCAGGCGGATGTGTGCAACGTCAAAGACGATGAGCTCGGTGTGGTAGTTGTCGCGCTGTCCGAAGGTGACAGGGAGGCGGACCTGCCCTATCGGGGTGGTGGAGTCGCCAGTCACTCCTGAGAAAGGGCTTGGTGGGCTGAAGCTGATCGTATGGCACTTGGAGGCTGTCGAATGTCTCGACGGACATGACGTTAAGCCCTGCGCCGCCGTCGATGAGGGTCTTGGTGACTTGTACGTTGCTGTTGACGGGTGAGCAGAGCATCGGGAGGGCGCCAGTAGTGGCCGCGCACTTGAGCTGGTCCATCGAGCTAAAAGTGATGGTGCACTTGGACCACCTGAGTGGGTGCGTGGCCTCGAGCCTAGGAAGGGCTGCATTCACCTCGCGAGCAAACTGCTTGAAGATATGTTGAGATGCTGGGGCCTGAGCTCCACCCAAGATGCAGGCGATAGCACGCGGTTCCTGGAAGCCCCTAGCCCCCTCGTCCTAATGGTGGTCGTCGTTCCTTCTTGGTGGCCGTGATAGTGGAGGAAGACCGACATTGCCCTGAGGGCGGTCCTCGTGAGGCTGGTCGTGCCAGGCGCCCTGATGTCTACTACACAACCTTCTTCTTGTAGATGTTGTTGGGCCTCCAAGTGCAGAGGTTTGTAGGACAGTAGCAAATTTCCCTCAAGTGGATGACCTAAGGTTTATCAATCCGTAGGAGGCATAGGATGAAGATGGTCTCTCTTAAGCAACCCTGCAACCAAATAACAAAGAGTCTCTTCTGTCCCCAACACACCCAATACAATGATAAATTGTATAGGTGCACTAGTTCGGCGAAGAGATGGTGATACAAGTGGTATATGGATGGTAGATGATAGTTTTTGTAATCTGAAAATATAAAAACATCAATGTAACGAATGATAAAAGTGAGAGTAAACGGTATTGCAATGTGTTTAAACAAGGCCTAGGGTTCATACTTTCACTAGTGCAAGTTCCCTCAACAATAATAACATAACTGGATCACATAACTATCCGTCAACATGCAACAAAGAGTCACTCCAAAGTCACTAATAGCGGAGAACGAACGAAGAGATTATGGTAGGGTACGAAACCACCTCAAAGTTATTCTTTCCAATCAATCCGTTGGGTTATTCCTATAAGTGTCACAAACAGCCCTAGAGTTCGTACTATAATAACACCTTAAGACACAAATCAACCAAAACCCTAATGTCACCTAGATACTCCAATGTCACCTCAAGTATCCGTGGGTATGATTATACGATATGCATCACACAATCTCAGATTCATCTATTCAACCAACACATAGGACCTCAAAGAGTGCCCCAAAGTTCCTACCGGAGAATCACGACGAAAACGTGTGCCAACCCCTATGCATAGGTTCATGGGCGGAACCCGCAAGTTGATCACCGAAACATACATCAAGTGAATCACGTGGTATCCCATTGTCACCACAGATACGCACGGCAAGACATACATCAAGTGTTCTCAAATCTTTAAAGACTCAATCTGATAAGATAACTTCAAAGGGAAAACTTAATTCATTACAAGAGAGTAGAGGGGGAAGAAAACATCATAAGATCCAACTATAATAGCAAAGCTCGCCATACATCAAGATCGTATCACCTCAAGAACACGAGAGAGAGAGAGAGATCAAACACATAGCTACTGGTACATACCCTCAGCCTCGAGGGAGAACTGCTCCCTCCTTGTCATGGAGAGCACCAAGATGATGAAGATGGCCACCGGAGAGGGGTTGCCCCCTCCGGCAGGGTGCCAGAACGGGTCTAGATTGGTTTTCGGTGGCTACGGAGGCTTCTGGCGGCGGAACTCCCGATCTATTGTTCTCCCCGATCGTTTTAGGATATATGGAGATATATAGGCGGAATAAGTACATCAGGGGGGCCACGAGGGGCCCACGAGGGTGGAGGGCGCGCCCCTGCCTCGTGAGTTCCTCATTGATCCCCTAACGTGCACTCCAAGTCTTCTGGGCTTCTTCTAATCCAAAAATAACTTCCGTGAAGTTTCAGGTCAATTGGACTCCATTTGATTTTCCTTTTCTGCCATATTCTAAAACAAGAAAAAAACAGGAACTGGCACTGGGCTCTAGGTTAATAGGTTAGTCCCAAATAATCATATAAAATAGCATATAAATGCATATAAAACATCCAAGGTTGATAATATAATAGCATGGAACAATCAAAAATTATAGATACGTTGGAGACGTATCAGCATCCCCAAGCTTAATTCCTGCTCGTCCGCGAGTAGGTAAATGATAAAAACAGAATTTTTGATGTGGAATGCTACCTAACATATTTATCCATGTAGTTCTCTTTATTTTGGCAAGAATATTCAGATCCATAAGATTCAAGACAAAGGTTTAATATTGACATAGAAATAATAATACTTCAAGCATACTACTAAGCAATTATGTCTCTTCAAAATAACATGGCCAAAGAAAGTTATCCCTACAAAATCATATAGTCTGGCTATGCTCTATCTTCACCACACAAAATATTTAAATCATGCACAACCCCAATGACAAGCCAAGCAATTGTTTCATACTTTTGATGTTCTCAAACTTTTTCAATCTTCACGCGATACATGAGCGTGAACCATGGACATAGCACTATAGGTGGAATAGAATGGTGGTTGTGGAGAAGACAAAAAGGGAGAAGATAGTCTCACATCAACTAGGCGTATCAACGGGCTATGGAGATGCCCATCAATAGATATCAATGTGAGTGAGTAGGGATTGCCATGCAACGGATGCACTAGAGCTATAAGTGTATGAAAGCTCAAAAAGAAACTAAGTGGGTGTGCATCCAACTCGCTTGCTCACGAAGACCTAGGGCATTTTGAGGTAGCCCATCATTGGAATATACAAGACAAGTTCTATAATGAAAGATTCCCACCAGTATATGAAAGTGACAACATAGGAGACTCTCTATCATGAAGATCATGGTGCTACTTTGAAGCACAAGTGTGGTAAAAGGATAGTAGCATTGCCCCTTCTATCCTTTTCTCTCATTTTATATATATTTTTATTATTTGGGCCTTCTCTCTTTTTATGGCCTCTTTTTTTCGTCTGGAGTCTCATCCCGACTTGTGGGGGAATTATAGTCTCCATCATCCTTTCCTCGCTGGGACAATGCTCTAATAATGATGATCATCACACTTTTATTTACTTACAACTCAAGAATTACAACTCGATACTTAGGACAAGATATGACTCTATATGAATGCCTCTAGCGGTGTACCGGGATGTGCAATGACTCATGAGTGACATGTATGAAAGAATTATGAATGGCGGATTTGCCACAAATACGATGTCAACTACATGATCATGCAAAGCAATATGACAATGATGAATGTGTCATGATAGACGGAATGGTGGAAAGGTGCATGGCAATATATCTCGGAATGGCTATGGAAATGCCATAATAGGTAGGTATGGTGGCTGTTTTGAGGAAGGTATATGGTGGGTTTATGGTACCGGCGAAAGTTGCGCGGTACTAGAGTGGCTAGCAATGGTGGAAGGGTGAGAGTGCGTATAATCCATGGACTCAACATTAGTCATAAAGAACTCACATACTTATTGCAAAAATCTATTAGTTATTGAAACAAAGTACTACACGCATGCTCCTAGGGGGATAGATTGGTTGGAAAAGACCATCGCTCGTCCCCGACCGCCACTCATAACGAGGACAATCAATAAATAAATCATGATCCGACTTCATCACATAACGGTTCACCATACGTGCATGCTACGGGAATCACAAACTTCAACACAAGTATTTCTCAAATTCACAACTACTCAACTAGCATGACTCTAATATTACCATCCTCATATCTCAAAACAATTGTCAAGTATCAAACTTCTCTTAGTATTCAATGCACTCTATATGAAAGTTTTTATTATATCCCTCTTGGATGCCCATCATATTAGGACTAAATTCATAACCAAAGAAAATTACCATGCTGTTCTAAAGACACTCAAAATGATATAAGTGAAGCATGAGAGTTCATTAATTTCTATAAAATAAAACCACCACCATGCTCTGAAAAGATATAAGTGAAGCACTAGAGTAACAACAAACTACTCCGAAAGATATAAGTGAAGATCAATGAGTAGTCGAATAATTATGCAACTATATGAAGACTCTCTAACATTTAATAATTTCATATCTTGGTATTTTATTCAAACAGCAAGCAAAACAAAATGACATCTGAGAATAGCAAACATCATGTGAACAAGCAAAAACTTAGGATCAACCGATACTAACCGATAGTTGTTGAAGAAGAAAGGTGGGATGCCAACCGGGGCATCCCCAAGCTTAGACGCTTGAGACTTCTTGAAATATTATCTTGGGGTGCCTTGGGAATCCCCAAGCTTGAGCTTTTGTGTCTCCTTAACTCCTCTCATATCATGGTCTCCCTAAATCTCAAAAGCTTCATCCACACGAAACTCAACAAGGACTCGTGAGATAAGTTAGTATAAACCATTGCAAAAACCTTATCATACTCTACTGTAGAAAATCACTAAAATTATTATTCAACATTGCATACTAAATGCCTCTGCATATTTAATAGTCCTATCCTCAAATAGAATCATTAAAGAAGCAAACATATGCAAACATAAGAGCAATCTGCCTAAACAGGACAGTCTGTAAAGAATGCAGCAACATCCATACTTCCCTAGCTCCAAAAATTATGAAAGAAAATTACCACTGTAGTAAATTTATCATAGCTTAATATGCAAAAGGTTTCAACATTTTATCACATTCTGACTTTTCTAGGGAATTATTGCAACAACGGTATACTTTCTGTTTTCAAACAGCAACATGAAGACTTGTAAAATAGTCATAGTAAAGGCTATCAATGCCACTTTTATTGAAATAAAAGATGAATTTTTTTTTTCTAAATAACAGCAAGCAAATACTAAAAAAATAAATTGATGCTCCAAGCAAAACACATATCATGTGGTGAATAAAAATATAGCTCCAAGTAAAGTTACCGGTGAACGAAGACGAAAGAGGGGATGCCTTCCGGGGCATCCCCAAGCTTAGGATCTTGGCTATCCTTGAATATTACCTTAGGTTTCCTTGGGAATCACCAAGCTTTGGCTCTTGCCACTCCTTATTCCATAGTCCATCAAATCCTTACCCAAAACTTGAAAACTTCACAACACAAAACTTAACAGAAAACTCGTAAGCTCCGTTAGTATAAGAAAATAAATCACCACTTCAAGGTACTGTAATGAACTCATTATTTATTTATATTGGTGTTAAACTTACTGTATTCCAACTTCTCTATGGTTTATAAACTCTTTTACTAGCCATAAATTCATCAAAATAAGTAAACAATGCATGAAAAACAGAATCTGTCAAAAACAGAACAGTCTGTAGTAATATGGATCAAAAGTATACTTATGGAACTCATAAAATTCTCAAATAAATTTATATACCTGAGGAATTTATCTATTAATCATCTGCAAAAATAATTAACTAAATATAACTTTCCAAATAAAAATGGCAGCAGTTCTCGTGAGCGCTAAAGTTTCTGTTTTTTACAGCAAGATCAACAAGACTATCCCCAAGTCTTCCCAACGGTTCTACTTGGCACAAAAACTAATTAAAACATAAAAAATAAATCATAACATAGGCTAGATGAATTATTTATTACTAAATAGGATAAAAGATCAAGGAATAAAAATAAAATTGGGTTGCCTCCCAACAAGCGCTATCGTTTAATGCCCCTAGCTAGGCATGATGATTTCAATGATGCTCACATAAAAGATAAGAATTGAAACATAAATAGAGCATCAAGAAGAATATGACTAGCACATTTAAGTCTAAAAAACTTCCTATGCATAGGTATTTTTTGAGAAAACAACTTATGGGAACAAGAATCAACTAGCATAGGAAGTCAAAACAAGCATAACTTTAAAACTTTAGGCACATAGAGAGGGCACTTGATATTATTGGAATTCCTACAAGCATATGTTCCTCCCTCAAAATAATTTTCAGTAGCATAATGAATGAATTCAACAATATAACCAGCACCTAAAGCATTCTTTTCATGATCTACAAGCATAGAAATTTTACTACTCTCCACATAAGCAAAATTCTTCTCATTCGGAATAGTGGGAGTATCAAAAGAGACTCAAATACTATAAATTGTTTCCACATTCAAATAGTAATATTCATAAAAGGGGTAATCATAATGATGACAAGTTTTATAAATATAATCACTACTTTTTATAGCATAAGTATCATCACAATAATCATCATAGGTAGGAGGCATGTTATCATCATTATAAATTTGCATATCAAAACTTGGGAGACTAAAAATATCATCTTCATTAAGCATAGCATCCCCAAGCTTGGGACAAACATTAATTGCAGCAAATATATTCTCAAAAACATCATCTTCGTCAAACATAGCATCCCCAAGCTTGGGCCTTTTCATATCATAAGCATAATCACTCTCATCATTAATAGTATAGATAGCACCAATAGTATAGCAATTATCATATTCTTCCAAGCAAGTGCCAAAAAGATTTTCAAGACAATAAGAAGTATCATTATCTTCCACAATTATATTTTCATGAGGCACAATAGTAATAGGAGCAGCATTATTTGGGAGAGATATCTTTTTACCTCTCTTCCTTTTTCTTTTCTTCTTCTTCACCACATCATGTGTGGGTTCAATCCTCTTTTTGGAGCTCCTTATTAATGAGATTCGTTGAATATGAGGCTCCTCCTCCTTACCTGATTCATCATAAGAAATAATAGGAGGATATTGGGAAGTCTCTTCCCTTTCATTAGTATTCTCTTCATCTTCTATTTGTTTTCTTTTCTTTATGTAGTTGGCAATATAAGGATTTTCAATACAATTCACCGCACAATACATATAAATTTCCTCTAGATCAAAATGCAGAACTCTATCAAGGGCAAATTTTGGAATATCCTTAGTTATACGTTTCATTTCTTCATAACCCAAGACCAAAGTAAGTTCATTATGATGTGCAAGGGAAATCAAGTCATCACAATTTTTGGACACGATATGATCATGAAACAATTTGCATTGGGTACTGAAATGATCATGTTCATTGCAAAGCTCACAAGTATGGCCAAGTTACTTTAAATTTTCAGCACATTCATCTAGCCTTTCTTGCAGCAATTTAGTTTCTAAGTACTTATGCCTCTTGCAATATCTATCTTCCCTATTTGGTGTGTACTTACAAACCCAATGTACTCCACAAAAATTGACATGTTTATAGGAGACATTTTCATCATAACTAGTGCAATCATCATTAGTATCATGGATATTCAAAGAATTCGTACTAACAACATTGCAATCATGCTCATCATTCACATATTTTATGCCAAGCATTCTACGTAATTCTTATTCTAGCATTTGAGCACAATTTTCCTTTCCATCATACTTACGAAAGATATTAAAAAGGTGAAGCGTATGAGACAAACTCAATTCCATTTTTTATAGTTTTCTTTTATAAACTAAACTAGTGATAAAACAAGAAACTAAAAGACTCGATTGCAAGATCTAAAGATATACCTTCAAGCACTCACCTCCCCGGCAACGGCGCCAGAAAAGAGCTTGATGTCTAGTACACAACCTTCTTCTTGTAAACATTGTTGGGCCTCCAAGTGCAGAGGTTTGTAGGACAGTAGCAAATTTCCCTCAAGTGGATGACCTAAGGTTTATCAATCCGTAGGAGGCGTAGGATGAAGATGGTCTCTCTTAAGCAACCCTACAACCAATTAACAAAGAGTCTCTTGTGTCCCCAACACACCCAATACAATGGTAAATTGTATAGGTGCACTAGTTCGGCGAAGAGATGGTGATACAAGTGGTATATGGATGGTAGATGATAGTTTTTGTAATTTGAAAATATAAAAACAGCAAGGTAACGAATGATAAAAGTGAGCATAAAAGGTATTGCAATGTGTTGAAACAAGGCCTAGGGTTCATACTTTCACTAGTTCAAGTTCCCTCAACAATAATAACATAATTGGATCACATAACTATCCCTCAACATGCAACAAAGAATCACTCCAAAGTCACTAATAGCGGAGAACGAACGAAGAGATTATGATAGGGTACGAAACCACCTCAAAGTTATTCTTTCTAATCAATCTGTTGGGCTATTCCTATAAGTCTCACAAACAGACCTAGAGTTCGTACTAGAATAACACCTTAAGAAACAAATCAACCAAAACCCTAATGTCACCTAGATACTCCAATGTCACCTCAAGTATCTGTGGGTATGATTATACGATATGCATCACACAATCTCAGATTCATCTATTCAACCAACACATAGGACCTCAAAGAGTGCCCCAAAGTTCCTACCGGAGAATCACGACGAAAACGTGTGCCAACCCCTATGCATAGGTTCATGGGCGGAACCCGCAAGTTGATCACCAAAACATACATCAAGTGAATCACGTGGTATCCCATTGTCACCACAGATACGCACTGCAAGACATACATCAAGTGTTCTCAAATCTTTAAAGACTCAATCCGATAAGATAACTTCAAAGGGAAAACTCAATTCATTACAAGAGAGTAGACGGGGAAGAAAACATCATAAGATCCAACTATAATAGCAAAGCTCGCGATACATCAAGATCGTATCACCTCAAGAACACGAGAGAGAGAGATCAAACACATAGCTACTGGTACATACCCTCAGCCTCGAGGGAGAACTACTCCCTCCTCATCATGGAGAGCACCGGTATGATGAAGATGGCCACCGGAGAGGGGTTGCCCCCTCCGGCAGGGTGCCGAAATGGGTCTAGATTGGTTTTCGGTGGCTACGGAGGCTTCTGGTGGCGGAACTCCTGATCTATTATGCTCCCCGATCATTTTAGGGTATATGGAGATATATAGGCGGAAGAAGTACGTCAGGGGGGCATGAGGGGCCCACGAGGTGGAGGGCGCGCCCAGGGGGTGGGCGTGCCCCCTGCCTCGTGGCTTCCTCGTTGATCCCCTGACGTGCACTCCAAGTCTTCTGGGCTTCTTCTGATCCAAAAATAAGTTCCGTGAAGTTTCAGGTCAATTGGAATCCGTTTGATTTTCCTTTTCTGCGATATTCTAAAACAAGGAAAAAACAGGAACTGGCACTGGGCTCTAGGTTAATAGGTTAGTCCCAAAAATCATATAAAATAGCATATAAATGCATATAAAACATCCAAGGTTGATAATATAATAGCATGGAACAATCAAAAATTATAGATACGTTGGAGACATATCACGCCCTCACGAGGCTGCTCTTGCCAGTTGTCCTCACGAGGCCAGTCGCGCCACTCCAAGTGGGGCCGCGGTCGTCCCAGTGTCCTCCACCTCGTCCTCCTCCTCAGTCGTAGCCCCGGTCGTTGTGCTCAGGTGTAACATCCCAAATTTTCAATTTGGAATGTTATACATTAGGTCATCATGCATATCATATTTTATTTTGCTTTTGGTTTTGATCCTAGAAAATCCTATGCAACTCAAGGACCCACGGAGAGAGTTGGGGATTTCGTTATTTACATATTTGAGTTTTCTCAAATTATGTAAACAGGATCATTTGATTTTATTTATTTTATCATCAATTATTTCTATTACAAAAATATGAGAGAGGGAATAAAATGACTTTCCCAAAATATAGAAATATTGAAGATTTAATAAAAAAATCAAATAAGATTTATTTCGGAGTTTTTCGGTATTTTTATTTGAATTTAGGAAAAATGCGCATTTTTCAAAGTTGTAGTTTGGGCCCAGATAAATGTTCACTTTATCGGGCTTGATTTTAGGAACCCGGCAAAATTTATTTCGTGATTTTTGGAGTCCGTTTAGTATTTCTTTTTATTTTTCTTCCGAGCAGATTTATATAAAAAAAACTGGAACCGACTCCGGGCCGTACCCGGCCAGGAAACCACCGGCCGGGGGCCTTTATAAGCCGCCGCCCCGGCCCGGGAGAGAGCCAGCGCCCAGCCTAACCCTAACCCTAGCTAAGCTGCCGCCGCCGCCGCCGCCAGAGCCGCGCGCCTTTGGAGGTTCGCCGCCGCCTCGTTTTTCATGATGTTAAAAAAAATTCTGTTCGTCGTTTTTCTTTTTCGTCGGATTTTCCGCGGTTATTTTCTGATCGCGATTTCTGATCCGATTTTCGTTTTAGTATAACTTTTCGCTCGTTTATCGGAATCAGGCGATTCAAGCGCCTGGAGTTTCATCTCGAAACCCTCTTTCCGAATAATCAACTTAAACATGTTTTTGCTACTGTAAAATTTTCCCTAGATCCAGATTACTAGAACGAAGTTGTTTTCTTTCGCCGTTTGATTTCTTTTGCTTCGTTCGGTTTGATTCTTTTTGCCAACCAGGGTTCTTAAGTTGAACTTTCTGGTTAGATCTTCTATTTGAGTTTTACCTGTGCATTAGATGAGTATTTATTGTATGCTTGTTGTTTGTCTGCGATAGAATACCCGGAGTGCGCCGCCTATTACTTCGAATCTCTAGGTTATGCGGATCATCAGCAAGGCAAGTAACACTTTGATCATACCTTTTCTACAACCCAGTTTTATTGCATTAGATCAATCCTCACACATTGCATGATTAGGATCTAATTAACTTGTGGGATGGGAAGTAGATGAGGTAGTACCTATTACCTGTTTATTGTCAAACCTTTGGGAGTTACTTCTACGTTTGCTTATTATGCCATGCTATGCTAGTAGACGTGGACTGGGTGAGTGATATCCATGACAGATGTGAGATTTATAATTAAGGGTTTATCTAAGGTGGCAACCTAACACACATCTAGGTGGATTGAGGCACCTGGGGTTACCAGGACTTGCCTGTTTTCTTTTGGACCGCCACCCAGGCTCAAAGGGATCATGAGATTATTCATACTAGAAACTTCCGTGTGCAGCCACAAGCCATTATGGGCTCTGGCATAGTTGACTAAGTTGTGCGAACTCTTACAGTGGTAGACTAGCAGATGTAGGGGAAAGTAGGTGTACCGGTCTACCCGTCGTAAGGTGCTAGCGCTTCTGAAAGACTGTGTCTCGGTCATCCGTTTCTCAAACACCATGTAGTGCGAGAAATCCAACGGAGGCGATCGAGTCTTGTGGGGAAAAGTGCGCAAACCTCTGCAGAGTGTATAAACTAATCATGATTAGCCGTGTCCCCGGTTATGGACAATCTTGAGTATCTAGTACCTGGATTATCATGTGAATCTCAACATGTTACTCTAAAATTAATATTGTTGGGTTTTAATGATATTACTTAATTGGGATTGAGAATGTTGTCAACCATTCTCAATGTTTCACAACCACCATGATAGTAATTAAATTTATTCCTTTGCAGTAGGGAAAAATTGGCTTTACGCAAAAACTGTAACCATAGAGCTTTCCACCAACCAAATATGCATATAGTATAGCTGTTGCATTCCATTATTCTCTATGTGTTACCTTGGCAGCATATTCCATGTGCTGACCCGTTTCGGGCTGCAACGTTAATGTTGCAGACTTTTCAGACGACGATTAAGGAGTTTTTAGGTCATGGTTCTATACTCAGTGATGCCGTTGGAGTTGATGGACTCACTTATCTTCCAAGCCTTCCGCTGTTATCGTTATTAGATGGCCTTAAGCCATATTTATTGTAATAAGTTCTCTTTTGAGACACTCGATGTAATAAGTGTGTGATTGCTACTCTGCTATAAATCCTCCAAGTACTGTGTGGTGTCAGCATTACTGATCCAGGGATGACACCGGAGCACAGAGATCAGACTGTTTGAGGTTTGGTCGCTACATCAGGGCGTCTACCGAAGCGTCCATCTCGGATGGCCCTGAGCTCTTGACAATCGTTGGTGTTGTGGTTGTGTACGTTGTGGAAGGCACAGAACGGTCGGCTGCTTTTGGACGACTCGGGATGGTCCCGGCCGCGCTTCGTATCCGGCTCCGCTGCGAGCACGGCCGCTCCCTTGCGCTTCACGTCCTTGACCTTGGCCTTCTTCTCCTCTGGGTCGGAAGCAGGGAGCTCGAGGAGGGAGAGACGCTCCTCTTCAGCTCTTGCACACTTGGTTGCTATGTTGAACAGCTCTAGAGTCGCGCATAGCTCCTCGTGGATGGCGAGCTCCTCCTTCATCTTGACGTCCCGGACGCCATCGGAAAATGCTAAGATGATGACTTCGTCCGTCACCTTGGGGATCTTGATGCCGACGCTGTTGACGTGCTGGATGTACTTCTGCAGGGTCTCTCCCAGTTGTTGCTTGATGCGGCGTAGGTCACCTGCAGCCGGAGGGCGGTCGCGAGTACCCTGGAAGATGGCGATGAAGCAGTCGCGCATCTCATCCTAGGAGGAGATTGATCCCGCAGGAAAGTTCAGGAGCCACGAGCGAGCGCCATCCTTGAGAGCCATGGGAAACCAGTTTGCCATGACTTTTTCGTCGCTGTTGGCCGCCTCGATGCTCAGTTCGTAGAGCTGCAGGAACTCCGCGGGGTCGGGGGTGCCGTCGTAGCGCGGAGGCAGATCCGGCTTGAACTTGCCAGTCCAAACGACGGTGCGCAGCTCGGGAGCGAAGGCGTGGCAGCCTACGGTGGCCACCGGGGCCCTCTCCAGGGGCGGAGCTTGCCCTTGATGTCCGCGCACCGCCATCGCAGGCGGCTCGCGGTCTTGTCGTGGTGGTGCCGGGAGCGATGGAGCATTTCTTGCGGCCGGGGAACCTCTTGGCAGCTTCCTTCTTCGTGCACGGGCACACGGCATGGCGGATCACACCGCGGGACCGTGCATCTTGGGGCGAGGATGTCGTATTGATGCGGAGGGGGCGATGGCGCTTCGTGAGCTGCGCGTCTTGGCGCAAGGGTGCCTTCTTGATGCGGAGGCGGCGGAGGCGCTCCGTGAGCTACATCGCCCGCGGACGGAGGTGGGCGAGGCAGCGAGAGGGATGGTGCAGGAGAGCCCCCAGTGGCACTGACTAGCTCGGTGATGCGGTCCAGCCCGTCCTCGTAGAGGTCGTCGACCGAGCGGTAGCGTAGGAGCTCGCGTGCCATGAGTAGCGCAGCCTATGTGTCCGTGGGTGCGCGGCGAGCGTGAGACAATGAGCCGGCCGGAGTCAGCGATGGGGTGGCGGTGCGACCGTCCTGCCGCACGGATGGGTGAAGTGATGATGCTTGCTTCTTGTTTGCTGTCGGGCCGGTAGTGGCGTTGGCAACAGGAGATGGAGAATGACGGGGAGGCCCACCGACAGGGGATGTCTGAGCGACACGGCCCGGCGCTCGGCGCGCGTCTGACATGGATGCGGTGGAGCGATGGGACGCGGATCGGTGGGAGGAAGGCTTTAGTGCACCCCTACCTGGCGTGCCAAATGTCAGATTTCGGGTTCTGGCAAAACCCTTGAAGTTCGAACACTGGGGTGCACACGAAGATCTCTCCTCCCCCTTGCACTCTCCCTCACCGCAATCTCAAGGCTGAGCGCGTCGAACTCATAGAACAAGGGACACAAGATTTTTACTGGTTCGGGCCATCGATGTGGTTTAATACCCTACTCCAGTGTGGTGTGGTGGATTACCTCTTGGGCTGATGATGAATAGTTACAATGGAAGAACAGCCTCCCGAGGAGAGGTGCTCTTGTGCTTGGTGAGTTTGTGTGGATGAGGATGATTTGAATGGACTTGGATTAGTTGCCTCCTACTGTGGTGGCTAGCCCTATTTTATAGAGGCCCTGGTCCTCTTCCCAAATGCTGTTGGGAAGGGATGCCACAACGGCCAAATTTGAAGGGAGAGAACTAGTACAAGTTATCCTGACTAAAGGTGGTCTTCGCCTGCCAAAGGCTCTGGTGGTGACGCCGTCCTGGGCTCCACGGTGACCTCCGTCCTGCCGTCCAGCTGGTCTTGGTCTCATTGCACTGATATGGAAACCTTTGCCTGATGCCTCGGGACTCCTCATGCACTTGCCTCTTTAGCACGAAAGAGGAAACGAGGACACTGTGCGCGCTGGCGCCCGCCTGGCCCCGGTCGTCATGGCTTGCGTCACAGGAACCTTGTGAGGTGCCCCTTGCCTTGATCTCTCTGCCCCTCGCGAGCCAGCATGGTTAGGCCGCTCCCGAGGAGGTCTTGCATCGTCCGCCTCGCGAGGCTTGACCCCTCGCGAGGGTCTTGAGTGTTCATTGATGAAGATGGGGCATACGGGACTGTTGGCGGAGCCACACCGTGGGCTACAGTCAGGCAAGTCTGGGGACCCCCATTCCTAGGACGCCGACAGTATAAGCTTCTCACAAACCGAAGCTTCTCACAAACTGGAGCTTCTCACAAACTAGAGCTTCTCACAACAAGCCTGGTGGTTTCGGTACGGAACGTGCCACCTTTGGGGATGAAATGATATCCGTTGCCTCTTATTGCTTTCAAAAAATTTCTAGTGCCAACATAGAACAACTCGAGTATTGTGTTAAGTTTTGGATTTTTTTCGGGGTTCTTTTGGGCATACATTAACTGGGTTTTCTAGGCATTTTATGTGGATAATTCAAATTTGAAATACATGCACATGCTCCAGTGCATATAAATTGGTTGAAAAATCAATTATGTGTCCTTGGGTGCATGCTTAGGTCCCATGCAAGAAATGGGAATGAATTTCAAACACTAGGGCACCGTTGATTGCCGGCAAAATGTTGAGATACTTTGTTTTTAAATTCTAGTAAATATAAAACTCGTCTGAAATTCATGAAACTTGGCATGCTACCATGGAATGGCACCTGACATACTGTGGTATTTTTCGTGTCCATTTTGAGAGAAGGCGCACTCGAATAATGACAGCCAACAAAGGCATTTTGTAAAAATAGCAGCCACTTTAATATCTCAAACGTTTGTATAATTCAAACCGTGTGCGTTCTGTTAACCTTTCACGTGACACCACGTGTCTTAGTTTTAATGTCTATAGGAGGTGCCGTGTGGACAGCTGCTTGACTGAATGGGAGGCGTGCGAGCACAGTCCGGTGCGCAGGCTCACCGGGAAGCATACAAGTTGTTCAACGCGGGATCCGTGCATCCCTTCAACGCAAATAGTTCAGATTACGGTATGCAAATTAAAGCCAGAATTTGGTGCTAAGCCAAGAGACACTGCAATTTGTCAAAATATGCAGCTAAAAATCAATAGCACTATCTATTTTTTGCAACTAAAATTCAGTAATTAAGCATAGATTTCATTCATACTAGAGATTAAGCAGTCGTTCTCACCGGGAAGCGAGATAGCCTTGGACCGCCGCCCGCCTCGCTCCCACTGGTCTATATTAATGGTGCCGCCAAGTGGCCGCACCCCCCATCCTCGCGACACACACAATCCTCTCTCTACGCTCGCATCCTCGATGCCGCTCAAAGTCCTCAAAGCCATCAGTGTACGAGGATGCCGCCGAAGTGCCCCATCGGAGGGAGTGGCGACGCCGGGGCTGTAGAAGCACTGGAGCACGGCGTGAATATGGATATAGAGGTTTCCGTCGCCGCCGACGAGGTGGAGAACGAGGCTGCCAACAAGCGGAGGTGGGTCGAGAAAGAACCGCAAGCGACTCCAGCAGGCATAGACTTCATCAACAACCTCCCCGATGATATGTTGATAGTCATCATATCCCTCCTCCCAATCAAATATCGGGCGAGAACAACCGCCCTTTCCTGGCGATGGAGCCCCCTATGGCTCCTCACCCCTGTCGACCTCCTCAACACCCACAAGCTCTGCCATTGCTATCGCCAAAGCATGGATGCGTTCTCCCAGATCCTCGGCAGTCACCATGGCCCAATCAAAGGCCTTATCACGGGCAAGTTCCGTTTCGATGGCAAGGACCGAGCCAAGCTTGACGAGTGGTTCCAATCCCCGCCATAGATCAGCTCGAGAAGCTCAGTTTTAATGATGGGCATATGCGCTTGCTGCCAGCGTCCGTGCTCCGCTTCACGCCCACGCTGTGCCTCGCCAAGTTCATGAACTGCCATCCCCCCTTAATGATGCGCCCGATCTTTTTCTACCATGACTGAACCACCTCGAGCTTGTCGCCGTCCGCATCCCAAAGGATGACATGGAGCGCCTGCTGCACGGCTGTACTACACTCGAGTTCCTTCGTCTTCAGGCGATGAATTGGTCGAGTACCTTGCACATCACCTCCAGGACTCTCCAGACTATTTATGTGTGTTGCTAGTGCTGCAACAAGAGATCACAAGAGGTGGACCACAATATGGTCATTGAGGACACACCTTCACTTGAGAGATTACTTGTAGTTGATCGACAAGGTCCAACAAGAATCAATGTCATTTCTGCGCCGAAATTGAAAGTGGTGGGCTACTCGTCTGTCAAATACTACAACTTTCAGGTACAACAGTCGCCTTATACCTCTCCTTCTTGATATCAACGTTATTTCTAGTTTTGAAGATGTATGTTCATCTGTCATCCAGCGAAGCCTCACCCAGACTTTGGGCATAGTGAAGGTCTTGGCACTAGAATCTGTCGGCCCCAACCTGGACTAAGTTGTCAGTTGCCTGAGATGCTTTCCTTGCCTGAAGAAGCTATATATCGAGGTGATGTTCCTTTCCTGTTAAATGTTAACCATAAGGGAGTTCAATTTTTTGCACCTTTCCTAAGTTTACAATGACAGTGTACTACGATTTCTGAAGGAATTTTGGAGGATTTTAGGACATACACCCCCACCCCCATATTGGTTGCTTCATTCATATGGTTACAATCGTCCATAAGCATTTCTCCTTTGGATTCATCTGTACTAGTTTTCTTAGGGAATTTTTCATCCAATACAACCTCTTGTGGAGAAGGCTACATGTTTCTAGATTGTAATAAAATGCTCATGTTAATCATGCCAGATCGAAGATGGCAGATTGGTGCATTTTAAAAATCCTGCAAACTAGATGGGCGTGTAGCAGTGTTCAAAACTGCATTTAGGCACTAACGCATTCTCTTCTTTTGCAGATAATAATAGGCCCGGAGGTGGATAATGTTTATAACGACAATCACATCAAATGCCTGGATCTGCATCTCTCAAATATTACTTTGAACTCCTACCAAGGGACCTTACCGGAGATTACACTCGCTAGGTTCTTTCTTGCCACTTCAAAGGTGCTGAATGGTATGATTATCAGAGCCGGCATGTACCACAGAATGGAAGAGCCTCGAAAAATGCTAAACTTCGTATTGGAAGAGCATATGGCAAAGCAATTGGAAGTCACCGTGTCAAACCTAAACATAACTTGTTAGAGGATGATCCCTTTGCAGAAATGACGATGCTTGCAATGTTTGAATTTTTGCCTTGTAATCTTTGAATTTGAACCTTGTAATATTTATGGCATTTGTTATCTTGAACCATTTCTATTCTCTTGTCTCAACGCAAAAAGTTCATCCGAGTGAACCGCATGTCGTATATCGCACACACCTTGATCTAGCCAACCGTTTCTTTTGTGTTGCCTAATCACAAACAGTTCATCCGAGTGAACTGTATGATGTACATCGCACACACCTTGATCTGCCTAACCGTTTCTTTTGTGTTGCCTAATCACAAACAGTTCATCCGAGTGAGCCGTATGTTGTACATCGCACACACCTTCATCTGGCTGCCTGTTTATTTTGTACCTCCTCATCGAAAACGGTTAATTGAACTGAACTGTATGCCCTGCATCGCACACGCAACTAAAATCTGAACCGTGTTTGATGCATCCTCCATCGCAAACGTTTTGCACCTTTTTTGATGGTTTTTTTACACCACCGTTTGCTATTATGGCATCGCACATAGTTTCGCTGAAGGGTCTCTGATCGTATTGTCGCGTTAGCAGCATCCTGCAGTAGTGGTTCACCACTTCCATTGGTGCCTCTCCGATGATGTGTGAGTAGTTCTTTGTAGACCTTCGGGTCCGTAGTTAGTAGCTAGATGGCTTCCTCTCTCTCGTTTGATTCTCAATACAATGATCTCTTGGAGATCCATATGATGTAACTCTTTTTGCGGTGTGTTTGTTGGGATCGGATGAACTTTGAGTTTATGATCAGATCTATCTTTTTATATCCATGAAAGTTATTTGAGTTTCTTTGATCTCTTTTATGCATGATTGCTTATAGCCTCGTATTTCTTCTCTGATATTTGGGTTTTGTTTGGCCAACTTGATCTATTTATCTTGCAATGGGAAGAGGTGCTTTGTAGTGGGTTCGATCTTACGGTGCTTGATCCTAGTGACAGAAGGGGAACCGACACGTATGTATCGTTGCTACTAAGGATAAAACGATAGGGTCTATCTCTACATAGATAGATCTTGTCTACATCATGTCATCGTTCTTATTGCATTACTCTGTTTCAACATGAACTTAATACACTGGATGCATGCTGGATAGCGGTCGATGTGTGGAGTAATAGTAGTAGATGCATGCAGGAGTCAGTCTACTAATCTTGGACGTGATGCCTATGTAATGATCATTGCCTGGATATCGTCATGAGTATTTGAAGTTCTATCAATTGCCCAACAGTAATTTGTTTACCCACCATTTTCTATTTTTCTCGACAGAAGCCACTAGTGAAACCTACAGCCCCTGGGTCTCTTTCTCATATTATTTGCCTTTGCGATCAATTTTATTTCCCTTTTATTTTCAGATCTACTAAAGCAAAAATACAAAAATTCCTTGCTGCAATTTATTTTATTTGGCGTTTGATCTATCAATATTTACAACTCTCTCATGTCTGTTTGCCAATTTCTGGCGCCGTTACCCGAAAGGGATTGACAACCCCTATTACCCGTCGGCTTGCGAGTAGTTGTTATTTGTGTGCAGGTGTTGGTTATGTTGTGTTGCTTGGCTATCCTACTGGTTCGATAGTCTTGGTTTCATATCTGAGGGAAATACCTACCGCCGCAGTGCTACATCATCCCTTCCTCTTTGGGGAAATACCGACGTAGCTTCAAGCGACATCAGAAGGAATTTCTGGCGCCGTTGCCGGGGAGGATCTTCAACATATACCGGGTTCCTAATCACAAATCTCATCTCCTCGCAATTTGCATTATTTTCCATTTGCCTCTCGTTTTCCTCTCCCCCACTTCACAAAAAGTTGCCGTTTTATTCGCCCCTCTTTCCCGTTCATCGTTTTCTCGTCAGATCTATCCTTTGCTTGCAACCATTAGTGATGTCGGTATGGCACTAACAGATGATGTCCTAACTCCTAAGATTGGATGTAAGGGCAATCTGGATGCTAAAACTTTTATCTTGGGGCAAGGGAATGTAATGGGAAAGGAACGTATCCAATAATTTTTTAATTGTGTGGGAAATCTAAGTCTTGATGATGCTCCTATACTTAGAACTACTAGATCTTATGCGGATGCTATTTCAGCACTAGTTCTGAAACTCGAAAGTAAATTTATCTGTACTCATCCTTCTTTGCAAAGATTGTTTTTTGAGCTTCCCGTTATAAAGAATCCAAAAGCTAAAAAGTTAGCCACTCTCATTCTTATGAATGAATTTTATTACATAATACGGGAAGCTAGGGAAATCTTTGATTTTTATGGTATGAATCGTGAAAAGCCTGTAATAGATGAAATTCTTTACAATAGTGATTATGTGTTAAGACATTTTCTTGGGGACAATAAGATCTTTGATGAGAATCTTAAAAAGGAAGTCCCAATCCTAGATGTAATTCAACAAGTTTTTAATAATGTTCATCAACATTATTCTTGGATTGTTGCCAGAAATCAACGTGGTTATGATAATGTGCAACTTAATAATGCTAAGGTTACTACGGATAATATGTTTTAGACGCCGATAACGCCTACACGTGAGGGCATTAGGGGGCCTGGCCACACATTTTGTGTGGTGTCTAAGAGAACCAGCCCACACACCTACGTGTGGGCAAACCAAGTAATGCCCACACGCCTCTTTTTTGCCTCGCGGTCCCTCCCACCTGCCTGCGTGTAGGCAAAATAGATAATGCCCACACGCCCGTATGTCAGGCCTGCTACCTCATGGTCCCGCACGCCCCGCGTGACAGTCCACTGGTACGCGTCAGTGCTCACTACAAAAAAAGACACATCTGTGACATTTTGGGCCGAACGGAATTTTTTCTGTCATACTTATGACACTTCTATGATGATAATTGTGACAAAACCTGGTATCATCATAGATGTGGCGGGCTCCTACTTCTATGACAAAAAATCATGACAGAAAATGGGCTTTTCATCTTGGGCGGGCCGGAGACGCAGCTGCATGACATTCTTTGGGCCGTCCATGACGGAAAAAACCATGGTAGAAGCATGGGCGAGGAAAATATCTGGGTGTTCCCGGTTACGGTGGGTGGTCGGGGCCGAGCGATGCACGGAGGTTTGCGCGTTTCTCTCGTACACACACGCGCGTGGGTGCGAGGCGTTGGGCTCTAACTGAACCCGAGCGAGGCGTTCGCCTACTGAACCCGAGCGATTGCACTGCAGGCTACGCGTTACTGAACCCGAGCGATCGATCGATGGCTGTTAACTGAACCCGATCGAGCAATTCCTTCACTACTGCTGCTAACTGAAGCCGATCGATGCTTCCTCTGGATGAACAGTGAGCGTTGCTGGGGGGTGGATGAATAGTTCCCGGTGGGGGTGGATAAACAGGACCCCGTGGTGTTGCCTCTGGATAAACAGGACCCCGATTGATCGAGCCGATTGGGGCTGGATGAACAGGACCCCGTGGAGGGCTGGATGAACAGGACCACCCCGTGGAGGGCTGGATGAACAGTACACGGTGGTGGGCTGGATGAACAGTAGCCCGTGGAGGGGTGGTTGAACAGGAGCCCATGGAGAGGGCTGGTTGAATAGTAGCTGGTGGAGTAGCGCGCGGTGGAGGCTGGATGAACAGGAGCCCGTGGATGAACACTCGCAGGTGGAGGCTGGAGGAGGTCGACAATGGATGAACAGTAGCCCATGGAGGCTGGAGGGGGTCGACGGTGGAGATGAATAGTATCCCATGGAGTCTCGTTTTGCGGTACGCCACACCCCTCTCGATGAACAAGACCCCTGTTTCGACCGTAGCGCTCCAACACAAGTCCGTTTCCTCTGTTTTGCGGCACACCACACCCCTCCCAATGAACAGGACCCCCATTTCAACCGTAGGAGGTCCGTTTCCTCCGTTTTGCGGCACGCCAGACCCCTCCCAATGAACAGGATCCCGTTTCGAATGTGGCATGTCGAACACAAGGCCGTTTCCTCCGTTGTCCGGTACGCCAGGCCTCATTTCCATCGGCTGTTCCGTCCAAGCCCTCCCGATGAAGACGACGACGCATTCCGTTCCGACCTAGCCGGTTGGCTCCCCATGAACACGACGACGACGCAGTTTCTCCGTTCCAACCCAGCCATGTACACGAGCCCTGGCCGTACGTATGCACGAGTAGGCGTTCGAGACCCCGCCCGTATGTACGTATGTGGCCGTATTTTCTTTCTTGCACACTGGCCGATGTACGTACGTGTACATGCTACGTGCGTGCCTCTACTACGACACGTGCGCCCTCTACATCGACCAGTATTTACGTACACGTTCGTGACTAGAATGACAACGCTACATACGCTTCGACCAGGTGGGTCCCGACTGTCAGGCACTTCCTTGCGTGCAAAGATATAGCTGGTGGGTCCCAGCAGTCAGGGGGGCGAATCGTTTTTTTCCCGGACGCACTTCCTTGCGTGCGAAGATGTAGCTGGTGGGTCCCAGTAGTCAGGGGGAAAACATTTTTTCATGAAATACGGTGGCCCGTCCGGTGGGTCCCCGCTGTCAGGTGCAGGAATAATTATTTTGCGCGTAATAAGGAGGCACTTCCTTGCGGCTGTCGTGGACCCAACTGTCAGCCTCTCCACGTACAGTACTCTTCTGATGGAAGTCAGTCGTTGACCACATTGACCACGCCGCGCCGAGAGCACCAAGGCGGTGGACGACGGCGAGGCCTAGGAAGGGGACGATGCGAAGCCAGGGAAGACGTGGTAGTGGATGCCCACGTGGAGAGGAGTACGAGGGTTCACTGGTTCGGCTGCTGTGTGAGGCTGCCGTCGCCGCAGAATAGCAGGAGGTGTGGGTGAGTAGAGGGATGGCCTGACCAGTGGTGGGAGTAGTAGGGGGCGGTGAGGCCTCCGCGGCATCATAGCCGGCGACGAGAGGTAGGAGAACGCGGCACGACCGGCGCTGGTTTGGGCGGCTGGAGCAACAAGACCAGAGGTTGAAGAAGCACTACGGTCGTTGGATGGACATCGTACGGTCACTGGAGCTAGAATCGTTCATATATTGAGTAAGTTCACAAAGCCCTCTGTCCCCGTCAACTTAGCAGGCCCACAAGTCAGCCTCCCACTGTGGTGGGTCCCAGATGGCAGGGGGTATTCGTTTTTTGTGCGCAATAAGGAGGCACTTACTTGCGTGCAAAGATATAGTTGGTGGGTCCGACCTGTCAGCAGAGGGAACATTTTTTTGTGAAATACAGAGGCCCTTCCGGCGGGTCCCAGATGTCAGGTGGAGGAATCATTATTTTGCACGTAATAAGGAGGCATTTCCTTGTGTACGGCCGTGGACCCAGTAGTCAGCCTCTCCATGTACAGTCCACTTCCGATGGATGTCGTTCGTTGACCACGTTGACCACGCCGCGCCGAGAGCACCAGGGTGGTGGATGTAAAACCCCGGATATGATTTACCCAATATGTACTCCAACTCTTGCCGTTTCCAGCGTTAAGTTATTTTATTTTCTCGGGTTCGGGATTTTGTCTCTGTGTGTTGTTATCGTTGTCATGCATCTCATATCATGTCATCATGTGCATTGCATTTGCATACGTGTTCATCTCATGCATTCGAGCATTTTCCCCGTTGTCCGTTTTGCATTCCAGCGCTTCGTTCTCCTCCGGTGGTCATTTCTACCTTTCTTTCATGTGTGGGGATTAAACATTTCCGGATTGGACCGAGACTTGCCAAGCGGCCTTGGTTTACTACCGGTAGACCGCCTGTCAAGTTTCGTACCATTTGGCCTTCGTTTGATGCTCCAACGGTTAACCGAGGGACCGAAAAGGCCTCATGTGTGTTGCATCCCAACACCCCTTCAATTTGGCCCAAAACCCACCAAAACCTTCTCCATCATCTAGAGCGTTCGATCACGATCGCGTGGCCGAAAATCGCACCTCATTTGGACTCTCCTAGCTCCCCCTATGCCTATATAAAGAACCCCCTCCGAAATTCCCCTTCTTCTCGCCCCGAAACCCTAGTCCCCTTCGTCTCCACGCGCCGGCGGACATTTTTCTGTCCGGACGGACGCGTCCGGATCCGCCACCGCCGCCACGTGTCGCTCCGTCATTCGCCTGCCGCGCCGCCCCACTTCACCGGCCCGCTCCACCCAGGGAGGGCCCCCGAGGCCCGCGTCTCGCCGCCGCCGCGCCCGGCTCGCCCCGCCGCCTCTTCCCCGCGCTCGGTGCCCGGCGCCGCCGCCGGCCATCGTCGGCCTCGCCGCTCCGGCGAGGCACCGCCACCACCGCTCCTGCGCGCCGCCCCGCCCGCGCGCCTCGCCGCCCGGCCGCCGAGCGCCGCCCACCGTCGTCCGCCGCCTCCTCGACGTCCGGCCGCTCCGGCCGACTCCTCCTCCGGCGGCCCAACGATTTTCCGGCGAACCTCGTAAACCCCGCCGGCCGGATCTAGATCTGAATTTTGGATCGGGTTGACTTTTTGCCCGAAACCCTAATATTTTTGCCCTTGTTCATCGTGCCGTAACTTTGCATCCGTAGCTCCGTTTTGGGCATATAGCATATCAAAATGTTCGCCTCAGAGAGCACATCATTTCATCTCATTGCATCATTTTCATTTGAGTTCATATTGATGCCCGAAATGCTATTAGAAGAGTGCTATTTGAGATAATTGTCAGATCTGCTGCTCCAATTAGACATTTGTCATTTTTGCCATGATTAATGTGTGCATGATATGCCCCTGAGCTCTACATCTGTTTTGTTATATGTTTTGCCATCTATCCAGAGGTGCAACCCATATATTTTTGTGATGTGTGTGGTGACTAGCACAAGCTTGCAAAGTGGTGCATTCGTTAATGCTGATTTCAGGGACTTAGCATTTCCACTAAGTCCTTGGACTGTTTATCTCAATATGCCTTATGTTCATGTTGTTTCCTAGTGATCCGTGCCTCTTTTGAGGATGATCAGTAAGGATGTTTTCTTAATCTTGTAGAGCTCTATCCATCCGTGTCTTTGTTTGCAATTATGGAGCACCCTAGCTTGAGTCAATCGAGCTCTACTTTTGCTATTTCGTGAATCTGGGCAGATTGTCTACTTGTTAGCGATTTTGCCGAGGATGTTGTAGTTGATCCGTGCATGATATGTTATTGTTCTTGTCATGTCTAGCTTGTATAATGTGTATTCTTGATGGGTGTATTCTTAGATTGTCATGACTTGCTCTGTAGTGAGTGCATCGAGCTCGTAAGCATGCTTACTTGATATTTGTTTCAGCATGCTCCAGTTTTCACTAAGTCTGAGAACTGATTATGTTTTTGCCATGTTCACATGCTTGCAATTGTATTATCTGATCCCTTTTTGCTCAAGGTCACTACGGGACTTTTGTTAAGCTCTTTGAGTAGCTCCATGCCATGCTTTACTTTGCCATGTTCAGGTTCTGTAGCATATAGTTTTCGTGCTCCAAAGTGTGCTATCGGATCTGAAATTCCAGACAAGTGTTAATTTCACCAAGTCTGAAATCTGTTTGTCAAATGCACTTTTGCCATGCTTGTTTGAACCTGTTAATGGATGAATTGGCCATAGCTCAGTGCCAGTCTTTTGTTAAGCATCATGAATGGATCCCTGCCATGTATTTTGTTGTCATGTTTGGGTGCTGTAGCATGTTCATCTTGTTGCATTTAGATGGTTACTTGCTGTAAATCACAGACCGGTGTCATATTTGATTTGCTTGCCATTTCCAAACCATAACTCCGTTTCCGGTGATCTTTATATCGTTTTCAACCGATTTCATCTCACCTTTCCAGTGGCACACTTGGATTTCCAAGTTGAGGCCAGGTTCATTCATTCCTTGTCAAATCTTGCATATGCATCCCATATCGCATCCCGCATAGCATACCATCTTTGCATCATATTGTTTGAGCTTTGCACGTGGTTGATTGTGTCCTTGTTGCTTCTTTGTCTTGTTTGGGTAGAGCCGGGAGACGAGTTCTCTAACGAGGAGCCCGTTGAGTTTGCTTTCAAGGATCCAGTCAACTCTGACAACTTCGCAGGAAAGATGATCATACCCTCGAAATCACTACTATCTTTGCTATGCTAGATGCTCGCTCTTTTGCTATGCCTATGCTGCGATGCCTACCACTTGCTTATCATGCTTCCCAAATTTCCATGTCAAACCTCTAACCCACCATGTCCTAGAAAACCGTTGATTGGCTATGTTACCGCTTTGCTCAGCCCCTCTTATAGCGTTGCTAGTTGCAGGTGAAGATTGGGGACCGTTCCTTGTTGGAACATTATTTACTTGTTGGGATATAATTATTTTGCCTTGTTATCTTAATGCATCTATATACTTGGTAAAGGGTGGAAGGCTCGGCCTCTCGTCTAGTGTTTTGTTCCACTCTTGCCGCCCTAGTTTTCCGTCATATCGGTGTTATGTTCCCGGATTTTGCGTTCCTTATGCGGTTGGGTTATAATGGGAACCCCTTGATAGTTCGCCTTGATTAAAGCTTTTCCAGCAATGCCCAACCTTGGTTTTACCATTTGCCACCTAGGCTCTTTTCCCTTGGGTTTCCGAAGCCCGAGGGTCATCTTATTTTAAGCCCCCCTGGGCCAGTGCTCCTCTGAGTGTTGGTCCAAACTAGAGTCCTGTGCAACGCCCCCTCGGGGAAACTCGAGGTTTAGTTTTAGTTGTATGGAGCGCTCATCTGAGTGTGCCCTGAGACCGAGATATGTGTAGCTCCTATCAGGATTTGTCGGCACATTTGGGCGGTGTTGCTGGATTTGTTTTAACTTGTCAAAGTGTCTTGTAGAACCGGGATACCGAGTCTGATCAGAATGTCTCGGGAGGAGGTCTATTCCTTTGTTGACCGTGAGAGCTTGTCATGGGCTAAGTTGGGACTCCCCTGCAGGGATTTGAACTTTCGAAAGCCGTGCCCGCGGTTATGGGCAGATGGGAATTTGTTAATGTCCGGTTGTAGATAACTTGAACCTTAATTTTATTAAAATGAATCAACTGTGTGAGTTACCGTGATGGTCTCTTCTCGGCGGAGTCCGGGAAGTGAACACGATGTGGGAGTAATGCTTGCCGCAGGATGCCCTCTAGTTACTCGCTCGCGCTTTGCCTCCTCTTCTCGTTCTCTTTTGCGAACAGGATAGCCACCATATATGCTAGTCGCTTGCTGCAGCTCCATATATTTTCCTTGCCTTACCTATTAAGCTTAAATAGTCTTGATCGCGAGGGTGCGAGATTGCTGAGTCCCTGTGGCTCACAGATTACTTCCAAACCAGATGCAGGGCCTGATGATTCCGCTCTAGATGACGCGCTTGAGCTCAAGTGGGAGTTCGACGAGGACTCACGCCGATACTACGTGTCTTTCCCTGATGATCAGTAGTGGTGCCCAGTTGGGGTGATCGGGACTGTGTCGCATGTTGGTTTACCTTTTATTTTGGTGCCGTAGTCGGGCCATGAGTGTTTGAATGTTGTAATGCTATTTATGTACTTTGATTGACGTGGAGAGTGTAAGCCAACTATGTGTCTCCCCTTTTATTATCTATATTACATGGGATGTTGTGAAGATTGCCTAACGTGCGACATTGCTTTCAATGCGGTTATGTCTCTAAGTCATGCCTCGACACTGGGAGCTATAACCGCATCGAGGGCGTTACAAGTTGGTAATCAGAGCCTTCCCCGACCTTAGGAGCCCCCATTGCGTGATCGTTTTTAGCAGCTGTTGTTGAGTCTAGAAAAATGTTTTTGAGTCATTTAGGAATTATATATCAGAGAGTTTAGGAATTCTTTTTTACTTCCCAGTCTCCTCATCGCTCTGGTAAGGCATCCTGACGTAGATTTTTGACTCTTCTCTTCTCAAATTTCACAAAAAAAAATTTAGGATCACGCGGGTATCTTGGAATCGTTTCGATGGTTTTGTGACGAGAACATTGTTCTTGGTGCCTCCTGTCTTTAGGGGTTGTGGCAGTGTCCCGGGGAGTTGAGCTCCGAGGTGTTGTCGTCACAATTTTATCGTTGCAGTTCTGGAATACCAGAGTTTAGTACGCCGACATCAAAAATCTCTTTTATGTAGTTCGTTGGTGAGATAACCTCGACGCCACCCACTACTGGGGCGGGAGTTCGGGAGTATCACCATAACTTGTATAACGGATGCTTTTTCGAAGGTTGAGGTAGATGGTTTCTGAAGTTTTTCTCGGTTATGTGTTGAAGGATGGATACATCTGGATGTAGGATTTGCTAGATTTGGGTGAGATATTATGCTTCCCCTGTATCCCCAACACCTGATTGCATAACCGGAAAGGTTCGGGAGTTTCATAGGTGGGAATTCTTGTAGCTCTAGTCCTTCATCCACGGATATTTGGTTTGAGATTGGGATTTCTTACCGAGTATTCGTTCTTGATCCGTACGTTGTTGTTTTATTCCTCTACCTAAATTCTAAGTGGCTTCTCAATTTATGGATATGTGACCATTTCAAGTGGAATGCATTCATTCATTTTGTTCGGATGTGAAGACTTTATGTTGCAATTTTCATTCCGTTGGATTCAGCTTCAATATTTGTCTGTCAATGTGCTAACGGTTGTCACCCTCTTCAGGATGGCTCCCACTAAGAGC
Organism: Triticum urartu; assembly: GCF_003073215.2. Lineage (NCBI taxonomy): Eukaryota > Viridiplantae > Streptophyta > Magnoliopsida > Poales > Poaceae > Triticum > Triticum urartu. Next base: position 379,304,487 of record NC_053022.1, on the reverse strand, counting down.
ACCAATCAGAATCAGAATTAGGATCCGCCACCACCTCCACCTCCTCCGGAGGCATGGCAAGCTGTGATGGCCGCAACCAATGCAAACACGCAGTTGATCATGCAAATTCTTCAAGAGCGCAATCAAGCGAACCAAGGAAACCAAGGCAACAATCAGAATCACTTTGCTACACTCAACCAGTTCCTTGCTAACGGGCCAAAGACTTTCAGCAATTGTGTTGAGGCAACTGATGCTAACGATTGGCTCGTGGATTTGTGCAAGCATTTCGAGTGCAGTAACGTTAGGCCTGAGGACTTCGTCAAGTTCGCATCCTTCCAACTCAAAGACCAAGCTACAGAATGGTTCCAGCAGGAGCGTGGGATGAATTCCGTCAAGATTTCAAAGCTCATCATATTCCTCAGAGCGTGGTTGAAAGCAAGCGTGAGGAATTCCGCAACCTGAAGCAAGGCTCTTTGTCTGTCTATGACTACAACAAGTTGTTTCAGAAGCTCGCCCGCTTTGCTAAGCAGGACGTACCTGATGAGAAGAGCATGATATACCAGTTCAGGGGTGGTCTCAGAGAAGAAATCCAGCTAGCTCTTGTTCTCTTTGAGCCCTTGAGGTACGATGAGTTCTACAACATGGCATTGAAGCAAGAGGCTGCTCAACTGAGGTGTGATGCTTCCAAGAAGCGAGTCAGAGATGCTACTCCTTCTTCTTCTACTCAAGTGGCCAAGCAACAGAAGTATTGGCTTCCTCCTCCTCCGTTCCGTCAGCCGTATCAGTAGAAGAGCAAAGGTGGCAGTGGATCTTCCCACCCACCCAACCCTGGCTTTCAAAAAAAGACTTCGTCTCAAGCTCCAAGATCAAGTGCTCCGTATCACCGTCCATTTTCAGAGGTCACGTGCAACAAGTGCCAATAGAAGGGTCACTATGCCAACAAATGCTTCAATCAGAGGCGTCTTCCTCCTCCTCCTCCTATGAGATTGGCAAGTACAACTGTGGTCAAGCATAACCCCAAGAACGCCAAGGTCAACTTGATGAACGCAGCTCAGGCAGAGGACTCGTCAGATGTCATCATGGGTAACCTTCCTGTTAATGATATTCCTGCAAAAGTTCTTTTTGACACTGGTGCATCGCATTGTTTCATTTCCAAACCTTTTGCATCGAAGTATGAGTGCGATTATCAGTTTCTGCAAAGTTCCCTGCCAATCGTGTCACTGGGCAAGCAGATGACAGCTAATACCTGCGTTCCGGATGTTACAATCACGTTGGGCGACTAAAAATTTCTAGCTTCTCCTATTGTTCTGGGCAACTCGGATATTGATCTTATTCTCGGGATGGATTGGCTTTCTAAGCACAAGGCGCATCTTGATTGTGCAGCCAGGCAGATTCAATTGACTCATTCATCTGAGGATGTAATTGTCTTTGCCACTCGTGATGATACCATCCGTCTATTTTCTCTCAATGAGAAGGGTGAACTGGATGCTATCTCGCAAATTCCAGTCGTTTGCGAATATCAAGACGTCTTTCCAGAAGAGCTTCCAGGAATGCCTCCGCACCGGCCAGTTGAATTCGTCATTGATCTTGACCCTGGCATGGAACCAGTGTGCAAGCGTCCTTACAAGTTCGGACCTGAAGAGTTGAAGGGGCTGAAGAAGCAACTCGATATTCAAGAGCGTATGGGTCTCATCCGACCGAGTTCTTCTCCATGGGGTTGTGGTGTTCTTTTTGTGAAGAAGAAGGATGGAACGGACCGACTTTGTGTTGATTACCGTCCATTGAACAAGAAGACCATCAAGAACAAATACCCACTTCCCAACATCAACGAGCTATTCGAACAACTCAAAGGCGCCCAAGTATTCTCCAAGCTTGATCTCCGTATGGGTTATCATCAGATTCGAATCCATGAGCAAGATATTCCCAAGACGGCTTTTAGGACAAGCTATGGTTCATATGAATACACTGTCATGTCTTTTGGCCTCGTCAACGCTCCTCCGACTTTCTCTCGCATGATGAACTTCATCTTCAACGCCTACACAAATGACTTCGTTTTTGTCTATCTCGACGACATTCTGGTCTTTTCGAAGAACAAGGAAGATCATGCCAAGCACTTGCGTTTGGTACTCGATAAGCTGTGGGAACACCAGTTCTACGCCAAGTTCTCCAAGTGCGAATTTTGGCTCGATGAGGTTCTTTATCTTGGGCATATCATCTCTGCCAAGGGCATTGCGGTGAATCCTGAGAAGGTGTCTGCAATTGTGAATTGGGAACCTCCTCAGAACGTGAAGCAACTCCGTAGCTTCCTCGGTCTCGCAAGCTACTGTCGAAGATTCGTTAAAAACTTTTCTAAAATCACAAAGCCTCTCTCAAATCTTCTCCAGAAGCACATCAAGTACGTTTGGTCTCCGGAATGTGACATCGCTTTCAACACCTTGAAAGAGAAATTGGTTACTGCTCCAGTTCTGACTCCGCCTGATGAATCCAAACCGTACGAGGTCTTTTGCGATGCCTCTCTCCAAGGCCTCGGTGCAGTGTTGATGCAAGAGAAGAAAGTGGTGGCTTATACCTCTCGCCAGTTGAAGCCCAACAAGAAGAACTACCCCACTCATGACCTCGAGTTGGTGGCAGTTGTGCATGCTCTTTTGACTTGGAGGCATCTCTTATTGGGAAGAAAAGTGGACATCTTCACTGACCACAAGAGTCTCAAGTACATCTTCACTCAGCCTAATCTCAACCTCAGGCAGACTCGATGGATCGAAATGATTCAAGAGTATAATTTGAGTATCGAGTATACTCCAGGCAAGGCCAATGTGATTGCTGACGCTTTGAGCAGAAAGGCTTATTGCAACAGTCTGATTCTCAAGCCTTGTCAACCCGAGCTTTGTGAAGCTTTCCGCAAACTTAATTTGCAAGTTGTTCCTCAAGGTTTCCTCGCCAACCTTCAAGTCTCTCCTACCTTGGAAGACCAGATTCGCCAAGCCCAGCTTCCTGATGCTATGGTGAAGAAGGTGAAGATTGGGATTGGCAAGAGTCAACCCAAGTATAAGTGCTACCGTCTTGATGACAAGGATACTCTCTTCTTCGAGGATTGTATTGTTGTGCCCAAAGGTGACCTTCGTAAAGTGATCATGAACGAGGCTCACAATTCTCTCCTCTCCATCCACCCTGGGAGCATGAAGATGTATCAGGACCTCAAGCAGGCTTATTGGTGGACTTGAATGAAGCGCGAGATTGCTCAGTTCGTGAATGAGTGTGATGTCTGCAGAAGAGTGAAGGCAGAACACCAAAGGCCAGCTGGTCTTCTCCAACCTCTTGCCATTCTAGAATGGAAGTTTGACCACATTGAGATGGACTTCGTGACTGGGTTTCCAAAGTCCAAACGTGGCAATGATGCTATATTCATTGTCATCGACAAACTCACTAAAGTGGCTCACTTTCTTCCTATCAAAGAGTCAATCACTGGAGCTCAATTGGCGGAGCTCTATACCTCTCGAATTGTCTCTCTGCACGGTATTCCACAAGTGATCTCTTCCGACCGTGGCAACATCTTTACCTGCAAGTTTTGGGATTCTTTTCAGAAGGCCATGGGCACCAACATCCGCTTCAGCACAACTTTCCATCCTCAAACTAGCGGTCAAGTCGAGCGTGTTAATCAGATTCTTGAAGGTATGCTCAGGGCTTGTGTGATCTCCTTTGGCATGAAGTGGGAGGACTGTCTTCCTTATGCTGAATTCTCCTACAACAACAGTTTTCAAGCAAGTTCGGGCAAGGCCCCATTCGAAATTCTGTATGGCAGGAAGTGTCGTACCCCTCTCAACTGGTCAAAAACCGGTGAACGTCAGCTTTTGGGAAATGACTTAATCATAGAGGCAGAGGAAATGTGCAAAGTCATTCGAGATAACCTCAAAGCATCCCAATCCCGCCAGAAGAGCTACTATGATATTAAGCACCGTGATTTGGCTTTCGAGATCGGAGATCATGTTTACCTCCGTGTCTCTCCTATGAAAGGTACTCGTCGCTTCGGTATCAAAGGGAAGCTTGCCCCTAGATACATGGGACCTTTCAAGATTGTCAGCAAGAGAGGCGATCTCGCCTATCAACTTGAGCTTCCTTCAAACTTTGCAAATGTGCATGACGTGTTCCATGTCTCTCAGCTCCGAAAGTGCTTCAAGACTCCTGACCGCACCGTCAACTTCGAGGACATTGAGCTCCAAGAAGATCTCTCTTATCGTGAGCACCCCATTGCAATTCTTGGAGAGACTGAACGCAAGACTCGCAACAAGTCAATCAAATTCCTCAAAGTCAAGTGGTCACACCATTCCGATCGTGAAGCTACCTGGGAATGCGAGGATCACCTCTGTTCTGAGTACCCGGCGTTCTTTCAGTCCTAGATCTCGGGACGAGATCCTTTCGTAGTGGTGGAGTGTTGTAACACCCTGGATATGATTTACCCAATATGTACTCCAACTCTTGCCGTTTCCGGCGTTAAGTTATTTTATTTTCTCGGGTTCAGGTTTTTGTCTCCGTGTGTTGTTGTCGTTGTCATGCATCTCATATCATGTCATCATGTGCATTGCATTTGCATACGTGTTCATCTCATGCATTCGAGCATTTTCCCCGTTGTCCGTTTTGCATTCCGGCGCTTCATTCTCCTCCGGTGGTCATTTCTACCTTTCTTTCATGTGTGGGGATTAAACATTTTCGGATTGGACCGAGACTTGCCAAGCGGCCTTGGTTTACTACCAGTAGACCGCCTGTCAAGTTTCGTACCATTTGGACTTCGTTTGATGCTCCAACGGTTAACCGAGGGATCGAAAAGGCCTCGTGTGTGTTGAAGCCCAACACCCCTTCAATTTGGCCCAAAACCCACCAAAACCTTCTCCATCATCTAGAGTGTTCGATCACGATCGCGTGGCCGAAAACCGCACCTCATTTGGACTCTCCTAGCTCCTCCTATGCCTATATAAAGAACCCCCTCCGAAATTCCCCTTCTTCTCCCCTCGAAACCCTAGTCCCCTTCGTCTCCACGCGCCGGCGGACATTTTTCTGTCCGGCCGGACGCGTCCGGATCCGCCACCGCCGCCACGTGTCGCTCCGTCATTCGTCCGCCGTGCCGCCCCACTTCGCCGGCCTGCTCAGCCCGGGGAGGGCCCCCGAGGCCCGCGTCTCGCCGCCGTCGCGCCCGGCTCGCCCCGCCGCCTCTTCCCTGCGCCCGGTGCCCGGCGCCATCGCCGGCCTCGCCGCTCCGGCGAGGCACCGCCAGCACCGCACCACCGCTCCGGCGCGCCGCCCCGCCCGCGCGCCTCGCCGCCCGGCCGCCGAGCGCCGCCCACCGTCGTCCGCCGCCTCCTCGACGTCCGGCCGCTTCGGCCGACTCCTCCTCCGGCGGCATCGATGATTTTCCGGCGAACCTCGTAAACCCCGCCGGCCGGAACTAGATCTGAAATTTGGATCGGGTTGACTTTTTGCCCGAAACCCTAATATTTTTGCCCTTGTTCATCATGCCGTAACTTTGCATCCGTAGCTCCGTTTTGGGCATATAGCATATCAAAATGTTCGTCTCAGAGAGCACATCATTTCATCTCATTGCATTATTTTCATTTGAGATCATCTTTATGCCCGAAATGCTGTTAAAAGAGTGCTATTTGAGATAATTGTCAGATCTGCTGCTCCAATTAGACATTTGTCATTTTTGCCATGATTAATGTGTGCATGATATGCCCCTGAGCTCTACATGTGTTTTGTTATATGTTTTGCCATCTATCCAGAGGTGCAGCCCATATATTTTTGTGGTGTGCGTGGTGACTACCACAAGCTTGCAAAGTGGTGCATTCGTTAATGCTGATTTCAGGGACTTGGCATTTCCACTAAGTCCTTGGACTGTTTATCTCAATATGCCTTATGTTCATGTTGTTTTCTAGTGATCCGGGCCTCTTTTGAGGATGATCAGTAAGGATGTTTTGTTAATCTTGTAGTGCTCTATCCATCCATGTCTTTGTTTGCAATTATGGAGCACCCTAGCTTAAGTCAATCGAGCTCTACTTTTGCTATTTCGTGAATCTGGGCAGATTGTCTACTTGTTAGCGATTTTGCCGAGGATGTTGTAGTTGATCCGTGCATGCTATGTTATTGTTCTTGCCATGTCTAGCTTGTATAATGTGTATTCTTGAGGGGTGTATGCTTAGATTGTCATGACTTGCTCTGTAGTGAGTGCATCGAGCTCGTAAGCATGCCTACTTGATATTTATTTCAGCATGCTCCAGTTTTCACTAAGTCTGAGAACTGATTATCTTTTTGCCATGTTCACATACTTGCAATTGTATTATCTGATCCCTTTTGGCTCAAGGTCACTAAGGGACTTTTGTTAAGCTCTTTGAGTAGCTCCATGACATGATTTACTTTGCCATGTTCAGGTTCTGTAGCATATAGTTTTCGTGCTCCAAAGTGTGCTATCTGATCTGAAATTCCAGACAAGTGTTAATTTCACTAAGTCTGAAATCTGTTTGTCAAATGCATTTTTGCCATGCTTGTTTGAACCTGTTAATGGATGAATTGGCTGTATATCAGTGCTAGTCTTTTGTTAAGCATCATGAATGGATCCCTTCCATGTATTTTGTTGTCATGTTTGGGTGCTGTAGCATGTTCATCTTGTTGCATTTAGATGGTTACTTGCTGTAAATCGCAGACCGGTGTCATATTTGATTTGCTTGCCATTTCCAAACCAGAACTCCGTTTCCGGTGATCTTTATATCGTTTTCAAGCTATTTCATCTCACCTTTCCAGTGGCACACTTGGATTTCCATGTTGAGGCCAGGTTCAATCATTCCTTATCAAATCTTGCATATGCATCCCATATCGCATCCCGCATAGCATACCATCTTTGCATCATATTGTTTGAGCTTTGCACATGGTTGATTGTGTCCTTGTTGCTTCTTTGTCTTGTTTGGGTAGAGCCGGGAGACGAGTTCGCTAATGAGGAGCCCGTTGAGTTTGCTTTCGAGGATCCAGTCAACTCTGACAACTTCGCAGGAAAGATGATCATACCCTCGAAATCACTACTATCTTTGCTATGCTAGATGCTCGCTCTTTTGCTATGCCTATGCTACGATGCCTACCACTTTCTTATCATGCCTCCCAAATTGCCATGTCAAACCTCTAACCCACCATGTCCTAGCAAACCATTGATTGGCTACGTTACCGCTTTGCTCAGCCCCTCTTATAGCATTGCTAGTTGCAGGTGAAGATTGGGGACCGTTCCTTGTTGGAACATTATTTACTTGTTGGGATATCATTATTTTTCCTTGTTATCTTAATGCATCTATATACTTGGTAAAGGGTGGAAGGCTCGGCCTCTCGCCTAGTGTTTTGTTCCACTCTTGCCGCCCTAGTTTTCCGTCATATCGGTGTTATGTTCCCGGATTTTGCGTTCCTTACGCGGTTGGGTTATAATGGGAACCCCTTGATAGTTCGCCTTGATTAAAGCTTTTCCAGCAATGCCCAACCTTGGTTTTACCATTTGCCAGCTAGCCTCTTTTCCCTTGGGTTTCCGGAGCCCGAGGGTCATCTTATTTTAAGCCCCCCATAGGCCAGTGCTCCTCTGAGTGTTGGTCCAAACTAGAGTCCTGTGCAGAGCCCCCTCGGGGAAACTCGAGGTTTGGTCTTAGTTGTATGGAGCGCTCATCAGAGTGTGCCCTGAGAACGAGATACGTGCAACTCCTATCAGGATTTGTCGGCACATTCGGGCAGTGTTGCTGGATCTGTTTTAACTTGTCGAAGTGTCTTGTAGAACCGGGATACCGAGTCTGATCGGAATGTCTCAGGAGGAGGTCTATTCCTTCGTTGACCGTGAGAGCTTGTCATGGGCTAAGTTGGGACTCCCCTGCAGGGATTTGAACTTTCGAAAGTCGTGCCCGCGGTTATGGGCAGATGGGAATTTGTTAATGTCCACTTGTAGATAACTTGAACCTTAATTTAATTAAAATGAATCAACTGTGTGAGTTACCGTGATGGTCTCTTCTCGGCGGAGTCCGGGAAGTGAACACGGTGTTGGAGTAATGCTTGCCGCAGGATTCCCTCTAGTTACTCGCTCGCGCTTTGCCTCCTCTTCTCGCTCTCTTTTGCGAACAGGATAGCCACCATATATGCTAGTCGCTTGCTGCAGCTCCACATATTTTCCTTGCCTTACCTATTAAGCTTAAATAGTCTTGATCGCGAGGGTGCGAGATTGCTGAGTCCCTGTGGCTCACAGATTACTTCCAAACTAGTTGCAGGGCCTGATGATTCCGCTCCAGATGACGCGCTTGAGCTCAAGTGGGAGTTCGACGAGGACTCACGTCGATACTACGTGTCTTTCCGTGATGATCAGTAGTGGTGCCCAGTTGGGGTGATCGGGACCGTGTCGCATGTTGGGTTTACCTTTTATTTTGGCGCCGTAGTCGGTCCATGAGTGTTCGAATGTTGTAATGCTATTTATGTACTTTGATTGACGTGGCGAGTGTAAGCCAACTATGTATCTCCCCTTTTATTATCTATATTACATGGGATGTTGTGAAGATTGCCTAACTTGCGACATTGCTTTTAATGCGGTTATGTCTCTAAGTCGTGCCTCGACACGTGGGAGCTATAACCGCATCGAGGGCGTTACAGTGGACGACGGCGAGGCCTACGAAGGGAATGACACGGAGCCGGGGAAGACATGGCAGTGGCTGCCCACGTGGTGGAGGGTACGAGGGTTGACTAGTTCGGCTGCCGTCGTCGGAAAATAACAGGAGGTGTGGGTGAGTAGAGGGATAGACATGCCAGGGATGCAATTATATGATGGGGCCGTGAGGCCTGTCCGGTAGCACAGCCGACCACGGGAGGCGGGAGCAGGCGATTCCGACGGTGCTGGTTTGGGCGGCTGGGGCAGGAAGATCAGAGACTGAAGAAGCACGATTGCCGTTAGATTGACATCTAACGGTCTGACGCTGGTAGAGTCGATTGTTGACTAAGTTTCTTTTTTGAGAAACCTTGTGTACGCATGAACTTAGTAGGCCCACAAGTCAGCCTCCAAAGATGTGGCAGACAACATAGAGCCCATTTGCTATTTTTAATAATTTGCAGCCCATTCGCTAATTCTTATGTAATTTATTACAACCCATTTTCTGCCCAGGATCACAGTCAAAAAGTCCAACCTTATTTTGCATATTTCGGTGGAGTCCGAACTTTTGTAATCCCGAAATGATAAACATTTTTTTAAGAACTGATTGATTTGCCAAAAAAATCGTTTTGTTTTTATAAGCAAATAAGATGTGGGACAATTGAGTTGGTTTAAGGGAAAACCAGTGGTAAAAAAATCAGCGCTGGGAGAGAAAACAACAACAAAAATAAGGATGTAAATATGAAAAGGGAATTTTATGTATTTTCAATATAATTATATGTGTATATGAACTAGTAAAACTGTAGGTAGAGATTAGAAAACGGATGTAGGACATGCGTTTCAAGAGGAAAATAGAACTGGGCTGTGTGTTTGATTCAGTAAAAAAACTGCCTGCGAATGTTGTAAGACAAAATATAACTAACGCTGGCGGGACAGGGGCCAGTAGATACCTGCTGGATCTTTGTGCCCCGTTGTCGTCATGGGTGTTAAAAACAAAACCAAGCCTGGGCAGTCTACAGCCCAGTTGAAACTTGCTCGACCTGAAAAAACAATATACGTGCTCAATAAACGAGAGAATTCTGCAAGTACAGACTGATAACTGGGATGTAGCAGGGATATTGTTTTTTCCTCGTGATAATAAGTGCATGTACTTGTTTCGAAAAATTTGGAGAACTGGGAATTTGAACGACAGGTGCTTATGCTACCCATCAAATAAAAATCAGGTGCCTAAAAATTCGTTTCAAAACAAATGATTCAGCTTTATATCCACGTCGACCGTCGGCATGATGGTTGGAAGCAAATGCCAAGTTCATACCAAAAGGTCGTTAACAACAATACCAACTTGCGGACGACATGGTAGTACAAGTACCAATACCAAACTAACTTATAATCTTTTTACTCCTGGCCTTAGTGTTCGTCTGGTAGAAAATATTGCAGAGGACCAACTCCCGCTCCTTCTCTTGCTCCAGGTCCCCGAGGTGGTACTGGTGCATCACCCAGTTGGTCCTCTGCTGGTCAAAGTTCTTGTTGTTGTGCAGCACCAGAACCTTTTTGCTGCCCGTCTGCCGGCAGTTGACCATCACCGGCAAGATATTGCCGGTGTTGTGCCACATCGCGTGCATGCCGCACTCCGACTATATCTTGCGACACGTCCACGTGCCCCTTTTGAACGCCCTGGAATTGCGCTAGAAGAAATGCTTGCTTAGGCCACTCAGTGTGATACATGCAGTATTGTCGAATACATGTTTTAGTGTATGTAGTTGACATTTTAATAAGAGCTTTGGCATGTTGTAGTCACTTGTTTCACTTTTTATTAACTATCAAATTGTAATTGCTTCACCAGGTCTGCATCTAAAAAGAAAAATAGAGCTATAAACAAAGGAATATGTTTGTGCAAGTAGACGGCCGATTGGTGTCTTACCTAGAAGTTTCTCAGGATGGGTGTAGCATATGCGGTGCTCGCTGTCGATGGTTTTTATGAACAAATCGATGAGAGGGTGAGATCTCGCGCTGTTAGCACTCACTTTGCCCTCAAGGTGCTCGATCAGCTCCTGATCCGTGGCTCAAACTTGACGCTAGCCGGCAGCACCGGCCAATCCTTATTCGACTTGCATCGGTTAATTCCAGTTATATGGTACTCAATGTATGATCAATTGACTGTTTTAAGTGAATGATGAAAAATTTCGACAGATAAGTGGTACTCCAAATCTGAAGTCCAGAATACCCGAACACGTCGCCGCCATTCTTGTGTCACCTCACGCGCAGCGTGTTGTCACATCAATTCAATGTGTGGACATGATGAATAATTTGACCGACGTATCCTAGTACTGCTACTGTACTACTTACTAGTCGTATTTAGTGTCACATTTTAACCATAGATTTAACTAACAAGTACGCACTTGAAGCCTAATTGATATATATATATAACACTATTCTGATCACGGAATTAGAATATTATTCTGATCACGACATGAACTTCCTGAGTTACATGCCTCAACTTCCCTCTGTAGGAACCCGACCTTCGGGCTATCTTCACAACCGTGTCTCCCCGCGAGAATTATGCTGGTTAGTCGTGTTCTATAAGATGTTAGTGTAATCTAAAAATGTTTTTGGCAACCAAATACCCATTTTAAATAGCAATCTCGCTCGTTGGCAGATTTTGCTCTCGGGTCGTGATGGAATTGCGTTTTTTGCAATTTTACTGCCTGAGTTGTTCGACCTGAACTTCTCCAAGCGCTAGGTTGAACTTCCGTCAATATTGCCCAAATGAGGCTTGCGATATACTGTTGGAAAGCTATAAACACGAGTATCATGACACAAGTTAAATTTCTGGCAAAATGTAAGCGGTTTAAGAGCAGATTTGAAAACTGTTTTTTCTTCATACAAAAAACGTGAATCATATTTTCGATCGCATTTCTAAACCGTTTATCGGAATGAGGCAAATAATATGGCATTGGAAAACTGCTGTAAAACCGCCCCTTCCACATGTTAAAAGTTTTCTCTAATTCCCTATGGTTAAAGAGTAATTTGGAAAATTGTAAAATTTTGCAAACCGCACAACCGAGTTTGTATTTTCAATGTCATTTCTAAACGGCTAATCCAATTGAGGCAAATTATATGGCGTTGGAAAGCTTATGAAAATGCGCTACTTTCTCTTGTTGAAAGATTTTTCTAATTTTGAAGGGTTTAAAAGTAATTTAGAAAATGGTACAAGTTCCACCAAGTTCGTATTTTCGAGCTAATTTTTTGACCTTATGTCTGAATGCAGCAAATGATATGGCATTAGAAAGCTTGAGGAAATATGGAACTTATTGGTATATATTATTTCTCCCAATTCATTACTGTTTTATGTCAATTTTGAAAATCACTAAAGATGTATTTTCGCTGTAATTTTTACAACTTTTATCGGAATGGGGCAAATAATATACCATTGAAATGCTATGGAAAATGTGAAATTTTTTAGTGTTGATGGTTTTCTCTGATTCCTAGCCATTTTCAAGTAATTTGAAAACGGCGGGATCATTCATTCCGCCTTTATCGCGAAACAGATTCTTCAAAAATGCACCGCGTGAAGAACTTGAACTTCTCGGCATGTTTACTTGAATTTCACTCTATTTTTCAAGTAGGTTTTTTTCTCGTAGCTCCCCATCCACTCACCGGAACTGAGCAAGTGATATACCAGTGGAAAGCTGTTGTAAACACGCAACTTTCCCGTGTTGATCATTTTTTCATACTCACGATGATTTTAAAAGTTTTTCATCTGAAATTCATTCACTATAGTATTTGAACTTCCTGTTGTTTTCACGTTGAACTTTTGTGATGTATTTTCGCTTTTTAATTTTCTCATCAATTCGTTAGTGTTACACAAATGATATTCCTTTTGTACAAACCACTCTCACAATAATTTTTTTAACTTTCTCCGACGGAGGACTTGAACTTACACAAATGACATTCTTACTGTTTTGAAGTAAATTAGACAATGACGAGACATGATTTTTGCCTTCATCACGAATGGAAATACACTGCGTGAAGTAGTTGAACTTCTCGGGCATATCTGTTTCAACTTCACTCTGTTTTGGGTGTATTGTTTTTTGCCAGTAACTCCCAAACCACTTACCGGAATTGAGCAAATCATATACTGATGGAAAGTTGTTGAAAACACGCAACTTTCCCGCGTTGATCAGTTTTCATGCTTGTGACAGTTCAAAATAATTTTTTGAATGTATAGAAACATGTTTTAAATGGTATACATGCAAATTTTAAACCGCTCATAGGAATAGCATATAATATACTATTGGAAAGCTTATGAATAGGAGCATCTTTTTCATGCAAACAGATGTTACAAATTTTGTTGTTGTTTGAAAGCAGTTTTAAAAAAGGCTAAAACAACGTCGTTTTTTGCCAGTTTTTTACATGTAATTGAAGGTTGGACGTCTCGCACTAGAGATCTTGAACTTCACCGGGAAGAGCACGTGAACTTGCTGCAAAACACCTTTGAAGCTTTTAGTTTTCTATTCTTATATTTTTTATCTAAAAGGCATTCCGTGTAGTAGTTGAACTTCCGGTATTTTCACCTTGAACTTCGGTCATGTACTTTTGTTCAACCTCTCTCACAAGAATTTTTGAACTTTCTCGGGCCGAGCACTTGAACTTCTAGCAACAAAATTTTTAGCCTTTGCTTTTTCATTATTTTTAATACAAAATGCACACCGTGTAGTACGCGAATTTCTGGTAGTTTTCAATTAGAACTTCTTAGATCATGCGCTCTGCCTTCATTGCAAAAACAGAGTCTTTGAAAATGCACTGCGTGAAGAGGTTGAACTTCTGGAGCATTTTGTTTGAACTTCACTCTGTTTTTCATGCGTTGTTTTTTGCGCATAACTGCACAACCACTTACCAAAATTGAGCAAATGGTATACCGATGGAAAGCTGCTGAAAACTCGCAACTTTCCCGTGTTGATCACATTTTCATACTTGTGAAGGTTCAAAATAGTTTGTTGAATACATCAAAACGTGTTTTAATTGGTGTACATGAAACTTTTAAACCTTATATCTCAATGTGGCATATAATATATTGTTGGAAATCTTATGAATAGGAGCAACTTTTTCATGTAGACATTAGATTCAAATTCGGAGTCTCAAACTAGAAATTTTGAACCACGCAGGGGGGAGGACCTGAACTTCTTGTAAAAACCCTTTCATGCTTTTAGTTTTGTACTCCCTCTGTCCGGAAATACTTGTCATCAAAATGGATAAAAGGAGATGTATTTAGACGTATTTTAGTTCTAGATACATCCCTTTTCATCCATTTTGATGACAACTATTTTCGGATGGAGGGAGTATTGATTTTAATATCACCTAAAATGCATTCCGTGTAGTAGTTGAACTGCTCGTGGTTTTCACCTTAAACTTCAGTCGCGTATTTTTGTTTGTTGTTCCTCACCCTATTCGACGGAGTTACACAAATGATATACCTGTCGAAACTTGTTATTTTAATCCCAAAAATGGTATCGATTTTTTTAACATGTAAATCTATGTATTTTATAAACTCTCTACTTTTCTGTTATTTTAATTTGAACTTCTTATTTCTAATTTTATTGAAGAAAAAAATCGACTTTTCTAAGAAAGCATCGAACAACTTTATTTGAATTGAACTAAAATACTTTTTTCCTAGTAATGAAGAATATGAGGTTTTTCTGGACATCGAGTTGCTCCGTTATTTTAATTTGAATATCTTGGTTTTATTCTTTAGTAACAAGAAAAAATTGAGTTTTTTAAAAACGCTAAAAATGACATTTTTGTGAACTTGTGAATCCTAGGGTTTAATATACTTCGAACTTATGTGTTATTTTTATTTGAACTTCACATTTTATTTTCAATTAAAGAATTGTTTTTATTTTTAAATAAACATCAACTTTCATTGTTTCTTTCAATTTAAACTTCATGGTTGATTTTTTAATATTAAGGGATATCTGAGTATTTTAATAACGGTAAAATCCTAGTTTTTTAATGAACACCGAACCACTTCGTTATTTTGCTTTGAACTTCTAGATTTTTTGGAAACAGTGACAATCTCTTTTTTTAACTAATTTAGCTGTTCTTTTTTTTTAAAATTTAAACTTCTTTGTTTTATTCTTTAGTAACAAGAAAAATCTGAATTTTCTCTAATCCTCAGACTTCTTTATTATTTTAATTTGAACTTCTTAGTATTATTCTTTGGGAAAATATGTTTCTAAATAATTTTTAAGCATTTTTTTAAATTGAACTTCATACTTTTATTTTCCTAGAAACGGAAAGAATTCCAGTTTTCAATGTACAACGAACTACTTCATTATTTTAATTTGAACTTCCTGATGTTATTGTTTTAGTACCAAGGAAAATCTATTTTTTATAAATATTGTACTGCTCTCTTTTTCTAATTTTTAACTTCTTGGTTTATATTTTTAGTGACGGAAAAATCCTTGTTTTGTAATAAATATTGAACCGGTTTGTTATTTAAATTTCAACTTCTAGAGAATAGAGAATAACATCATTTTTAACATGAAAACATGGGAAATCATTTTTTCTAAACTTTTTTACCTGTTCTGTTATTTTAATATGAACTTCTTCCATTCATTCTTTAGTAATGAGAAGAAATATTAGTTTTTTATATACACTAAAATTGCTCTATTTTTTGAATTCATATTTCTTGGTTCTATTGGGGAGGCAAGATGGGGGCCGTGCGTGGTGGAGCGCATTAGGGAGACGAACACTGATTTTGCGGAGACATAAGGAAAAATAGCTCCAACATGTTACTTTTATTCCTATTTTGGAAAAGAGAAACAAACACTGATTTTGTACTGTGAGATGTTCTTTTTTTGCAGTGTGAAAAGATCCATCTTTTTTATGGTGATCTTTATGTTGTTTATTTCTTTTTTCATATACAATGAATTGTGCAAGTTTCACATGTTGAACTTCCGTCTTTCTAATAAACACAACGAATTGTCAGAAATAAATACACACAACTTCTTACAGAAACTATCCAACTGTTGCTCACAATCTATTTAAAACATTCAAAAGAGTAAACACATTTAAAACAATTACTTGTAGATTGTCTTGCATTTTTTATGCATGAACATCATCTACTGAACAGAAAGTGCTAGACAATGGGCATCTTCTATCTTTGTTAACAGAAGTGCCAAAACAACAGAACACCAATTGCCAAATGGAGCAATATTGAACTGCTACAGAAAGAACTCCCAGGGCGGATCCTCCTACAGGAGGGAACGGGAGGTATGTTTTCTTTAATCTTTTTGTGAACGTGAACTTACCTTTTTATAAAATAAGAAAATCATACTTCTCCCCCTGAAATATTTGTGACTTAATAAACACACAAAGAGAACATAACTACACAAGATAAATGTCTAAATCCAACCAAGAATAGCTTCAAAAAATAAATTGTTTTTTCTTGGAGTAGAACACGTGTCCTTTCTTGCTAGAGTATTACACGTGCTCTCTTTTCCACCACAAATGGTGTTTTCTACAGTAGTACACTATCCTCTCACAAGCACGTATCTCTTATGCATTCACAATCAAGCCACTCCTCCACTCACCACTTTTTTTAGTTTGGTGTGCCCATACGGCCAGCTCTAGCAGCACTTGTTAGTGGAAAAAGCATGGATAAGAGATTGTGTCATAGGGGCGAGGCAATCTGCAGTACAAATTCTCTAGGAGCAGCAGGAATGATGGACACAAGAATTGAGGAAGCAGCAAGCCTTTGGTTTTGTTTACGGACAAGTACAGGGTAGACGAATTTCTACCAGGAGAATTAGACATGGGCTAACTTGACCAGCGAGGCAGGCTACCTCGGTGCCAACGATGATGCATAGGGACATGAGGGGACGCAGGCAACGATCCACTCACCGGACGCCGGTTGTGCAGGAGCTCACCACTGCCTTTTTATGAAACCTGGAGTGTATTTCTTCAGTTCATGCACTTTTGAACTCACATTGATTGCAGAATCGGGTCTCTGATGTAGCGGTAGAAAGAATGGATTGGAGCAGAGCATGGGGGCGAAACTCGCGGGAGATCCAGTACATCCCCACGCGGACTGCGTGCTAGTGGCCAAGGTTCGATCTATAGGTGGCCAGGGGCTGACAGAGCACGGGGAACTAACGACACGGGCAGGTGGCTGGGGCGGTGGCACACTGATACGTCCATTTTGCATCATGCTTTTATATCGACATTTATTGCATTATGGGCTGTTATTACACATTATGCCACAATACTTATGCCTATTCTCTCTTATTTTACAAGTTTCACATCAAGAGGGAGAATACCGGCAGTTGGGATTCTGGGCTGGAAAAGGAGCAAATATTAGAGACCTATTCTGCACAGCTCCAAAAGTACTAAAACTTCACGGAAGACGTTTTCAGAATATATAAAAAATACTCAGTGGAAGAGATTCACCAGGGGGCACACCCTGCCCACAAGGGTGGGGGGCGCGCCCTACCCCCTCGGCGCGCCCCCCTACCTCGTGGGCCCCCTGGTGGCACTCCGGTGGCCATCTTCTGCTATATGAAGTCTTTTGATGGGAAAAAATGGCAATCCATCTTCTCAGATGAAACTTCGCCGCCACGAGGAGGAACCTTGGCGGAACCAATCTAGGGCTCTGGCGGAGCTGTTCTGCTGGGGAAACTCCCCTCCCGGAGGGGGAAATCATCGCCATCGCCATCACCAATGCTCCTCTCATTGGGAGAGGGCATTCTCCATCAACATCTTCATCAGCACCATCTCCTCTCAAAACCCTAGTTCATCTCTTGTATCCAATTCTTGTCTCCTAGTCCGGGATTGGTGCTAGTAGGTTGCTAGTAGTGTTAATTACTCCTTGTAGTTGATGCTAGTTGGTTTAATTGGTGGAAGATCATATGTTCCGATCCTATATGCATATTAATACCCCTCTGATTATGAACATGTTTATGCTTTGTGAGTAGTTACTTTTGTTCCTAAGGACATGGGAGAAGTCTTGCTATTAGTAGTCATGTGAATTTGGTATTCGTTCGATATTTTGATGAGATGTATGTTGTCTCTCCTCTAGTGGTGTTATGTGAACGTCGACTACATGACACTTCACCATTGTTTGGGCCTAGAGGAAGGCATTGGGGAGTAATAAGTAGCTGATGGGTTGCTAGAGTGACAGAAGCTTAAACCCTAGTTTATGCGTTGCTTCGTAAGGGGCTGATTTGGATCCATATGTTTCATGCTATGGTTAGGTTTACCTTAATACTTTTGTTGTAGTTGCGGATGCTTGCAATAGAGGTTAATCATAAGTGGGATGCTTGTCCAAGTATGGGCAGTACCCAAGCACCGGTCCACCCACATACCAAACTATCAAAGTACCAAACGCGAATCATATGAGTGTGATGAAAACTAGCTTGACGATATTCCCATGTGTCCTCGGGGGCGCTTTTCTCTATATAAGAGTTTGTCCAGGCTTGTCCTTTGCTACAAAAAGGATTGGGCCACCTTGCTGCACTTTATTTACTTTTGTTACTTGTTGCTCGTTACAAATTATCCTATCACAAAACTATATGTTACCACTTATTTCAGTACTTGCAGAGAATACCTTGCTGGAAACCGCTTATCATTTCCTTCTGCTCCTCGTTGGGTTCGACACTCTTACTTATCGAAAGGACTACGATAGATCCCCTATACTTGTGGGTCATCAAGACTCTTTTCTGGCACCGTTGTCGGGGAGTGAAGCGCCTTTGGTAGGTGGAATTTGGTAAGGAAAAATTTATATAGTGTGCTGAAATTTACTGTCACTTGTTACTATGGAAAGTAATCCTCCGAGGGGCTTGTTCGGGGTATCTTCACCCTGACCAGTAGAGCAAAGAGTTTCTCCTCAACCTACTGAACCTACTGAAAACAAAAATGAAAATGAAAATGTCTGCTTTGAAATTCCTTCGGGTATGATAGAAAAACTACTAGCTAATCCCTTTTTAGGATATGGAACAAAAAATCCTGATGAGCATCTAATATATGTGGATGAAGTTTGTGGATTATTTAAGCTTGCAGGTGTACCCAGAGATGTTGTTAAGACGAAGGTCTTCCCTTTATCTTTGAAGGGAGATGCATCGACATGGTATAGGCTATGTGATGATATGGGGTCTTGGAATTACAAACGATTGAAATTGGAATTTCATCAGAAGTTTTATCCTATGCATCTTGTTCATCGTGATCGCAATTATATATATATATAATTTTTGGCCTCGCGAAGGTGAAAGCATCACTCAAGCTTGGGGGAGGCTTAAATCAATGTTTATTCATGCCCCAATCATGAGCTCTCAAGAGAAATGATTATTCAAAATTCATATGCTCGGCTTTCTGATAACAATCACACCATACTCGATACTTCTTGTGCTGGCTCTTTTATGATGAAGACTATTGAATTCAAATGGGATTTATTGGAAAGAATTAAAAGCAACTCTGACGATTGGGATCTCGACGAAGGTAAGGAGTCAGGTATGACACCTAAGTTTGATTGTGTTAAATCTTTTATGGATACCGATGTTTTCTGTAAATTTAGCACTAAATATGGACTTGACTCTGAGATAGTAAGTTCTTTCTGTGAATCTTTTGCTACTTATGTTGATCTCCCCAAGGAGAAGTGGTTTAAATATCATCCTCCCATAGAAGTAAAAGTAGCTGCACCTATTAAAGTTGAAGAAAAGATTGTCACTTATAATGATCCTGTTGTTCCTACTGCATATGTTGAGAAACTACCTTTTCCTGTTATGATAAAGGATCATGCTAAAGCTTCAACTGTGGTTCGTAAAAGCAATATTAAAACATATACACCTCCTGAGCAAGTTAAAGTTGAACCTAATATTGCTATTGTTAAAGATCTCTTGTCTGATAATATTGATGGGCATGTTATTTATTTCTATGATGAAACTGCTAGAATTGCTAAACCTTGTGCTAAAGATAAACCTAGATGTGTGGTAGGCATGCCTGTTATTTCTGTTAAAATAGGAGATCATTTTTATCATGGCTTATGTGATATGCGTGCCAGTGCTAGTGCTACTGCAATACCTATTAGCCTTTATAGAGAAATTATGCATGATATTGCACCTGTTGAGTTAGAAGATATTGATGTCACAATTAAACTTGCCAATAGAGATACCATTTCACCAATGGGAATTGTTAGAGATGTTGAAGTCTTGTGTGGGAAAACTAAATATCCTGCTGATTTTCTTGTTCTTGGTTCCCCATAAGATAGCTTTTGTCCCATTATATTTGGTAGACCCTTCCTGAACACTGTTAATGCTACCATAGATTGCAAAAGGGATGTTGTTACTATCAGTTTAGATGATATGTCTCATGAATTTAATTTTTCTAAATTTAGTAGACAACACCGTGAAGAAGAATTACCTAGTAAGGATGAAATTATTGGTCTTGCTTCTATCGTCGTACCTCCTAGTGATCCTTTAGAACAATATTTGCTAGACCATGAAAATGATATGTTTATGAATGAAAGAAGGGAAATAGATGAAGTATTCTTTAAACAGGAACCTATTCTGAAACACAATTTGCATGTTGAAATCCTAGGGGATCCTCCTCCACCCAAGGGTGATCCCGTGTTTCAGCTTAAACCGTTACCTGATACTCTTAAATATGCTTATCTTGATGAGAAAAAGATATATCATGTTATTATTAGTGCTAACCTTTCAGAGCATGAGGAAGAGAGATTATTGAAAACACT
Source organism: Triticum urartu (assembly GCF_003073215.2). Taxonomy (NCBI): domain Eukaryota; kingdom Viridiplantae; phylum Streptophyta; class Magnoliopsida; order Poales; family Poaceae; genus Triticum; species Triticum urartu. The sequence goes on along the minus strand of NC_053022.1, from coordinate 379,284,124 downwards.
GAAGAAGCACTGTGCTGCTATTGGGTATACTCTTGATGATCTTAAGGGCATTAGTCCCACTCTATGTCAACATAAAATTAATTTGGAAGAAGATGTTAAACCAGTTCGTGATCATCAACGACGGCTGAATCCTAAAATGAAAGAAGTGGTAAGAAAGGAAATACTAAAGCTCCTTGAGGCAGGTATAATCTATCCTGTTGCTGATAGTCAATGGGTAAGTCATGTCCGTTGTGTCCCTAAGAAGGGAGGTATTACTATTGTTCCTAATAATAAAGATGAATTGACTCCTCAAAGAATTATTACAGGTTATAGGATGGTAATTGATTTCCGCAAATTAAATAAGGCTACTAAAAAGGATCATTACCCCTTACCTTTTATCGATCAAATGCTAGAAAGATTATCCAAACATACACATTTTTGCTTTCTAGATGGTTATTCTGGTTTCTCTCAAATACCTGTGTCAGCCAAAGATCAATCAAAGACTACTTTTACATGCCCTTTTGGTACTTTTTCTTATAGACGTATGCCTTTTGGTTTATGTAATGCACCTGCTACCTTTCAAAGATGCATGATGGCTATATTCTCTGACTTTTGTGAAAAGATTTGTGAGGTTTTCATGGACGATTTCTCCGTCCATGGATCTTCTTTTGATGATTGCTTGAGAAATCTTGATCGAGTTTTGCAGAGATGTGAAGAAACTAATCTTGTCTTGAATTGGGAAAAGTGCCACTTTATGGTTAATGAAGGTATTGTCCTGAGGCATAATGTTTCTGAAAGAGGTATTGAGGTTGATAAAGCCAAGGTTGATGTTATTGAAAAGATGCCATGTCCCAAGGACATCAAAGGTATAAGAAATTTCCTTGGTCACGCCGGATTTTATAGGAGGTTCATTAAGGACTTCTCAAAAATTTCTCGGCCTCTGACTAATATATTACAAAAGGTATACCATTTGTTTTTTTATGATGATTGTGTAGAAGCATTTGAAATACTTAAGAAAGCATTAATCTCTGCACCTATTGTTCAGCCACCTGATTGGAATTTACCCTTTGAAATTATGTGTGATGCTAGTGATTATGCTGTAGGTGCTGTTCTAGGACAAAGAGTTGATAAAAAATTAAATGTTATTGAATATGCTAGTAAAACCCTAGACAATGCTCAAAGAAATTATGCTACCACTGAAAAAGAATTCTTAGTAGTTGTATTTGCTTGTGATAAGTTCAGACCTTATATTGTTGATTCTAAAGTAACTATTCACACTGATCATGCTGCTATTAAATATCTTATGGAAAAGAAAGATGCTAAACCTAGACTTATTAGATGGGTTCTCTTACTACAAGAATTTGATCTGCATATTGTTGATAGAAAGGGAGCTGAGAACCCCGTTGCAGACAACTTGTCTAGGTTAGAAAATGTGCTTGATGGCCCACTTCCTATTGATGATAGCTTTCCTGATGAGCAATTAAATGTCATAAATGCTTCTCATACTACTCCATGGTATGCTGATTATGCTAATTACATTGTTGCTAAGTTTATACCACCTAGTTTCACATACCAGCAAATGAAGAAGTTCTTCTATGATTTGAGGCATTACTTTTGGGATGACCCACATATTTATAAAGAATGAGTAGATGGTGTTGTTAGACGTTGTGTACCTGAGCATGAACAGGAACAGATCCTACGCAAGTGTCACTCCGAAGCTTATGGAGGACACCATGCTGGAGATAGAACTGCACATAAGGTATTGCAATCTGGTTTTTATTGGCCTACTCTCTTCAAGGATGCCCGTAAGTTTGTCTTATCTTGTGATGAATATCAAAGAATTGGTAATATTAGTAGACGTCAAGAAATGCCTATGAACTATTCACTCGTTATTGAACCATTTGATGTTTGGGGCTTTGACTATATGGGACCCTTTGCTTCCTCTAATGGATATACACATATTTTAGTTGTTGTTCATTACGTTACTAAGTGGGTAGAAGCTATTCCAACTAGTAGTGCTGATCATAACGCTTATATTAAAATGCTTAAAGAAGTTATTTTTCCAAGATTTGGAGTCCCTAGATATTTAATGACTGGTGCTGGTTCACATTTCATTCATGGTGTTTTCCGTAAAATGCCTGCTAAATATGATGTTAATCATAGAATTGCATCTCCTTATCATCCTCAGTCTAGTGTTCAAGTAGAATTGAGTAATAGAGAGCTCAAATTAATTTTGCAAAAGACTGTTAATAGATCTAGAAAAAATTGGTCCAAGAAACTTGATGATGCATTATGGGCCTATAGAACTGCATATAAAAATCCTATGGGTATGTCTCCGTATAAAATGGTTTATGGAAAAGCATGTCACTTACCTCTCGAACTAGAACACAAGGCATATTGGGCTATTAAAGAGCTCAATTATGATTTTAAACTTGCCAGTGAGAAGAGGTTATTTGATATTAGCTCACTCGATGAATGGAGAACCCAAGCCTATGAAAATGCCAAGTTGTTTAAAGAAAAAGTTAAAAGATGGCATGACAAAAGGATGCAAAAGCGTGAGTTTAATGTAGGTGATTATGTATTGCTATACAACTCTCGTTTAAGATTTTTTGCAGGAAAACTTCTCTCTAAATGGGAAGGTCCTTACGTTATCGAGGAGGTCTATCGTTCCGGTGCCATAAAAATCAACAACTTCGAAGGCACAAATCCGAAGGTGGTGAACGGTCAAAGAATCAAACATTATATCTGAGGTAATCCCATAAATGTTGAAACCAATGTTATTGAAACCGTAACCCTGGAGGAATACATAAGGGACACTTTCCGGAACGTTTCAGACTCCAAAAAGGAATAGGTATGTGGCAAGGTAAGTAAACCGACTCCAAAACAGTTTTTAAGGCAATATTTCTCCGTTTTGGAATATTTAGAAAAATAGAAAAATAAGAAGCAGTTTGGGAAGGACACGAGGGCTCCACGAGGGTGGAGGGCGCGCCCTACCCTACTGGGCGCGCCCCCTACCTTGTGGGCACCTCGTGTGCTCTCCGGACTCAGTTTTCGTACACGACACGTATTTTGGTCGGTAAAAATTCATTATATAATCTCCCGGGGGTTTTGACTCCCGTATCACGCAAAAATCTCCTGTTTTTGTTTCATGTTGTTTTTCTGACAGATCCAGGTCGTCATGTCGTCTTCAAGCGGCCCCAGGGACTAGTTCTTCGAGAAGTTCATCAACCCCTACCTCACAGAAGTGCTGCAACACCCTCAAACAATTGAGATGCATGAGGGGTTGTTGCACATCCGCGATGCTGAGGGACCAAGGAATACCGAAAGCACAGAGGCAAGGCTCGAGGCATTGGAGCAAGAAGTTTTCAAGTGTCAGGAGATGGTGGAGCGTGGACTCGATTCGAATCACATCATGATCACAGAGTTCACCAACAACCACAAGCTGGACGTCAAGGACATTGGGGAGGCAATCTTCAAGCTTCATGAGAAAAACGAGCACCTCCAAGACCAGATCTATGACCTGCAAAATCAAAACTGTGAGTATGAATATAGATTCAAGAGGGTGAGTTTGGCTGCAAATTTGAGGTTCCAGGAGGCTCGGTCATCCTTCTACGATGGGGAGCCTATGCCTTGGAAGAAGGACGACAAGCCTACGCCATCAAGAAAATCACCACCGTCTCCACCAACAAAGAAGAAGCTTAGGTGGAAGGCGAAGAAGGCCCCCTTCCGGGGGGGCCCGAGCCATCAGTGAGATACCACTCTGGAAGAGCTCGGATTCTAACCTTGTGTCAGACCCGCGGGCCAAGGGACAGTCTCAAATTGAGTATCTGGTATGGGGCACTCCCCTTGGCAACTGCCAAGCTTGGGGGAGTGCCCCGGTATCGTATCACCATCACTTTTATCTTTACCGTTTTTCTTAGTTCGATCCTTTTGGTAATATCTTGATCTAGTAGAATAAAAGTTCTTAGTATGATCTAGTCGTGAGTTTTGCTTTATAATTCTTCTATGTATTTGAGTCCGTGAGCTATATAATAAAGATTAGTGTTGAGTCAAGGGCTTGATTGTTTTTCCATGATCTTAAGTGAATAAAAGAAAAGAGAAAGAAATAAAAAGAAACAAAGAGATCATGTGAGTCTTATGGAGAGTAATGAGCTCACATAGAAAAAGTATGATGAATAAAAGTTGTTGAGGGTTGACAAACATAGTTTTGGTCATCATTGCAATTAATAGGAAGTAATAAAGAAAGAGAGGTCTTCACATATAGATATACTATCTTGGACATCTTTTATGATTGTGAACACTCATTAAAATATGACATGCTAAAAGAGTTGACGTTGGACAAGGAAGACAACGTAATGGGTTATGTTTTCTTACATCTGAGATAATTTATATTGTCATGGATCATCCAACATGGTTGAGCTTGCCTTTCCCCCTCGTGCTAGCCAAATTCATCGCACCAAGTAGAGATACTACTTGTGCTGCTAAATACCCTTTAACCAGTTTTGCCATCAGAGTCCACCATACCTACCTATGGATTGAGTAAGATCCTCTAAGTAAGTTGTTATCGGTGCAAGCAATAAAAAATGTTCTCTAAATATGTATGACTTATTAGTGTGGGATAAAATAAACTTTATACGATGGGTGATATGGAAGAAATAAAAGCGACAAACTTCATAATAAAGGTCCATATCACAAGTGGCAATATAAAGTGACGTTCCTTCGCATTAAGATTTTGTGCATCCAACCATAAAAGTGCATGACAACCTCTGCTTCCCTCTGCGAAGGGCTTATCTTTTACTTTTATCTCCTACATTGCATAAGAGTCATGGTGATCTTCACCCTTCCTTTTTACATTTTATCCTTTGGCAAGCATAGAATGTTGGAAAGATCCTGGTATATATGGCTAATTGGATGTGAGTTTTCATGAACTATTACCGTTGACATTACCCTTGAGGTAAAACGTTGGGAGGCAAAATCTATAAGCCTCAATCTTTCTCTGTGTCCGATTAAAACTCCATACCCATAAGTATTGCGTGAGTGTCAGCAATTGTGAAAGACTATATGATAGTTGAGTATGTGGACTTGCTAAAAAGCTCTTATATATTGACTCTTTCCTATGTTATGATAAATTGCAATTGCTCCAATGACTGAGATTATAGTTTGTTAGTTTTCAATGAAGTTTACTATTCATACTTGAAATTGTGATTGAATTATTACTCTAGCATAAGAAATTATATGACAAGAATTATGTAAGTTGTTGTTTTAAGAATGATCGTGATGCCCTCATGTCCGTATTTTATTTTTTTATCGACACATCTATCTCTAAACATGTGGACATATTTTTCGATTTCGGCTTTCGCTTATTTTACAAGGTTTACTAGAAGAGGGAGAATACCATTGCATCATGCTTTTATGTCGATAGTTATTGCATTATGGGCTGTTATTACACATTATGTCACAATACTTATGCCTAATCTCTCTTATTTTACAAGGTTTACATGAAGAGGGAGAATACCGGCAGCTGGGATTCTGGGCTAGAAAAGGAGCAAATATTAGAGACCTATTCTACACAGCTCCAAAAGTCCTGAAACTTCATGGAAGACATTTTCAGAATATATAAAAAATACTCAGCGGAAGAGATTCACCAGGGGGCCACACCCTGCCCACGAGGGTGGGGGCGCGCCCTACCCCCCTGGGCGCGCCCCCTACCTCGTGGGCCCCCTGGTGGCCCTCCGATGGCCATCTTCTGCTATATGAAGTCTTTCGATGGGAAAAAATCACAAGCCATCTTCTCGGACGAAACTCCGCCGCCACGAGGCGAAACCTTGGCGGAACCAATCTAGGGCTCTGGCGGAGCTGTTCTGCTGGGGAAACTCCCCTCCCGGAGGGGGAAATCATCGCCATCGCCATCACCAACGCTCCTCTCATTGGGAGAGGGAAATCTCCATCAACATCTTCATCAGCACCATCACCTCTCAAAACCCTAGTTCATCTCTTGTATCCAATTCTTGTCTCCTAGTCCGGGATTGGTGCTAGTAGGTTGCTAGTAGTGTTAATTACTCCTTTTAGTTGATGCTAGTTGGTTTAATTGGTGGAAGATCATATGTTCAGATCCTATATGCATATTAATACCCCTCTGATTATGAACATGTTTATGCTTTATGAGTAGTTACTTTTGTTCCTGAGGACATGGGAGAAGTCTTGCTATTAGTAGTCCTGTGAATTTGGTATTCGTTTGATATTTTGATGAGATGTATGTTGTCTCTCCTCTAGTGGTGTTATGTGAACGTCGACTACATGACACTTCACCATTGTTTGGGCCCAGAGGAAGGCATTGGGGAGTAATAAGTAGATGATGGGTTGCTAGAGTGACAGAAGCTTAAACCCTAGTTTATGCGTTGCTTCGTAAGGGGCTGATTTGGATCCATATGTTTCATGCTATGGTTAGGTTTACCTTAATACTTTTGTTGTAGTTGCGGATGCTTGCAATAGAGGTTAATCATAAGTGCGATGCTTGTCCAAGTAAGGGCAGTACCCAAGCACCGGTCCACCCACATACCAAACTATAAAAGTACCGAAGACGGATCATATGAGCATGATGAAAACTAGCTTGACGATATTCCCATGTGTCCTCGGGAGCGCTTTTCTCTATATAAGAGTTTGTCCAGGCTTGTCCTTTGCTATAAAAAGGATTGGGCCACCTTGCTGCACTTTGTTTACTTTTGTTACTTGTTGCTCGTTACAAATTATCCTATCACAAAACTATCTGTTACCACTTATTTCAGTACTTGCAGAGAATACCTTACTAGAAACCGCTTATCATTTCCTTCTGCTCCTCGTTGGGTTTGACACTCTTACTTATCGAAAGGACCACGATAGATACCCTATACTTGTGGGTCATCACACACTAGGAGCCGAGAGGCGGCGCCCCGGGAGTCGGTGGAATCGCGCGGGTGAGATCCCAGCTGCCGCTCACCCTTGGGCGAACTTCTCTGCCACCTCGCCGTGGACCTCCCCTCCTGGTAACCTGCTACGGCGCTGCATCACTAGGCGATGCGGGATTCGCATGCAAATCGGTGGAGTGGAGGCTCAGCCGCGACGGCGGGCAGGAGGTTGGGCCACGGCAGCGGGGCTCCGACGAGCAGGGAGCATCTTGGCGGTAGAGCTAGATGAAGAGGTAGGTTCGGGGCCACCAGTCTCATGGGGCGGGTGATGGATGTCGTATCTAGGGTGGGAGCGGCATGGCGGCTAGTTCCCGGGGCAGTGGGTGCAAGGGCCGGGGAACCGCAGCGGCGGCTTCAGGATTTGTTGCGGGCGTGGGGAGGTTGGGCGGGGAAGGTCGGGGTGGTGGGTGCTTTTTTCGCTGTCAGGAGTTCGGGAGGGTCCAGTCGGCGCCTATATAAGGGAGTTGTGATCCAAATAGTTATTCTAATCCGAGGATTAGAATAGTGTTGTCCTATATATATAGGCGCCTATATATAGTGCTGTCCTATATATATATATATATACTGCACATCATCTCCATCATCATTATCAGTACATCCTGCGTAGGTGAGTTAGGATGCACTTGATCCCAGAAAGGTATCCATCCTTCAAACCAGAGGAGTGCTTCAAACTAACAACAATACATAATATCCAACAAAAGAGGGTCATGCTACAACAGCAGAATACATGGCTCAGCCTAGATATCAGTATGAATCAAGTTGTGCATATTTGCTGTTGGCATGAACCACATCGCCGCATGTTGGGTTTGTAAAAGCCATCCATTGCATGGAAGCTTGATGCTTTTCACACACTGAAGATTATCTGGCAACAAGCTTTGTCGACGAATCTCTGGATATGGTGATTCATGAAACCCATGGTATGATGTGTAAACACAGTCCCCCTGGCGAATGGAAGTTGCATAGCACGGTAATCATCACCAGTGATATGATTGATGATTGGTTGGCTGATCGAATAATTGAGCCCGAGGAAAATGGAGTGGTTGCCGAGGCTGTAAACCCGCCTCCAGTTGAATACGCCTGGCCCAACGGAGCTGGGATCTTTCTCGAACATGAAGTAGCCATAGCCATCAATGTCACGAACGCCCCAGGCATTGTACTGCATGTGGTTTGATGTAATGGTTTGGTCAATTTGGTACGTGCGAATGAGCATCAAATGACCGCCGTCAGCTGAACGAGCGATAAACCACCACCCATCGGCTGGTATGATTCCAGGTCCTGGAATCATGAAGGCCAGCGCATTTGCGTCTGCTGCAACAAGATAAATTGGAGACCAAAAGGATAAAAATAAACAATCATGTTCAGAGTATGTGTGGAATTTAGATTATTATAACAGTGACACATATCATAGACAGAGAATTGCAATGCCGTGGTCATAATCATACCCCAAGTTAAAAAATAAGCCAATGGCTTTCATATTCTAGCAATATGTCATGGTTCAAACATCATGTAACAATGAGAGGAAAACAGCTATGACAGAGCCTACTCATATTTTACCATAGCACTTACCACTACTGTTCTCATATCAACTCTAAGCAATAACATGCGTTGTTATAAAAATCATGGAAATGAGAGTAACATATAGCAATCATGATGTTATGCTCATAATATCTGTTCTAACAACCATTAGATGCCAATTGTTCTCATATCAACTCTAACAATAATATGTGTGGTCATAAAAATCTAGGAAATGAGAGGAACATATAGCAATGATGTGGTTATAGACATACTATCTATTCTAAATTTGTAACAGTGAACAGGCAGTCGTATTCATAAGGTAAAGATGAGATGAGATAAAACAATTACACGATGATAGATTCCACTAGTATAGGCAGCTAATCTGTGCGTTGACCACGTAAACGATGCCATCGTGCACTATAGCATCCGACAGAAATGTTGCCTCAACAAGATTGACGATGAGCCATAACCATGTATGGTGACCGGATTCCAGATAGACTATTCCCATGTTGAACAAGGCAATGAGCTTGTAATCCATGTACTCTTCTGATGGTGTGGGCACTTCACAGATTACAACTTTCAGCAAACAGAGGTCGAGCCAAAAGCTCGTAGTAGGCAGGAGTGTCCGGCGGGCCGCGAGGCTCGATGGCGGCGGTATCCAACGATGGAAGGGTGATCTCTCGCAGGGTGTAGATATCCATGAGACGCCACGGACTACCGGATTGGTGGATTAGGATGATCTAGTTGGCCTTCATGCCCGCCCAGTAGTGGCCGCGCATGAAGGACAGGTGGGCGGGTAGTGGTAGCATGTCGAGGGGAACCATGTCAACCTCCATATGATCTTCAAGTTGGTGTCTGGGCCACCTGTGAGGATCGGGCATCAACAAGCAGGGTGTCTTGAAAAGAGCCGGCCGGTCGGAGACGAGTCGACGGTACAAAGACACTGAGCATGCGGCCAGACGGACGGTGCTGAGTAGGTCCATACGATTACAAATCTGCTCCAAGAGAACATCAGGGAGGGAATTCCAATTGCGGCTCTGCGTGTCAGTCGGTTCTGCCATTGGGGTTTTCGGTGCCTGCGAGCCAGCGGGGAAGTGGATTTGAGCGAGCGAGCGAAGAAGCTTCTCCTCGTGTGTCCGACCAGTGAGCGGGGGGATATGGTACGCAGGAGCTACCAAGGAAGATAGCGTGGGCGGGCGAGCAGTGAGCGGGGGGAAATGGTGTGCGGCCGGTGATGGGGAAGAGAGGAGGAAGAAGAGTGGAAGACGGGGAAGAAATTGCATTAAATCTCAATTCTACTACTACTACCAGGATATACCGTCCTTCGGAGTGTAAATAGTTACACTGATGACATGTGGGTCTACCACAAGAGGGCCCATATGTCAGTTAATGGAGGACAGAAGCGTGCTCTACTGGCAAACATGATGGCAATACTGGGTAAGGCTGATTTAGCAACACCAACACGCTGGTTCAGCTTATTAATTAAGCGTCCCATCTGCTGCAGCGTGTAGTGTGACTTCACTACAAAGACTAGTTGAATAGTTCTCTCTGACCGAGATGGGGAATAATGGATTGCGAAGACTTCCTTTCTACATTATCCCTATGCCTCTACGCTCACTTCACTCATTTTGCTCCGTACGTAGTCACTTGTTGAAATCTCTAGAAACACAAATACCCCGTATTTGGGAACAGAGGGAGGATTTTACTCCGTATTTGGGAACAGAGGGAGTATCACCATATGGAGGGAACAAAGGAAGCTTGAAATATGAACATGTCAATGGGAGGGAGTAAGCCCCATGCATGCAACATGCAACACTCACACGTACACATGGACGCACGCAACACTCACGCACCCATGCGGCACATAGCACATGATGCAACACACACGCTCACGCTCAAGTGCTCAACCTACGTCCGTGAAAGACTATACATTTAGAGATTTACACATTGACCAAGGCATAATTAACGCCAAAAAGTAGCAGACTTATGTGTGCATGAGACCATTGAGAGAAGAAGATTAAATGAAGGTCGCTGCATGTTGTAATTAAGGATAGACATGTAGCCTATACCTAGAGCACAAGTTGGTGCATTAGTCAATCAATATCGATTTAGATTAAAGGCTAAATGCATTGGAAGTGTAGATGTACTACACACTTTGTTTTTTAGCCGATGTACACTCTTTGTTGGAAGACCGAGGGAGCACATGTGCATGCACTCACATACACAGCCAGGGTGGTTCGCGCGCAAGGGTTGGACTCCTATCGCGCCTGTGTAAAGTTTTGTTTAACTAATTTCTTTGCTCTGCCAACTGACAAGTGGGACCCAGAAACCAGGTGACAATTTAACCAGTCAACAAAGTGCCACGTCGACTATGTGGCCGGTCAGTAGGGTGCAATACGGTGCTCTACGATGAGCTAGTGATCGTATAATCACCGCAAAACTATATATAGTGACCGTAAAGAGCGTATTGTTACATACGTTGACCACCAATGTATTTTTCTCGTTTCAAATTAGGCCATATTAACCGGAAAGGACGTAGTATGGACTAGTACTAGTACTGCTTTGATGTGTCCCGTCAACTTGCCGAACGAGGAGAAGCTTGCTTACTACGCCTCTCCCTCGCCCACGTGTGCGGTGGTTCGTAGGACAAGGAGAGGGTTTTGACTACAGCGCCCTCTCCCTCACCCCCGCCCTTGCGGTGGACGTGCAACAGTTCAATCAGTGTCAGATTGCCAAAAGCATATTGTACTGTAGTATCATCATTGTTGGACCTTCCGAAGAGGCGAAGAGCCAAGTGCAAGGTTCACACGAGTACGAACTGTTGAACCTCTCGAAGAGGCAAAGAGCCAAGCGCAAGGTTTTATAGGAGTTGTCGTCATAGTAGGAGTGTACTACAACTATAGCAAACGATGCTACTGTATGATGCTGCCACGTCGCGTATATCCAAAGTTGTGCCACCTTTTTTTCTCAAAGAGTGTGTTGGAGCCCGTGCAACAACCACACAAGTTGCACGTACACATAACACATTTACTAGTAATAAATTCTAAAGGACAAATGTCAGTATGCCACACAAGTTCATCTCCAATTCATGTGATAAATTTGTGCACGACTAGTCTACATATATTCACAGCGCTACCGTCCACAATTTACCGTACTCCACTTACACATTATAGATGGGCTAAATGTCCTCCTCTAGGTTCCAGTCCCAGGTGTTCTTCATGGATGGCACGATCCATAGTGGTGGGCAACGGGAATCATTGTCGCAGCTTTCTAGTCCGGTTCCATGCGATGGAGACTCTTCCAAGCTGAAGCGGCATAAATCAGGGATAGCGTGTCCCAGCATGTCATTCATCCGGCGGTGCGCACTGAAGACACAACCATGCTTCATGAATGGCAGGCCTTCCGTGTCGTGCACGGAAGGTGGCATCCGCTTCACAATGGGGTAGTTGTCCCCAATGAAAGGTGAGTACTCTCCAAGAGTGTTCCTCGGCACCCACGTAGCATCACGGGGGTCAAACTCGGTGCCGTTCATCTGGTACACGCGGCATCTCAGATCTGGACACATGGCGATGTACATAGTCAAGGTCCATGCATAATAATGGTGTGCTCAAATATGGCGGTCAGTAATACTGTGCAGCAAATAGTACTACTCCGGTGTAGAGGAAGTAAATTAACTGGCTTATTATATATAGCCACTCTTGGCTACATGGATGAGATAGTAAGACATGGAAAAACAAAAATGGTGGCAGCTAGTGGGTTCAAGTCTTCAACGGCCTAGCTAGCTATACGCGTCCTCCAAGGAAAAAAGTACTCCTACTAGTACATAAGTAGAGTACTAGTACAACAATGAAAGAGAAGGCGAGAGGGTTAAAAAATGGAATACCTGGGTAGATGGTGACAGTCCGATCGTGGTAGAATGTGTGACCATGTTGCACATCAGTGGTACCATGGGTAACGACTGCTAAGATAGTTGATCCCAATATGCCAAAGTCAGCTACAAGGTTCCAGGTTCGACCGAATCGCGGATGCAAATGCACATCCAGGATCGGCGATCTTATTTTGATCGCGGGATGACTGGTCCCTCCAAAATAATGGAGTACTGTTAGGGATGCAAATGATGGTTTGTGCATTCCATTTGTAATCTCCCGTACCATAGGATGGCAACCAGATGAAACAAGTCCCCTGGCTTGTCACTGCGAAGATGCGGCCTAGATGGCGCACGGCGTCTTCGAACGTGTAGGGGTACAAATTTGCCGCCGCCAACATGCGCCAGCCTCTGGCGTTACTTCCTCTTGCATTTATGCAATCCTTATGTCCAACACCGCGATGAGATAGTAATCGTCGTAGACACGTCGCTTTGTCGGCGGGTCCGCAATTGCTATCTTCTTCAATCTCATGTAGGCATCATCATACGTATTCAAGCCCAGCCAGTCCGGAAGGCTGATCCCAATGGTGGAGAAGGGGTCTTCCCGAACGGCCGCACTGCTGTGGATGTTGTGCAAAATGATGGTGGTATTCGGTCAGAGGTATGCAAGCCAATCTTCGTTGGCACCGACCCAGACCTATATATAAGACGGTGGGCAGCGGAGAAATTACGGGATGGAAATGGAATAACTAAGTACTACATGATCAAACTCCATTACTGACCTGCTCATCGGAAAAAATCCGACTACCTCTCAACATCGGCAACTCTAGTGGAGTCAACATGCAACCATGGCCAGGGAGCGGTGGACTGTTCGAAGGATTGTCCCATTGAAGAACCTTCTCCTTGAGGAAGCATGGAAGACCAACAAGCATGGTCTTTTCCCAAGCCTTTTTAAGCACCGTCTTGAAAAAGTTGGTGCAGGAAGCACCGAGTCTTGTGGTGGTGAGGACGTCGGAGCGGCGTGCGATTTCTTCTAGAGGATCGTCGTCCTAGGTCTCCCATCCTCGACGAGGAGGAGAACTGCCTGGCGAATCCATGGGAGCAGCAACGAACTGCCTTCTCTTCGGGGGGGACTGGCGAGGAGGAGATAAGAGCGTAGTAACCGCGGGGCCTCGTCCCTTCCAACTATAGATCGTTCCTTAGCGAAGGGGTGAGGCTATTATTTACTACTAGTACTAGCATTATTGGACCTTGTGGGATTGCATTATACTGTAAATAATAGCACTAGTAAGAAATTTTTGGCACTAGCTAGTAGTTTTTGGCGTCCATTAAGATATTTTGGGTATGTTTTTGCTATTTTTTGTACATGCCAACTAGTGTCAAAACATGTCTTACATTACGTGACGGAGGAGTACGTACTCGTTCTGTAGCAGTACTAGTACTACTTTCTCAACTAGTAGTGCGATGTATTGTACTTCTAGTATAGTGCACCAGTTTTGAACTCTTGAATCTCAGGGCCAAGGAGCTACAGTTGGAAGTGGAGGGTAATACGTACTGTTCTCTAGAACCATCGTTGTACTATCAATGCAGGGAAAGTACACCTGCGTAGTGGCCTAGTGGGTACTCTCAGTGCTCTATTCAGCCGCTCCTCTCACGTAGCTGGCCTACTCAGCCACTCCTCTCACGCACACACTAGCAGCCTGTTTATCAGCGACGGTTACTACGGGGCCAGAACATTTCAGTTATTTGATACATCGAGACTAGGCTTTTCGCTTCCATTTGTGGAGGTGTAATGGATCTCGTCGAACTTTGTTAGTAGTTCCTTCTTTATGAATGAGATGAAGCAAAGCTTTTGCCTCCGTTTCAAAAAAAACACGTCAAGAGGAATTTCTTTTATAGTAGAGCCGATAATGGAGTGAAGTCCATGCATGCAACGCTACAAGCTACAAAGTAGTAGTAGAGCACTTTACATATAGAGCCATATTGCACAGTTCCCAATGCCCCGCCAGGCTTTTCCGCCTCCTCGGGCTTAGTTAGTATGCTTGAAGTATTATTATTTTTATGTCAATATGAACTTTTATCTTGAATCTTTCGGATCTGAATATTCATGCCACAATTAAGAATAATCACACTGAAATTATGCCAAGTAGCACTCCGCATCAAAAATTCTGTTTTTATCATTTACCTACTCGAGGAAGAGCAGGAATTAAGCTTGGGGATGCTGATACGACTCGAACGTATCTATAATTTTTGATTGCTCCATGCTATATTATCAACTGTTTTGTATGTTTATGGGCTATATTATCCACTTTTATATCATTTTTGGGACTAACCTATTAACCCAGAGCCAAGTGCCAGTTTCTGTTTTTACCTTGTTTTAGAATATCGTAGAAAAGGAAAACCAAACGGAGTTCAATTGACCTGAACCTTCACGGAACTTATTTTTGGATCAGAAGGAACCAGGGAGACTTGGAGTCTATGTCAATGAAGCTTCGAGGAGGCTATGAGGTAGGGGGCGCGCCCTCCACCCTCATGGCCCCCCTGGCGTACTTCTTCCGCCTATATATCTCCATATACCCTAAAACGATCGGGGAGCACAATAGATCGGGAGTTCCGGCGCCAGAAGCCTCCGTAGCCACCGTAAACCAATCTAGACCCTCTCCGGCACCCTGCCGGAGGGGGGGAATCCCTCTCCGGTGGCCATCTTCATCATCCCGGTGCTCTCCATGGCGAAGAGGGAGTAGTTCTCCCTCGGGGCTGAGGGTATCTACCTGTAGCTATGTGTTTGATCTCTCTCTCTCTCACTCACTCTCTCTCTCTCATGTTCTTGAGGTGATACGATCTTGATGTATCGCGAGCTTTGCTATTATAGTTGGATCCTATGATGTTTTCTCCCCCCCCTCTACTCTTTTGTAATGGATTGAGTTTCCCCCTTGAAGTTATCTTATCGAATTGAGTCTTTATAGATTTGAGAACACTTGATGTATGTCTTGCCGTGCATATCTGTGGTGACAATGGGATACCACGTGATTCACTTGATGTATGTTTTGGTGATCAACTTGCGGGTTCCTCCCATGAACCTATGCATAGGGGTAGGCACATGTTTTTGTTGTGATTCTCCGGTAGGAACTTTGGGGCACTCTTTGAGGTTTTATGTGTTGATTGAATAGATGAATCTGAGATTGTGTGATGCATACCGTATAATCGTACCCACGGATACTTGAGGTGACATTAGGGTTTTGGTTGATTTGTGTCTTAAGGTGTTATTCTAATACGAACTCTAGGGCTATTTGTGACACTTATAGGAATTGCCCAACAGATTGATTGGAAAGAATAACTTTGAGGTGGTTTAGTACCCTACCATAATCTCTTCGTTTGTTCTCCGCTATTAGTGACTTTGGAGTGACTCTTTGTTGCATGTTGATGGATAGTTATGTGATCCAATTATGTTATTATTGTTGAGAGAACTTGCACTAGTTAAAGTATGAACCCTAGACCTTGTTTCCTAGCATTGCAATACCGTTTATGCTCACTTTTACCATTAGTTACCTTGCTGTTTTTATATTTTCAGATTACAAAAACTATCATCTACTATCCATATACCACTTGTATCACCATCTCTTCGCCGAACTAGTGCACCTATACAATTTACCATTGTATTGGGTTTGTTGGGGACACAAGAGACTCTTTGTTATTTGGTTGCAGGGTTTCTTGAGAGAGACCATCTTCATCCTACGCCTCCTATGGATTGATAAACCTTAGGTCATCCACTTGAGGGAAATTTGCTACTGTCGTACAAACCTCTGCACTTGGAGGCCCAACAACGTCTACAAGAAGAAGGTTGTGTAGTAAACATCAAGCTCTTTTCTGGCGCCGTTGCCGGGGAGGTTAGCACTTGAAGGTATATCTTTAGATCTTGCAATCGAGTCTTTTAGTTTTTTGTTTTAGCACTAGTTTAGTTTATAAAAGAAAATTAAAAAATAATTAAGTTTGTCTCGTATGCTTCATCTTTTTAATATCTTTCGTGAGTATGATGGAAAGGATACTTGTGCTCAAGTGCTAGAAGAAGAAATCTATAAAATGTTTGGCACTAAATATTTGAATGATGAGCATGATTGCAATGTTGTTAGTATGAATTCCTTGAATATCCATGATGCTAATGATATGCAAAGCCACAAGCTTGGGGAAGCTATGTTTGATAAAGATGATATTTTTTGTCCCCCAAGTTTTGATGAGCAAATTTATTATGATGAAAGCATGCCTCCTATCTATGATGATTATTGTGATGACACGTATGCTTTAAAGAATAATGATAACCATGAAACTTGTCATCTTGATCTTAATTTTCAATCACATTATAGTTATTTTGTTGAGTTTGCTCCCACTATTATTCATGAGAAAAATTTTGCTTGTGTGGAGAGTAGTAAATTTTCTATGCTTGTAGATCATGAAAAGAATGGTTTAGGTGCTGGTTATATTGTTGAATTCATTCATTATGCTACTTAAAATTATTATGAGGGAGGAATATATGCTTGTAGGAATTGCAATAATATCAAGTTTCCTCTCTATGCGCTTAAAATTTTGAAGTTATGCTTGTTTTACCTTCCTATGCAAGTTGATCCTTGTTCCCACAAGTTGTTTTCTCACAAAATCCCTATTCATAGGAAGTGGGTTAGACTTAAATGTGCTAGTCATATTCTTCATGATGCTCTCTTTATGTTTCAATTCTTATCTTTTATGTGAGCATCATTGAAATCATCATGCCTAGCTAGGGGCGTTAAACGATAGCGCTTGTTGGGAGGCAACCCAATTTTATTTTAGTTCCTTGATTTTTTTTCCTGTTTAGTAATAAATAATTCATCTAGCATATGTTTAGATGTGGTTTTATGCTTTTAATTAGTGATCGTGCCAACTAGAACCTTTGGGAAGACTTGGGGAAAGTCTTTGCGATCATGCTGTAAAAAACAGAAACTTTAGCGCTCACGAGAATTGCTGCCATTTTTATTTGGGGAGTGCTATTTAGTTAATTATTTTTTAATATGATTAATAGAGAAATTACTCAGGTCCAGCAATTTATTTGAGAATTTTATGAGTTCCATAAGTAAATAAATTAGGTTTAACACCAATATAAATAAATAATGAGTTCATTACAGTACCTTGAAGTGGTTATTTATTTTCTTATACTAACGGAGCTTACGAGTTTTCTGTTAAGTTTTGTGTTGTGAAGTTTTCAAGTTTTGGGTAAGGATTCGATGGACTATGGAATAAGGAGTGGAAAGAGCCTAAGCTTGGGGATGCCCAAGGCACCCCAAGGTAATATTCAAGGATAGCCAAGATCCTAAGCTTGGGGATGCCCCGGAAGGCATCCCCTCTTTCGTCTTCGTTCATCGGTAACTTTACTTGGAGCTATATTTTTATTCACCACATGATATGTGTTTTGCTTGGAGCGTCAATTTATTTTGTTAATATTTTCTTTCTGTTATTTAGAACAATGTTTTGCATCTTTTGTTTCAATAAAAGTGGCATTGATAGCCTTTACTATGCCTATTTTAGAAGTCCACATGTTGCTGTTTGAAAACAGAAAGTTTACCGCTGTTGCAATAATTCCCTAGAAAAGTCAGAATGTGATAAAATGTTGAAACCTTTTGCATATTAAGCTCTGATAAATTTATTACAGTGGGAATTTTCTTTAATAATTTTTTGAGCTAGGGAAGTATGGATCTTGCTGCACTCTTTACAGACTGTCCTGTTTAGGCAGATTGCTGTTATATTTGCATTGTTTGCATATGTTTGCTTCTTTAATGATTCTATTTGAGGATAGGACTATTAAGTATGCAGAGGAATTTAGTATGCAATGTTGAAAAATAATTTTAGTGATTTGCTACAGTAGAGTATGATAAGGTTTTTGCAATGATTTATACTAACTTATCTCACGAGTCCTTGTTGAGTTTTGTGTGGATGAAGCTTGTGAGATTTAGGGAGACCGTGATATGAGAGGAATTAAGGAGACACAAAAGCTCAAGCTTGGGGATGCCCAAGGCATCCCAAGATAATATTTCAATAAGTCTCAAGCATCTAAGCTTGGGGATTCCCCGATTGGCATCCCACCTTTCTTCTTCAACAACTATCAGTTAGTTTCGGTTGATCCTAAGTTTTTGCTTCTTCACATGATGTTTGCCATTCTTAGAATGCCATTTTATTTAGTTTTGCTTGCTGTTTGAATAAAATACCAAGATCTGAAATTCCTAAATGTTAGAGAGACTTCACATAGTTGCATAATTATTTGACTACTCATTGATCTTCACTTATATCTTTTGGAGTAGTTTGTTGTTGCACTAGTGCTTCACTTATATCCTTTTAGAGCACGGTGGTGGTTTTATTTTGTAGAAATAAATGAACTCTCATGATTCACTTAGATTATTTTGAGAGTCTTAAACAGCATGGTAATTTGCTTAATCCTAATATGCTAGGTATTCCAGAATAGTAAAAACTTTCTTATGAGTGTGTTGAATACTAAGAGAAGTTTGATACTTGATGATTGTTTTGAGATATGGAGATAATAATATCAAAGTCGTGCTAGTTGATTAGTTGTGAATTTGAGAAGTGCTTTTGTTGAAGTTTGCAAGTCCCGTAGCATGCACGTATGGTAAATGTTATGTAACAAATTTGAAACATGAGGTGTTATTTGATTGTCTTCCTTATGAGCGGCGGTCGGGGATGAGCGATGGTCTTTTCCTACCAATCTATCCCCCTTGGAGCATGCGCGTAGTACCGAGGTTTTTGATGACTTGCAGATTTTTGCAATAAGTATGTGAGTTCTTTATGACTAATGTTGAGTCCATGGATTATACGCACTCTGACCCTTCCATCCTTGCTAGCCTCTTCGGTACCGTGCATTGCCCTTTCTCACATTGAGAGTTGGCGCAAACTTCGCCAGTGCATCCAAACCCCGTGATACGATACGCTCTGTCAGATATAAATGTCCTTATATCTTCCTCAAAACAGCCACCATACCTACCTATTATGGCATTTCCATAGCCATTCCGAGATATATTGCCATGCAACTTTCCACCATTCCGTTCATCATGACACATTCATCATTGTCATATTGCTTAGCATGATCATGTAGTTGACATAGTATTTGTGCAAAGCCACCGTTCATAATTCTTTCATACATGTCACTCTTGATTCATTGCATATCCCGGTACACCACCGGAGGCATTCATATAGAGTCATAATTTGTTCTAGTATCGAGTTGTAATCATTGAGTTGTAAATAAATAGAAGTGTGATGATCATCATTTTCTAGAGCATTGTCCCAAGTGAGGAATAAAAAAAGGCCATAAAAAAGAGAAGGCCCCAAAAAAGAGAAAGGCCATAAAAAAGAGAAGGCCCCAAAAAATGAGAGAAAAAGAGAGAAGGGACAATGCTACTATCCTTTGCCACACTAGTGCTTCAAATTAGCACCATAATCCTCATGATAGAAAGTCACTTGTTTTGTCACTTTCATATACTAGTGGGAATTTTTCATTATAGAACTTGGCTTGTATATTCCAACAATGGGCCTCCTCAAGTGCCCTAGGTCTTCGTGAGCAGGCAAGTTGGATGCACACCCACTTAGTTTCTTTTGTTGAGCTTTCATACACTTATAGCTCTAGTGCATCCGTTGCATGGCAATCCCTACTCCTTGCATTAACATCAATCGATGGGCATCTCCATATCCCATTGATTAGCCTCGTTGATGTGAGACTTTCTCTTTTTTTGTCTTCTCCACATAACCCCCTCATCATATTCTATTCCACCCATAGTGTTATATCCATGGCTTGCGCTCATGTATTGTGTGAAGGTTTATGAGTTTGAGATTACTAAAGTATGAAACAATTGCTTGGCTTGTCATCGGGGTTGTTCATGATGAGAGCATTCTTGTGTGACGAAAATGGAGCATGACTAAACTATATGATTTTGTAGGGATGAACTTTCTTTGGCCATGTTATTTTGAGAAGACATGATTTCTTAGTTAGTATGCTTGAAGTATTATTTTTTTATGTAAATATGAACTTTTATCTTGAATCTTTCGGATCTGAATATTCATGCCATAATTAAGAAGAATCACACTGAAATTATGCCAAGTAGCACTCCGCATCAAAAATTCTCTTTTTATCATTTACCTACTCGAGGACGAGCAGGAATTAAGCTTGGGGATGCTGATACGTCTCCAACGTATCTATAAATTTTGATTGCTCCATGCTATATTATCTACTGTTTTGGATGTTTATGGGCTTTATTATACACTTTTATATCATTTTTGGGACTAACCTATTAACCCAGAGCCCAGTGCCAGTTTCTTTTTTTACCTTGTGTTAGAATATCGCAAAAAAGGAAAACCAAACGGAGTCCAATTGACCTGAAACTTCACGGAACTTATTTTTGGATCAGAAGCAACCAGGGAGACTTGGAGTCTACGTCAAGGAAGCTTTGAGGAGGCCACGAGGTAGGGGGCGCGCCCACCCCCCTAGGGCGCGCCCTCCACCCTCGTGGGCCCCTCATGGCCCCCCTGACGTACTTCTTCCGCCTATATATCTCCATATACCCTAAAAACATCTAGGAGCACAATAGATCGGGAGTTCCGCCGCCAGAAGCCTCCGTAGCCACCGAAAACCAATCTAGACCCGTTCCGGCACCCTGCCGGAGGGGGGGAATCCCTCTCCGGTGGCCATCTTCATCATCCCGGTGCTCTCCATGACGAGTAGGGAGTAGTTCTCCCTCAGGGCTGACGGTATGTACTAGTAGCTATGTGTTTGATCTCTCTCTCGTGTTCTTGAGGTGATATGATCTTGATGTATCGCGAGCTTTGCTATTATAGTTGTATCCTATGATGTTTTCTCCCCCCTCTACTCTCTTGTAATGGATTGAGTTTCCCCTTTGAAGTTATCTTATCAGATTGAGTCTTTATAGATTTGAGAACACTTGATGTATGTCTTGCCGTGCATATTTGTGGTGACAATGGGATACCACATGATTCACTTGATGTATGTTTTGGTGATCAACTTGCGGGTTCTGCCCATGAACCTATGCATAGGGGTTGGCACACGTTTTTGTCGTGATTCTCCGGTAGGAACTTTGGGGCACTCTTTGAGGTTCTATGTGTTGATTGAATAGATGAAACTGAGATTGTGTGATGCATATCGTATAATCATACCCACAGATACTTGAGGTGACATTGGAGTATCTAGGTGACATTAGGGTTTTGGTTGATTTGTGTCTTAAGGTGTTATTCTAGTACGAACTCCAGGGCTGTTTGTGACACTTATAGGAATAGCCCAACGGATTGATTGGAAAGAGTAACTTTGAGGTGGTTTCGTACCCTACCATAATCTCTTCGTTTGTTCTCCGCTATTAGTGACTTTGGAGTGACTCTTTGTTGCATGTTGAGGGATAGTTATGTGATCCAATTATGTTATTATTGTTGAGAGAACTTGCACTAGTGAAAGTATGGACCCTAGGCCTTGTTTCCTAGCATTGTAATACCGTTTATGCTCACTTTTATCATTAGTTACCTTGCTGTTTTTATATTTTCATATTACAAAAACTATCATCTACTATCCATATACCACTTGTATCACCATCTCTTCGCTGAACTAGTGCACCTATACAATTTACCATTGTATTGGGTGTGTTGGGGACACAAGAGACTCTTTGTTATTTGGTTGCAGGGTTGCTTGAGAGAGACCATCTTCATCCTACGCCTCCTACGGATTGATAAACCTTAGGTCAACCACTTGAGGGAAATTTGCTACTGTCCTACAAACCTCTGCACTTGGAGGCCCAACAACGTCTACAAAAAGAAGGTTGTGTAGTAGACATCAGCCAACCCTGTCATAAATGGGTTTAAACTAACCTAATTGGTACCCCCTCTATCCCATAATATAAGATGTTTTTGCAAGCTAAACTAGCTTGCAAAAACGTCTTATATTGTGGGACGGAGGGAGTACTAGGTAGTAGTTTTTGGCGTGGATTAAGAAATTTTGGGTATGTTTTTGCTATTTTTTGTACAATAGATTCTTCCTAGGGCTGGTTGAAAGTGGTAGTTTTTTGTTAAATACTCTACATATTGTAAGTAGGCGTGAAAGTTATGCTTTGGAACCCAATAAGCAAGGCTAGTTACATAGTGCATATGTGTACATGATTGAAAGTAAATATCAACCATGAGTGACTAATATCTTGATGGAAAACTCGAAACTATGGAATACTAGGAAAAAAATTGCATGGTTGGAAATACTAGCAATGTTCATGTGTGTTGCAATGAATCATAATTAGAATAATACTTATTCACAAACTTGATACAAAACACTCTAATTTTGATATACATATATCAAAAGAGATATATTATGTTTCAATTAGAATATATTCCTTGTGCTGTTTTGGTGAGGTCAGGGAGGGATGTGGTTGGTTTTAAGATACTAATTATGCGTTTTTCTGCAAATTGGTAGACAAGTGGGATGTTGGTGAGAAAAGGCAACAACTTACCTCACAGTCATTAGATGTAGATCTAATGGTCACAAACGACGGATGGCAGACACACCATCATCACCAACTTAGTCTTCTGCAGGAGTACTAGCAAGATTCGTGCATTGCACGGAACATCAAGATGCATTTTTTATAAAACACTTGTTGTGATTGACCCATGCGGGAGTAATCCCATGTGTAAAAACTAATGACATCTCGAGAAATAGGAGATAAGGTGAAGAGGAGTGGGGCTTGGTGGTGATTGGTGGTCGGACTGAGCGGAGGCATGGGGATTGACGACGCCGGCAGCGGCCACCAGGCCAGTTTGTTCCAGAGGCTTCCTTTCTTAATTTCTCAACAATGAGGTTGTTGGATATAAGGATGAACGAGGGAAGGCCTTGTCTGCAAATGTGGAGAGGGGTGCGGGTATCTATTAGTTTAATTTCCACCCGTCAGATATAGACCGGACGGTCAATATTGCAAGATGGCACTCGTACCATCATCGCCAACTTGGTTTTTTATAAGAGAAGAAATATAAGTATGGAGATACAAACGTATTATCGATACTTGTTTCCGTAAACCAGCATCTACATTCTATTCAACGCCTCGGCATGTGAGGCCTTAGCCCAATGAACTCTCGACCGTGTAAACAAAGGTTTTCCTGTCGCCGATAAGGAGGGGGTGACGGCGGCGCGATTTTTGGCTTGCTCTAGTCCTAGTAGTCATACTAGGTGGTCTAAGCACGTGTAGATTTATTCTTTTTCACGTCTCGTGTTCTCCGTACTGCCACGACTGTTGATGAATAGACGGTAAGTTATTCACGGGGAAACCCTTGTTGAGCGTGTTTGCGAGAGAGAGAGAGAGAGATAGTGTGCGTGTGTGATATTTCTAGAGACTGAGGCAATGATAACATATTCTTTGTTTCTATGTGTGTGGAGGATAGAGAGAGACATGTACATGGGGCTTTGTGTTGTGTAACATGGAGACACATATACA
Source organism: Triticum urartu (assembly GCF_003073215.2). NCBI lineage: Eukaryota > Viridiplantae > Streptophyta > Magnoliopsida > Poales > Poaceae > Triticum > Triticum urartu. The sequence goes on along the minus strand of NC_053022.1, from coordinate 379,260,320 downwards.
TAATTATAGAGTGAGTGTGTGAGATACACATGCGGACATGGGGAGAGATGAGGATCCAGATTAATGGGTGTTTGTGCGTGTCTGTGTGTGTTTGTGCGCGCGTTTGTGTGTGAGACGGAGTGTGTGTATGTGGAGTAGAGATACCACTAATGATGTAAACCTAGTATAAGGGAAGGGGGAATGGTGTGACATGTGTAGTAGCGGGATAGCATGGGTGTGGGCGGGGGGAGCGGACTATTTGGAAGAGACATTGAGTGTGTGTGGGAGAGGGGTGTGAGAGCGCGCGCGAGAGAGAGAGCTAGCGACGGAGAGAGAGAGAGAGAGAGAGAGTGAGAGAGAGAGAGGGGAAGAGAGGGGGCGTTTGTGTCCATAAATGGCGTATAGATAGGGAAACAATGTTGATGTTGTTTGAAATTGGCCTATGTACGGAGACGCAAGGGAAGCGAGTCATCGTGTGTGAGATAGGGACTTCATTCATAGATCTAGAATAGATGGTGTAGAGAACAATGTGCGAGATCGAGAACAATGATACATTAGGGAGCTATGGATAGAAAGAGGAGAGTGGTGCACAAGGAGACAAAGTGTGCTTGTTTGCAGTAGGGATGGTGTGTGAGGTGAGTGTGCGAGAACCACATAACTAGGGAGATAGACGTTTGGTGGTGACGTTTTGTGTGTGTATGGGAAAGATACACTCTACATAGTGCGTGTGCTTGGGAAAGAGAGATGCCAAGAGACCTAGCTAGAGAGTGGGGGAAGAGATGTGTGCATGCCCAAGAGACCAAGTGATAGAGACCTATATTGGGGTCCGGACTTTAGAAGAGAGAGGGGTGTTAATGTGCTCGTGTGTTGGTGTTTGGGGGAGAGAATGACTTCTCTGTGTGTGGGGGGGGCGACGAGGGGGTGGCTTCAGATAAAGAGTGAGGTGTCTATATTTGAGGGACTTTAGTGTAATTGAGATATACATGGTCAGTAGTGTGTGCACTCATGGTTGATCAATTTGTTTCACAGTTTGGACTATGAGATAACGACACTTTTGAACATGCGTGATATACCTTGATGTACCAGAATTACAATCCTAAGATTGGAATTTTGGAATTCGACTCCATCATTAGCTTTTGTAATTCATTTAAACGGAGGTACATTTTTTAAGCCAGGATTTTGTAATTTCAAATTCATATATCAAACCTAGAGATATACACATACGGGCATGTTCAAACTTTATATTCATACACATACACATTTTTGCTTTTGTCATCATATTTAGTATAAACACATTTGGAATTTCATTTGAATTGGACCGTATGATGGTATTTCCTTGTAGTAGCTCAATGATCCATATTTGGATTGAATGGACAATCTAATTTTCGAGTTGGAGACATTGATTTTCAAAACTTGAACTTTTTATTGCGTGCAAAACAAACAAATTCTTGGCCATGATATCATAGTCGGCCGTACAAGAGCGGAATATAATTTCAGGCGCCAAAATCTTTCAAACTTTCCGCTCACATCGAAATATCTTGCGCCCGAAAGTTTAGCCCTGTGATATTCCTGTTTTACCCCTGCCAGATGAACGGAAAAGGGCTGCTTTGGTAACTCCATTGTTCCCTAGAGCCCCTCCCCTTCCCCTCCCCAACCCCCCCAACCACGGCAAGACGCCGAATCTAGTCCTCCGCCGCAGCGGTGGACCTCACACCCCGATGGATCTACCTTCCGCACCTTGGAACCCCCAACTGCCAACTCACCACTTCACCGGAGCCGCTTCAGCGACTGGCTTGTCCACCGCTCCAGATCTCCTTGACCGCCATCATGGTCCACCGCACCGGATCTACTTAACCGGCGCCCTCGTCCACCACAGTCTAGGCCATTCACTGACTCCCTCGCCCGTCCCTTTGCTGGCCCTTCATACAAGCCCTCGTCCGCCGCAACAGATCTGCCTCACCAAAAGCACTGTACAACGCGCCCGCCGAAGCCTTCTTCCACTGCACCAGACCCGCTCCACGGACGCCATATTCAACTCCACCAGCCCTGCTTTACCGACGCTGTAGCCTCATCAAGTTATTTCGATTTATACTCCTTTGGTTTTTCTCTTTATCGTGCAACTGTTCACTTACCACAGATGAGCTTTCTTGTATGTCGACAGGCGCCGCAACCATAGCACTGGAGCCGCTTCAGCGACGGCGACAGTCGGCCCAAACTCAACCGCAACACGAGCACCATCGACGATCCTTAGCTATCAAGTATGCCAATGATACCCATACGCCGCCGAGAATCAGGTACTATTATCCAACGGCCGGCGCCTACGTTCACTTTCTTAGCATAAGCACCGCACCTTTGAATTTCTTCAGGGCATCATTCAGTTTTTCATGAGACGCGTTATTCTGCTTGCACCTATAGTGCCATACTTCTGGCAGTGAACATGTTACATGTGATAAATTACATACTAGTGCACATACAGTTAATATGCTTTAGTTTTGTCCTAAGTATTACTGTACTTCCTAGATATGACTGCCTACTATTTTACTTCTTGCATGCTATATTTATGATAATGGTGTTGTTCTGATGCCACATGTTGGTTCCATCAGACTGCTTCATGTTCACTATGCTTAATTGCACATCAGCAAACTAGCATGTGGTTCCGTTGGTTTTTGTTCGTTTTACCCTGCATTTTCTGATGCTAGCTATTACATCACTGCTCCGAGCCTCCATTCATTACTTTTTTGTGTGTTCTTGATCCTCCCAAGTTGCATGACTAATTTGATGCTTCTATTAATTCTGGAGCTGCCAACCCCATCAAGCAAAATATTTGTTCTTTTGGGGCTGGCACCTCGAACAAGCATAAAAATAGAGGGAAGCAGATATATTGTCGTGTATGCACACACCCTTCTTTCATTAGTTTATATGAACCATTGATGATCAATTCAAACCAGTGCATGTGATTAAAATTAATTTTACCTAAATAGAGGGTGCAGAATAAACTACAACAAGTATATTTGCAACCAAGGGAAGCTGGCGATATCTTCAAAGAACATTACAACAACAGTGAGGCTTCACAGCAACATATGGTAAGCCAGTGTGTTTTAGTACATGTTAAATGTAATGCGTGTGGGATGCTTTCTTAGCTTGTGCCCTAAACCTGTAATCCTACAGAATAACAAACAGTTCAGTTGTCTGCTTTGCTGTATTGCTTGATTCGAATGCTTGTTTGTTACTTGTTATGCTATACCTGAGTTGGCCAATATGTCAACAATGCCTACTGTACTATCGTAGAGAGATGCATGCCTAGTTCATTTGAGTCCTTAACTTTTCCCCTGAACTTCATCACAAGACTGTCTTCGTAGTTTATATGAGGCCACACTGTTAAGTGCTTTCTCAGATTATTTCAACCGCTTAGATGCCTTGGCAACTTAAATATAGCGGTGGTACACTCCCTTTCAACTAGGGATGTCAAATGGGTCCCGTTTAATCCCGATTAAAGTCCACTAGTGGTATGAGAGTTCAAAAGAGTTTTTGTTTTTTGAGGAAAGTGAACCAGGGAGCTAGCAAAAACTAACTAGATGGGACTGGCAGATGTCGTTTATTTGCCACTTACATCCCTAGTTTCATCTTACCATTTTAATTTCTTTTCGGCTCATGCTGCTTCGAACCATTTAAATATAGCTTGCCATGCTCGGATATAATTCGTATGTCATTTACCATGTAAGCTTACTGCCTAGATCACGCGATAACTATCTCTTACTTATGTCCAGCGGAAACCTTTCAGGATGCCGTTCACACTAGGACACAATGTACAACCCCAGAATCTATTTGTGGAAGCAGTGCACCATCCATGTTACCAGATGGTAGCAGTTCACAGGCAACACCACCGTAGAGCAGTCTGAGCACAGATATTATAGATCTTGAGGCTCTACTAGAGGCAGAAAGAGATGGTGTGGCTGCCATGAATGAGGTAATCTCGATCTTGAAGCTGGAAATTATGCAATTAGCTGCACGCATTATGCAAGCAACCCAAGAATTGGAGGAAGTAAGAATGTTGCATTTGAAGACGGAGGAGGTCCTGCTGCTTCTGCTATCTGAAGCCTGGGGTAATCCCAGTTCTTCTTTAGATAGCAGTTGAAATTTTCATTAGATTATTGTAATGTGTTGTAATGATCCGAATTTTTTAGGCGAGGTAATCCTCAGTACTTGTATGATTGACATAAGGTGAACTGTTTTTCGTGTGAGCATATTGTATTGGATGAAATAACTGTTTGACTCAAAGTGTATCCAACCTACTGAATTCGAAGATCACGGCATTTATAAATCATAATCATATATAAAGGTGGAATATATCTTTGTTGTGGTTTTGAAGAAATAAATAACAAAACGTAGAATTATCTGTGGATATTCGTAATCGAATAAAAATTGGATTTGGATTTAGTTGCCAGGGCCCAGGGCAAACGTGAATGCTAATTCTCCCATGTTTCGAGCGAAGCGGCTAAACACCCACTATCATTTGTGGGCTGCCCGAAGCAAGTGTTTGCAAGATGGAAATTACTGTCTACCCCTGACACTTGACATCCTTATCTACCGGATTTACACTACTGTCGATAGGGGTAGACTAGTAACTTCAATCAGACATGACACGATGACCTCTGAGCCCATTCATACACGGTGGGCGCCAAACGTGGGAGGCAAAACACATTTGATTCAAGCTGTTCCAAAATACATGTGTCTCTCCCTCCATTTCCCAATTCATCCACGGTGGGCGGCAAAACAAACTCTCCTCATCCGAAATCGATGTAAGCTAATATTTTAAATAGGGGCGGATGTGTAACTTCCCTCAAACGTGACACAACTGCCCTACCTGTCAGCCCCGTTCATACACCATGGGCGCCAACCGTGGGCGGCAAAACACCCTCTGCTCGCCCGAATTTGGGAGATGCGAGATAACCGTCCTATCCCCAACCGACGTGATGTCCAAAATTTTAAACGGGGGATAAGTTCATAACTTTCCCACATTTCAGACAAGCGTGTCCCAAAGTTTGAGATCTTCCCCTCCATTTCCCCATTCATACACCCTTGGTGCCACGACAACCTCCCCACTACGGCTAGCCTCCTCCGTCTGCCACCCCATCCTTCGCCTTGCCGGAGCCGCTACCCCTACCCCGTCGTCCACTTCAAGAGATGGACGTCTCTCATCCACGGCGCCGGACCAGGATCCTGTCATCACATTGTCTCGCACCGCCTCGGGTTGGCTTATCTCGGCCGTTCGGTTCGTCCTCGTGATCCGTTCCTGTCGGAAGCCTGCCCTCCATGATCGAGCAGCAGGCTTAGGTGCTAGAGCCCCTAGGAGTACACCAATTGCACACCTGTTACTAAGGTGGTGTTCGATGTGCTGTGCGTAGGTATTGGACCTGGCACAGCTCGGGTAGTTTTAATGTTTCCAACAGTACGAGGTCGAATTTACTGCGTGTGGCCCACCGCTCCTTCTCGATAAGCTTGGAGGTGGGGGGGAGGGGGCGGGGTTGGTCGAGGAATCCAGTCTGGTTAATCCTCTTCTTCCACAGCCCACCTCTGTCCGCCTCGTCGCCATGGATTTGAACATGGACCTCAGAGATTGTAACACCCTCAATGCGGCTATATCTCCTACGTGTCGAAGCACGACTTAGAGGCATAACCGCATTGAAAGCAATGTCACAAGTAAGGTAATCTTCACAACAACCGATGTAAATAAATAAAAGGGGAAAAGATACATAGTTGGCTTACACTCGCCACGCCACACAAATACATGAATAACATTACATTCATCCAATACACTCATGGTCCGACTACGATACTAAACTAAAGATCAACCCCCACATGCGACACGGTCCCCGATCGCCCCAACTGGGCACCACTACTGAACATCTGGGAAAGACACATAGTAACGACGAGAGTCTTCATCGAACTCCCACATGAGCTCAAGCACATCGTCTGGAACGGTATCATCGGTCCCTGCATCTGGTTTTGGAAGTAAACTGTGAGTCACGGGGACTCAGCAATCTCACACCCTCGCGATCAAGACTATTTAAGCTTATGGGTAAGGAAAGGTATGTTGTGGAGCTGCAGCAAGCGACTAGCATATATGATGGCTAACCTATTCGCAAAAGAGAGCGAGAAGAGAAGGCAAAAGCACGGTCGAACAAATATGATCAAGAAGTGATCCTAGAACAACCTACGTCAAGCATTACTCCAACACCGTGTTCACTTCCCGGACTCTGCTGAGAAGAGACCATCATGGTAACACACGCGGTTGGTGCATTTTAATTTAAGTTAAGTTACATGTTATCTAAAACCGGACATTAACAAATTCCCATCTGCCCATAACCACAGGCACGGCTTTCAAAAGTTGAAATCCCTGCAGGGGAGTCCCAACTTAGCCCATCACAAGCTCTCACGGCCAACAAAGGTTATTCCTTCTCCCAAGACAATCCGATCAGGCTCGGCATCCCGGTTACAAGACATCCTCGACAATGGTAAAACGAGTCCAGCAACGCCGCCCGAATGTGCCGACAAATCCCAATAGGAGCTGCACATATCTCGTTCTCAGGGCACACCGGATTGTCCAAGGTTTCGGTAGGCCAGCCCAGAGTTGCCCCTGGTGGCCACCGGCAGCTGACAGGTTGGACCAACACTCAGAGGAGCACTGGCCCGAGGGTTTAAATAAAGATGACCATTGAGTCCGCGGAACCCAAGGGAAAAAGAGGCTAGGTGACGAATGGTAAAACCAATGTTGGGCATTGATGGAAGAGTTTTATTCAAGGCAAACTGTCAAGGGGTTCCCATTATAACCCAACCGTGTAAGGAACACAAAATCCGGTAACATAACACCGATATGACGGAAACTAGGGCGGCAAGAGTGGAACAAAACACTAGGCAAAAGGCCGAGCCTTCCACCCTTTACCAAGTATATAGATGCATTAAGATAAACAAGATAATATTGTGATATCCCAACAATAAACATGTTCCAACAAGGAACGATCTCCAATCTTCACCTGCAAGTAGCAACGCTATAAGAGGGGCTGAGCAAAGCGGTAACATAGCCAAACAATGGTTTGATAGGACATGGTGGGTTAGAGGTTTGACATGGCAATTGGGAGGCATGATAAGCAAGTGGTAGGCATCGTAGCATAGGCATAGCAAAAGAGCGAGCATCTAGCAAGCAAAGATAGAAGCGATTTCGAGGGTATGGTCATCTTGCCTGCAAAGTACTCAGAGTTGCCTTGATCCTCGTAAGCGAACTCAACGGGCTACTCATTCACGAACTTGTCTCCCGGCTCTACTCAAACAATAACAACAAGTAAAAGGAGCACAATCAACCACGTGCAATGCTCAAGCAACATGATGCAAACATGGTATGATATGCGGGATGCGATATGTGATGCATATGCAAGATTTAACAAGGAATGATTGAACCTGGCCTCAACATGGAAATCCAAGAGTGCCACTGGAAAGGTGAGGTGATTTCGGTTCAAATCGATATAAAGATCACCGGAATCGGATGCACGGTTTGGAAATGGCAAGCAAAACAAATATGGCACCGGTCTACGATAATCAGCAAGTAACCAACTAAATGCATCAAGATAGATATGCTACAGCACTCAAACATGACAACAAAATACCTGGCAGGGATCCACACATGATGCTTGACAAAAGATGAACACTGAGCTATGGCTAATTCATCCATTAATAGGTTCAAACAAGCATGGCAAAAGTGCAAAAGATAACAGGTTTCAGACTTGGTGAAATTAACACAAGTCTGGAATTTATCATCAGGAAGCAATCTTTAGAGCATGAAAACTACATGCTACAGGAACATATCATGGCAAATCAAGGCCTGACATGAAGCTACTCAAAGCACTTAACAAAAGTCCCTTAGTAACCTTGAGCAAAAAGGGATCAGAAAATACAATTGCAAGCATGTGAACATAGCAAAAACATAAACAGATTCAGACTTAGTGAAAAACTGGAGCATGCAAAACAGATTAGCAAGTAGGCATGTTTACGAGCTCGATGCACTCACTACAGAGCATGGCATGACAAACTAAGCATACACCCATCAAGAAGATATGGCATAGAAGCTAGAAATGGCAAGAACAACATCATAGCATGCACGGATCAATAGCAACAACCTCAGCAAAATCGCTAAACATGTCAACAATCTGTCAGGAACATTTTATAGCAAAAGTAGAGCTCGATTGACTCAAGCTAGGTTGCTCCATAATTGCAAACAAATACATGGATGGATAGAGAACCACAATGTTAACAAAACATCCTTACTGATCATCCTCAAAAGAGGCACGGATCACTAGGAAACAACATGAACATATGGCATAACAACAAAATCAGGATAAGGACTTAGTGAAATTCTAAGTCCCTGAAATCAGCATTACCGATTAGGCTACTTTGCAAGCTTGTGCTAGTCACCACAAAGATCACAAAAATAAATGGCAAGCACCTCTGTAGAGATGTCATGGCATTCATCAAAACACATGTAGAGCTCAGGATCATAGCATGCACACATTAATCATGGAAAAAATGACAAAATGCCATTTGCTGAAACAGATCTGACAAATTCACCACATAGCCCTCTTCCAACAGCATTTCGGGCATCAAGATTAGCTCAAATGAAAATGATGCACTGAGAGGAAATGATTTACTCGTCGAGACGGACATTTTGATATGCTACACGCACGAATCGGAGCTACAGATGCAGAGTTATGGCATGCGGAAAAATGTAAATTGGCTAGGGTTTGGAGGGAAAAAAGTCAACCGTGAAGTTCCAGATCCAGATCTAGATCTCGCCGGAGCACGAAGTTCGAGGTTCACCGGCCGGGGCTGTCGCCGGAGAGGAAGTGCAGTGCAGCGGCCAGAGTCGGAGGAGGCCGGGCGGCGCGGACGACGAGGCAAGCGGCGGCAAACCCGGGCTCTCGGGGGCCCTACGCGGGCCGGGCGGGCCGCGACGCAGTGGAGGCCGGCGGTGCCACGTGTCGGGCCCTCAGTGGCTGCGGGCGGCGGCGGCGGCGGCTGGGGTGTCCGGCGGCGGCGCGAGCGGATTTTTAGGGTTAGGGGGAGAGGAGACCCGGGATTTTCGGGAGGGGATCTATTTATAGGCGTAGAGGGAGCTAGGAAGCTCCAAATGGAGTGCGGTTTTCGGCCACGCGATCGTGATCGAACGCTCTAGAAGATGGAGGGGTTTTTGGTGGGTTTTGGGCTAAATTGGAAGGGTGTTGGGCTGCAACACATACGAGGCCTTCTCGGTCCCTCGGTTAACCGTTGGAGTATCAAACGAAGTCCAAATGGCACGAAACTTGACATGCGGCCTACCGGTAGTAAACCAAGGCCGCATGGCAAGTCTCGGTCCAATACGGAAATGTTTAACCCCCACACATGAAAAGAGGTAGGAAGGACCACCGGAGGACATAGGAGCGCCGGAATGCAAAATGGACAACGGGGAAAATGCTCGGATGCATGAGACGAACACGTATGCAAATGCAATGCACGTGATATGAGATGCATGACAAAGACAAAACACACGGAGACAAAAACCCAACAACGAGGAAATAAAATAACTTAGTGCCGGAAACGACAAGAGTTGGAGTACAGATAAGGTAAATTACATCCATGTTGTTACAACACTCAACCACTACGAAAGGATCTCGTCCCGAGATCTAGGACTGGAAAAACTCAGGGTACTCAGAACGGAGGTGATCCTCGTGTTCCTAGGTGGATTCACGGTCGGAATGGTGTGACCACTTGACTTTGAGGAATTTGATTGACTTGTTGCGAGTCTTGCGCTCAGTTTCTTCAAGAATAGCAACTGGGTGCTCATGATAAGAAAGGTCTTCTTGGAGATCAATGTCTTCGAAGTTGACGGTGCGGTCAGGGGTCTTGAAGCACTTGCGAAGTTGAGACACGTGAAACACGTCGTGCACATTTGCAAAGTTGGAGGGAAGCTCGAGTTGATAGGCGAGATCGCCTCTCTTGCTGACGATCTTGAAAGGACCCACGTATCTAGGGGCAAGCTTCCCTTTGATACCTAAGCGACGAGTACCTTTCATTGGAGAGACGTAGAGGTAAACATGGTCTCCGATCTCGAAAGCCAAATCATGATGCTTACTATCATAGTAGCTCTTCTGGCGCGATTGCGCTGCTTTGAGGTTATCACGAATGACTTTGCACATCTCTTCTGCCTCTATGATCAAATCATTGCCAAGAAGTTGACGTTCACCAGTCTCTGACCAGTTAAGAAGAGTATGACACTTCTTGCCATAGAGAATTTCAAATGGGGCCTTGCCCGAACTCACTTGGAAGCTGTTGTTGTAGGAGAACTCGGCATATGGAAGACAATCTTCCCACTTCATACCGAAAGAGATAACGCAAGCCCTGAGCATATCTTCAAGAATCTGATTGACAAGCTCGACTTGGCCACTAGTTTGAGGATGAAAAGCTATGCTGAAACGGATGTTGGTGCCCATGGCCTTCTGAAAAGAATCCCAAAACTTAGAGGTGATGTAGCGACCTGACCCGAATGGATCACGTCTACTGTGCTACGGTGTCATCCCTGGATCAGTAATGCTGACACCACACAGTACCTTCGAAGGATTTATAGCAGAGTGGCAATCACACACTTATTACATCGATGTCTCAAAAGAGAACTTATTACAATAAATATGGCTTAAGGCCATCTAATAACGATAACAGCGGAAGGCTTGGAAGATAAATGGGTCCATCAACTCCAACGGCATCACTGAGTATAGAACCACAACCTAAAAGCACCTTACTCG